>NW_006159580.1:2684291-2696140 GCF_000334495.1 Tupaia belangeri chinensis | reverse complement strand
GAAATCACCCTCCAGGGGGGATGGTCACGCTGCAATCCCTTCTCCATTCTCCTCTCGGGATCTTGGGCACGCACGCACATGCGCCCGGCGTGAGTTTTAAGCCACCAGGTCCGGGACACAAACCGCGGTCGACTACGTGGGAATCCAGCGACATAGCCATTACGCTAACTGCTGGTTCCCCCAGAGTGATTTTCAAGCCGCTGGGTCCAGGACTCGAATCTCAGTCAGCCATGTGGGACTCCAGCGCCTTAACCACCACGCCACTTGCTGGCCCCGTCTTAACCACTTGCAAGTGTACAGCTCAGTGCACTAAGCTCATTCTCCTCGCTGCGCTGTAATCACCACCGTCCAGCCACAGGACTGTGTCCTCCTTGCAAAGCTGAGACTGCACCCTTAAACAGCTCCCGCTCCTCGGCATCCGCCATGCTGCTTTCTGTTCTACGCGTTTGCCCACTTCGGGCACCTTGTTTAAGTGAAATTGTGCTGTCTCTCTGTGACTGGCTTTTTTTCTTCTTCCTCTTCTTCTTCCTCCTCCTCCTCCTCCTCTTCTTCTTCTTCTTCTTTTCTTTAAGTGCCAGAGGGCACATAGGGAGAGACAGAGAGAAAGAGAGACACCCCAATTGGGTCGGGCATGCCACGGCCCCTCCTCTGTCTCTCCATCCTGCCGGGATCTGGGGCATGCACATGCACCTCTGTGTTCTCCAAGCCATCAGGGCCAGGACTTGAGTCCCAGTCAGCCATGTGGGATCCAGCTCCTTAAGTCACCAGGCCATGGGGCTGGCCCTTTGACTGCTTATTTCAATTTGCATAATGTCCTCGTGGTTCATAGATGTTGTGGTATGTGTCAAGATTTTGCTCCTGGGCCAGCAGGTGATGGAGTGGTTAAGGCTCTGGATTCCCACATGGCTGACTGTAGCACAGGTCCTAGGCCCTGCAGCTCGAAAACCACATGAAATAGATAGATAAATAAAATCTACTCTTTTTTTAAAAAAGGAGCCACATGGCTGACTGCGGTTCAAGTCCCGGACCTGGTGACCTGGTTTCTCACTTTCTCTGTCTCACTCTGTCCCTCTCTGGCCAAATTAAAATAAATAAATAAATGGATAAATAAAGTTAAATAAAATCATTTGTTTTTTAAAAATAATTATTTTTATTTTACTTTCATGTGTTTATTTATGTTTTAAAAGAATTATTTAATTTTATTTATTCATTCATTTAAAAAAATTTGGTGAGAGACACATACACACACACACACACACACACACACACACATACAGAAAGAGAAAGCAAGTGAGCGAGAAAGCAAGCCACCGGGTCCAGGACTCGAACCGTGGGGTGAGCCACACGAGAGTGTCCAACTACAATGCTTTGCTAAGCCACATGAGCTTGTTAGAAATATTGATCCGCGAGGAACACAGTGAGAGAGAGAGAGAGAGAGAGAGAGAGAGAGAGGTAAAGTGAGCTGCCAGGTCTGGGACTTGAACCATGGTCAATTATGTGAGAGTCCAGTGCCCTTAACCATCATGCCACCTGCTGGCTCACATAAAATAATTCTTTAAAAAAAAAAATCACTAACAGGCACTCTGAAAAACAATATAGAGGCTCCTTAAAAATCTAGGGACCAGAAGTTGGCATAATGGCTACATCGCTGAACTCCCATGTAGTCGACTGTGGTTTGAGTCCCGGGACCAGCGGCTTAAACTCACGCCCGGCGCATGTGCATGTGTGCCCAAGATCCTGAGAGGAGAGTGGAGGAGAAGGGATTGCGGCGTGGTTATCCCCCTGGGGGTGATTTCTCACTTTCTGTCTCTCTGTCTCTCTGTGTTTCTGGCGAGCACATGTGCCCTGTAGCAAAAACCTCTCTGAAAAAATCTACAAATAGAATTATCAAATGACTCAGTAATTCTACTCTTTGGTATTCACCCAAAGGATAGGAAAGCACTCAGTCGGGAGGACACTCACACTTTTATGATTATTGCAGCATAGTTCATAATCGTAAAGACGTGGAACCAACCTCAGTGCCCAAGAACTGGGGTGAAAAACGGTGGCACATGTCCACTCTGGAATATTTTACAGCCACAAGGAACAATGAGACATTGTCATTTGACTCTAAGTGGTTGCATATGGAAGACTTAGTGCTGAGCAAAGTCAGCCAGACTTTGCAAATGCACACTGTGTATCCCTGCTCAGTACGTGCGGAATGCCTGCACTCAGGCGGGAATGGAAAGCTCTGAGGCCAGGGTAGCAGGGAGGGTAAGCGTAGATAGCAGAGTCCATAAGGGAGGGGAGCGGATGGTACAAAGTGGGTGGGAGAGGCCAAGGGAGGAAACACTGAACACCCAAGAATGTGGGACCAGCAGTTCTGTAATGGCTATGTCGCTGGACTCCCACCTAGTAGACCGCGGTTCACGTCCCGAACCCGGTGGCTTAAAACTCATGCCGGGCACATGTGCGTGAGTGCCCAAGATCCCGAGAGGAGAATGGAGGAGAAGGGATTGCGGCGTGGCCATGCCCCCTGGGGGGTGATTTCCTGCTTTCTGTCTCTCTGTCTCTCTGGTGAGAGCACATACCCTATAACAAAAACCTCTCAAAAAAGCTAAAAACCCCAACAACAACAACAACAAAACAACAACAACAACAAAAAAGACCCAAAAACACTCTGTTGAGGGGCCCACAGATGGCGCAATGGTTATATCGCTGACTCTCATGTAGTTGACCGTGATTTGAGTTCTGGACCTGGTGGCTTAAAACTCACACCAGCCAGTGCGTGTGTGTGCGTGCCCAAAATCTCCAGAGGAGAATGGAGGAGAGGGGATTGTGGTGTGGCCATCCTCCTGGGGGATGATTTCTCGCTTTTTGTCTGCCCCTATAGTGAGCACACACGCCCTATAGCAAGAATCTCTCTCTAAAAAAAAATTCTCGATTGAAAATTATGTTTATGGTAATCTCCTTGATTTAATTGTCAAAAAATAATAAACGCCCTCAACACATTTATTTATTTAAATTGCGAGTGGGTGCATATGTGCACGAGAGAGAGGGAGAGACTAGGGTATGTCATGCCTAATGCCTCTTCCATTTCTGCATCCCTTGGGATCTGGGGGCACGCATGCACATGCACCTGGTGTGTTTTTCAAGTTGCCAGGGCTGGGATTTGAACTACAGATGGCCACGTAAGATCTAGCCCCCTCAATCACCAGGCAATGGGTCAGTCCTCCCACCTTACGACTACGTAGCATTCCACTGGGACAGTATTTTACTGTAATTTATTTACCAGTCCCCTGGGCTGGTCACTTGGGCTCTTCCTAACCTTTTGTCATTTCTGATGGTGCTACGGCAACGAGACTCGTCCGCTGTCATTTTGTGTAAGACTGTGTGCCCGGCAGGGAAGCTGCTGCGTCCCGCGGTCAGAGCACCTGTGATTCTGAGCTGGCTGCCGTTGCCCGCACCCCTGCCGGCGGTGTCAGAGAGGACGCGATCCCTTTGGGCTCTTCCCATCGCTGCTTCTGCTGGCTGCCCGCATGTTTCCAAGTGCGGTCCTCACTCCACGGTGTCCTGGTTTGCCAATGTTAAGTGGCAGCTCTTTGTGCCCTTCTGAGGTAGAGAGTTAAGCTCACGTGGCACACCCTCCCCCACGCACCCCCGTACTCCCAGCTGCATCTTGTTACCCCCTGGAGACGTCATTGTCACCTTTTCATCTCTTTATTATTTATTTATTTATTTTGGAGAGATTTTTTTTTTTTTGCTGCAGGGTGTGTGCGTTCACCAGAAAGACAGAGAGAGACAGAGAGACAAAAAGCGAGAAATCACCCCCCCCGGGGGATGGCCATACCACAATCCCTTCTCCTCCATTCTTCTTTCGGGATTTAGACACGTGCACACATGTGATTCAAGCTGCTAGGTCCGGGACTTGAACCATGGTGGGCCACGTGGGAGTCCAGTGCCTTCACCACCATGCTACCTGCTGGCTCCCCTTTTTATTTTATTTTTTTCGAGGTTTTTGCCATAGGGTGTGTGTACTTGCTGGAGAGAGACAGAGATAGGGAAAGTGAGAAGTCGCCCGCTCCCCTAGGAGGGATGGCCATGCCACAATCCATTCTCCTCTTGGGATTTGGGCATGTATGCACATGCACTCGGCATGACTTTTTGCTTTTTTTTTTAATTTGACTAGAGAGAGATACAGGGTGGTGGGGAGAGAGAGACAGAGCGACAGAGAGACAGAGAGAGACAGAGACAGGAAAAGTGAGAAAGCAAGCCACCAGGTCTGGTACTCGAACCATGGTTGACTTTGTTGGAATGTCCAGTGCTTAACCACCACGCCGTCTGCTGCCCCCCTCCCCCAGCCCCCGCATGACTTTTCAAGCCACCAGGTCCAGCATTCCCGCAGCTTAACCACCATGCTGCCTGCGGGCACCTTTTCAAACCCAGGTGGCCCAGTTACCACCTTCCTCCAGCCTCTGCCCCGCGGCTCCCTCCTGCCTCCGCCGTGTGCACTTTTCATTTCACATCATCGAGCCCGAGTCACCTTCGCGTACTCCTGTGGACTCACTGCGAAGTCCTCCGCGTTACGTCCCGTGGGTTGACTGTGACCATCAAGGACAGAACACCATTGCATGGCGAGCGTGTACGTGACCCGTTATTCCGGCTTTTAACTCACTCCGACCGGTCTCAAACCTTTTACCCTGGTGCTTCTCAACCTCACTGGAGCAGCGGGACCCTCTGAGCCTCACCGCAGACCTACCCTGAGAGGAGGCCTTGCAGTGGCACTGGGACTTGGGGGTGTTAGCCCGCGGTCAGTTTCAGGTGCCCGCCCACTGTGTGAGGAAGGAGCAGCCTCTTGTCCACAGCCTGTCGGCCCTGGGCCTCCCTCACCCGCGGGCATGCAGCCCCGGTACACGCAGTCCTTACTGGGGGGCCCCACCTCCTCAGCCTCTTCTCCTGGCCTTCGATGCTCTGCTCCTGCGTGGGCCCGGCCTCCCGGCCATGCGTCACAGTCTGTCCTGCAGCCCTGAGCAAGGTTCTGGGCCATTTCTCGGGTTCTGACGGGGAAAGCATGAAGATGCATGTGGGGGTGGGGCCCAGCTCTTTGTTCATCGGTTTATTTATTCTTTTGTCTCTCCTGGTGAACACACCAGGAGGCAGGGGAGCTCCCCGGAGAGAGGCAGAGACAGGGAGAGGGAGAGGGAGAGGGAGAGGGCGGAAGCACCCCCCATGGGTTGTGGTTATTCTGCAATCCCCTCTCCTCCCTGTCTCCATTGTGGTGGGAAACTGGACACACATGCACCCGCATGCCCCCTGAGCTTCCAGGGCTGGGACTCGAACTGCCGTTGGTCACGTGAGATTGGCTCCCTCAAACATTAGGCTGTGCCCCTCCCCCCCACATACACACTTTAAAGTTGATTTATTTCTTCCGTGAACAAGAAAGATAGCAGAGACCACCCCCGGCAGGGTCTCGTTACTCCAAGCCACCCCAGCCTCGGCCAGCCCCATGTGGTGGGCACACGTGCTCTGCTCACCGGGAGGTCTCCAGGGCCGGCCCCCAGCTTCCCCACGGGTCGACCCCGCCGAAGGTCACGTCTTCCCACTGCGTCACTTCTGCCAGGGTTATTTATCCAGTAAGCATCGTGTGTGAGCAAGGCCCTAAGGGAGGAGCCCATCCGACCGGTTCCAGGGAGTCTTTCAAGGGAGATAATGGGGAGTCGGGAGCAGGGAGGACCGCGTCTGATTCTTCCCTGGCCCGGGGAGGCTGCAGGGCACTGTTCACCTTAGTGATGTCAAGTCATTGGAGCAGGCTCGGCCTTCCCTTAAAGAACAGGGTAGGATAGAGTGGTTGCGTCGCGAAAGTCCTGACGCAGTTTTGCATAGAAAACCAGACAAATGCGTCAGGGCTTTCCTGAAAGCCTAACAGCATGCCCAACCGCAAGAAAGGGGTGTCTTCATTTCCTTAATTCTTAATTCTTCTTCTCTCTTTAAAAGAATTATTTATTGGAACCAGCAGTTGGCGTAATGGCTATGTCGCTGGACTCCCACGTAGTCGACCGCGGTTCGCGTCCCAGACCCGGTGGCTTAAACTCACGCCGGGCGCGTGTGCATGTGTGCCCAAGATCCCGAGAGGAGAATGGAGGAGAAGGGACTGAAGCGTGGCCATTCCCCCTGGGGGGTGATTTCTCACTTTCTGTCTCTCTGTCTCTCTCTGTCTTTCTGGTGAGTGCACGTGCCCTAATAGCAAAAACCTATCCAAAAAAAAGGAAAAAAAAAGAATTATTTATTTACTTTTATTCATTCATTTTATTTTAATTTGACCAGAGAGATACTCACAGAGAGAGAAAGAGGGAAAGTGAGAAAGCAAGCCACCAGGTCCAGGACTCGAACCTTGGTCAGCCATGTGGGAGTGTCCAGCGCCTTAACCACCACACCACCTGCTGGTCCCCAATTCTTTCTTCTATTCAGTATGTCCAGTGAGTATTAAATTTGGTAACTGAAGCTTTTGTATGTCTAGAAATTCCGTTTGGTTCTTTTTCTGTCTGCTATGTCACTTTCATGGTCTCCTGCTCCTCCGGGGATCTGCAGGCGTTTCTCTTATTGATCGAGCAGAGCAGCAGATCTGTTTTACAGGATGTCTGTGTCTGAAGGCTCCGCACGTGTACGTGTTTCCAGTGTCGATTTTGCGGGCTTGTTCTCCCTCGTGGTGTCTGGTTCCCAAGAGTGCCTGGTTATCTTCGACTGCAAACTTGTTGAATTTGAAAAATTCACTTTCTGTGGCTGCGGTCTGGGATGAAGGCACCTTCCTCGAGAGAGGTCCTGCCTTGCGTGGTGCTGGGCTCCTGGGGCTGTCACCAGTCCACGACTATCTGAAACCTAGCTTACGCTTGGAACCCGCGGTTGGCATAATGGCTATGTCGCTGCATTCCCACGTAGTTGACCGTTTGGACCCGGTGGCTTAAACTCACGCCAGGCGCGTGTGCGTGCGTGCCCAAGATCCCGAGAGGAGAACGGAGGAGAAGGGATTGTGGCGTGACCATCCCCCCTGGGGGGTGATTTCTCGCTTTCTGTCTCTCTGTCTTTCTGGCGAGCGCACGCGCCCTATAGCAAAAACCCCTCCAAAAAAGAAAAGAAACCTAGCTCATGCTTGGGGTTTGGTTTTGTGTCTTTTCTTTTTTAAGGATTCTTCCTGGAGCCAGCAGGGGTTGTGGGTTAAGGCACTGGACACCCACATGGCCAACTGCGGTTTGAATCCTGGACCTAGCAGCTTGCGTTCTCACTTTCTTTCTCTCTGTCTCTCTCTCTCTCTTTCTGGTGGGTGCACATGGTCTATAGCAAATTAATATATATACATATGTAAATAAAATTAAATTTAAAAATAAAGTTTCTTCTATGAGTAAAGGGGGCAGGAGAGAGAAACAGAGACTGGTACCTCCAGTAGGGTCTTCACACTGCAATCCCCCCGCCCAGCTTCAGCCAGCCGGTTACGGGCTTGTGTGGTCCCAGTGTGTGCAGGCAGGTCTCCAGCTGCGGACCCAGAACCTCCCACGCCAGTCAGCCTACAGGGCGCTGCATTTCTGCTGCACCTCTGTCTGGCCCCCAAGTTTTGGGGTTTCTCGAACCATCGAGGGGATGGTTGGAAACTGAGCTGCAGTTCGTGGTAGAAGCTGTTCTTCGTGGGTTGCTGAAAATACAGCCATTTGGGGTCCCAGTCTCCCCACTGTCTGTGGGCCTGGGCTTGGATCTCTACCCCTTCTACCTGCCCTTGGGGCAAAAGAAGTGGCCCAGTGTTTCTATAGAGAGTGCCCTGGGTGCCCTGTGACCCTGTGGCCGCTGGGTACTCATGTCTTGTACCTTTTTAAACTCGGAGTTGTGCTAGTAGCTGTTCTTTGGTTGGGTGGTTCTCAGCCCTATCAGGCCCAGGGCCTCTGCCCACCATGAGGACCAGGAGGTGCCCATGCTGTTTCATTCCTTTTTTTTTTTGGAGAGGTTTTTGCTATAGGTCGCGTGCGCTCACCAGACAGAGCGAGACAGAGAGACAGAAAGCGAGAAATCACCCCCCAGGGGGGATGGTCACGCCGCAATCCCGTCTCCTCCATTCTCCTCTCGGGATCTTGGGCACACATGCACACGTGCCCAGCGTGAGTTTAAGCCACCGGGTCCAGGACTCGAACCGTGGTCGACCACATGGGAGTCCAGTGACATAGCCATTATGCCAACTGCTGGTCCCACCATGCTGTTTCATGAAGTGCTGACCTAAAAGGCATTTCTGGGCTGGACAGTGGTGCGGCAGTGGGACGCCACCCTGGGAGGCTGACCCAGTGAATGGTTCTGGGTTCAGGTCCCCTGTCCTCAAGGGGCGCCAGGTGCTCGCATGTGCCCGTGCTTCAGGGCTGGCTGGGACCGGAGTGGATCACCAAGTCGAGGCCCTGTGGAGTGGGCTGTCTCTGTCTCTCTGACTTGTGGAAGAAATAAATAAAATACACTTTAAAAATGGGAGAGGTACTTATGAACTGGCCAGGTGGCATGGTGGCAAAGGTGGCTGGACCCCATATGGCCTACCGCATGGTTCTAGTCCTGGACCCGCGGCTTAAAGAATGCTGGGTGCATGTGCGTGCCCCAAATCCCAAGAGGGGAATTGAGGAGAAGGGATTTCTTGAACCATTGAGGGGATTTTTGGAAAAGTGGCCTGTAGTTTATGGTAAGAGCTGCTCTACCCTGAGTTGTCTGAAAGTATAGCCCTTTGGGGTTCTAGTCTCCCCACTTCTTTTTTTTTTTTGGAGAGATTTTCGCTATAGGGCACGTGCGCTCGCCAGACAGACAGAGAGAGACAGAAAGTGAGAAATCACCCCCCAGGGGGGATGGCCATGCCGCAATCCCTTCTCCTCCATTCTCCTCTCAGGATCTTGGGCACGCACGCACACGCGCCCGGCGTGAGTTTTAAGCCACCGGGTCCTGGACGCGAACCGCGGTCGACTACGTGGGAGTCCAGCGACATAGCCATTATGCTAACTGCTGGTTCCCTAGTCTCCCCACTTCTGAGCTTGGATCTCTGACCCTTTTCCCATCTGTGTGGCTGTCCCCCCAGGGGGTACTTTCTCACCCCCATTCCCTGTCTCTGTGGTGAGTGGCACATGCCCCAGAGCAAATTAAACCCAGCAACAACAACAATGAAAAACTGCAGAAGGAGGAATTTCTCAGGCGAGTGAGGGTCAGGAAAGCTGGAGACCCCTGCTCTAGGGCACTTGGGCAGCTCCCGTCTCTTCCTCCTCTTTCGATCAGGGCCTGCAGGCTCCTGGCCTCACTGCCCTCCCCTGGCCTGGGCCCACTCACACTTGGCCCTGGACCTCTCAGGTCACCAGACTTGATGGTGACTACCCCTCGGTGACTACCCCTCGCCTCTCCTGCCTGAGCTCCCATCCCGTTGCACTCCCCGCCCTGCCAGCAAGGAGGGGGGGTGCCTCCTGCTTCCAGTTCACTTCCTGCCCCTCTCGCCCTTCCCTCCGGTTGCAGTGCCCCACCCTCTCCCTCCTATCAAGGCTAACTTCAAGCCCCACCATATCGTCCACGAGGGAGTCGTTTCTAGATTGATCTATCACCTGGCAGATGTTTGCCGAGCCCCTGGTCGGGCCTGGAGATGCCGCCATGAGCCTTACAGGGCTCTGCCTGCCGCCCCTGAGGGTGTGAGGGCAGTGAAGATCGAGCAGCGCTCAGACCCTCAACTATCCCGTGGGATTGAGAAATAATTCATCATATCCTATTCACATGCTGTGAAGTGGTGGCAGGCCTGGGCCGGGGTCTGAGTAAGCCTGGGGCCAGGGGGAGGCAATGAGGCCATGCAATGCCTAAAGGGTGACAAAAGAGGAAAAAAAGGAAAACAACGTATAGTAAACCATATATTTTTTGTTTTTAGAGAGATTTTTCTTTAGGGCTCATGTGACAGGGAGACAGAAAGTGAGGAATCACTCCTCAGGGGGATGACCATGCCACATCCCTTCTTCATTCTCCTCTTGGGATTTTGGGCACATGTGCCAGGCGTGAGTTTTAAGCTGCTGGTTCTGGGACTCGAACCCTGATCGACTACGTGGGAGTCCAGCGATGTTACCATTATGCCATCTGCTGGCCCCAGTAAACTATATATTTTAGAAGTAAATGTTGGGGGCCAGCAGGTGGCATGGTGGTTAGGGTATTGGACTCCCACATGGCCAACCATGGTTCGAGACCTGGACCTGGTGGCTTGTTCTCCCACTTTCCCTTTCTTTCTCTCTCCCCATCTCTCTCTCAGTCTCTCTCTGGTGAACATGTGTACCCTGTAGCAAAATTAAAAATAATAATGACAGAAGGGGACCAGCAGGTGGTGTGGTGGTTAAGGCGCTGGACACTCCTGTATGGCCAACAATGGTTCAAGTCCCGGACCTGGTGGCTTGCTTTCTCACTTTCTCTCTCCTTTCTCTGTCTCTCTCTGGTCAAATTAAAATAAATGAATGAATAAGTAAAATGAAAAGTAATTATTAAGAAATAATAATAACAACAGGGACCAGCAGATGGTCTAATGGTTATAGTGCTGGACTACCATGTAGTTGACTGCAGTTTGAGTCCTAGACCCGGCGACTTGAAACTCACACTGGGCATGTGTACATGTGTGACCAAAATCCCAAGAGGAGAATGGAGAAGGGATAGGATTGTGGTGTGGCCATCCCCCCTGGGGTTCCATTTTTCACTTAATCTCTTTCTGTCTCTCTGGTGAGTGCACATGCCCTATAGCAAAAATCTCTTAAAAAAGAAAAAGATTATGGGACCAGCAGTTAGCGTAATGGCTATGTCGCTGGACTCCCACGTAGTTGACCACGGTTTGCATCCCGGACCCAGTGGCTTAAAACTCACGCCGGGCGCATGTGCATGCGTGCCCAAGATCCCGGGAGGAGAATGGAGGAGAAGGGATTGCGGCATGGCCATCCCCCCTGGGGGGAGATTTCTCGCTTTCTGTCTCTCTGTTTCTCTCTGTCTGGCGAGCGCACGCGCCCTACTGCAAAAACCTCTCCAAAAAAAAAGAAAAAGATTAAAAAAAATAAGTAATTCTAAAAAAGAATAGAAGATGCCTACTTAACAAGGAAAAAGAAGTAAATGTGGGACACAACTAGGTTCATTGAAGGGGCACTAACCTTCGAGTCGGGAATATGGTGGCCACCAATGCACCTGTCTGAGGGAGAAGAGGGAAGTACCCCTCACGGGAACATGGCCATACCACAATCCCCTCTCTTCCATTTCTCTATCCTTCGGGCTTTGGGGTACATACACACATATCTGCGTGTTTTTCAAGCCGCCAGGGCCAGGATTTGAACCGCAGTTCGTAATGTGGGCCCCTGCTCCCTTATCATTAGGCTCTAGGGCTGGCTCTTTTTCTCCCCCCCTCCACAATTTGTATTGATTTCTTTATTTTTCAATTGCTCTTCTGTTTTTCTTGGAGTTGCATTTCTGGACAATGTGGTATCTGCTAATACTGTGCAAGAAAGCGTTGGTGTTTTTGTGTCACTGTGGGGCCAGAGCACCGCCCCGGGTGCCCACCTGTGAGTGTGTGGGGCGGGCCACGCACCGCCAGCCCTCCCGGGGACAGCCTTTGTGTTCAGGCGTGCAGCATCCCTGTCCCGCCTACTGAGCGCCAGCCCTGACGGCCACTGGGCCAACCCAGATCTCCCCTCCCTGGCTTCCCAAACTCCCCTGCTGTGGCCCATTCCTGACACTCATTTGGAAACAAGGCAGTGAGACCCCCGTGGTGACGTGGGAGGTGGGGGACCAGCTCCGCCTGAGGAGGCAGGAGGACCCCCCCCCCCCCAGGGTTTGGCCTTGTAGCTGTTTATTTCACACGTGCG
>NW_006159580.1:2671697-2684254 GCF_000334495.1 Tupaia belangeri chinensis | reverse complement strand
CTGGCGGCTCCAGCTGCTATGGACGGGCACCTCTCCTCCGTTCCAGGGAGTCCCATCTTCCCTGACCGTTGGCTCAGCCGTGTTCTCCTCCCGGTGACACCAGGCGGTCTCTGCCTCCTGTGGGCAGATGGAAGTCTAGCTGTGCCTTGGGTCCCAGGGCCTGGGCAGCCAGCTTGGGCCAGATGGGGGACGTGGCCTTCATCTTACAGGGGACCAGGAGGGACCCGGGGGTGGGGTGCCCCATCTCTCTGCCCCGCGGTGGCCCCTCCAGTCTCCAGCACAGCTGTCCTCCGTCACGTGCTTGTCACGGAGCGATCGTGGGCTCAAACTGCAGCACGAGAGTCCCTCGGGGCCACCAGAGCCGCGCCCTTGCCCACGGGGTGAACCCCTCCCGCGAGGGGCGCTCACTGCTCCCAGCATGGCTCAGGCGCCCACATAGCCCTTCACTGGCACCCAGAACCCCCTGCCCTCCCACCACTCTTGAGAATAGATTTTCCAACTCTGCCTCCTTTCGGTCAGTGGGAACATCGAGCCCCTTCCTGGGGTAGAACTCATGAAGATGCTTGTGGTTTTTTTTTTTTTTTTTGGAGAGGTTTTTGCTATAGGGCATGTGCGCTCGCCAGACAGACAGAGAGAGCCAGAGAGACAGAAAGCAGGAAATCACCCCCGAGGGGGGGCGGGGAGATGGCCACGCCGCAATCCCTTCTCCTCCATTCTCCTCCCAGGATCTTGGGCACGCACGCACACGCGCCCCACATGAGTTTTAAGCCACTGGGTCCGGGACGTGAACCGCAGTCGACTACATGGAAGTCTAGCGACATAACCATTATGCTCACTGCTGGTCCCAATGCTTGTGTTTTTCTACTGCCCAAATACAAACTGGGGAAGTAGCACATTCTGGGGCTTTGATCTGCCTAGAAGCAGAACCTGGGACGGGGGAGTTCTGAGGAAGGGTCGCAGGAGATAGAGCGAGGGGCCTCTTACTCTCACACAGCGCAGGGGGGGGGCTGCTGAGCCAGATGTGGTTTCGGGGGAAGGTGGGCCCCAGTCTGACCCCAGGGTGCTTGGGAGCGTGAGCTGCACCTCCGGTTCCCCTCCCAGGCTGGGCTGCACTGTGCCTGCCTCAGACACTTGGTGGTGCTGCCCCCGGGAGAAGGGCACAGACCTTCCCAGCACCTGTGGGCCGGATGGCGACCCTAGCCCTAGGCAGTCGGCCAAAGGAGGTGTGAGCCGTCAGCAGCCAGGACCCACAAAGCTGGTTGTAGACAGCATCGGGGTGGGTCCCCAAGAGCGTCTGGCACATCCCCCCAGGGAAGAGGGCACCTGCCCCTCTTGGGTGGGATCCATTGCCCTCCAGCCCGTGTCTCAGACTCCATCACTACTCGGTGTGATCTGGGAAGCTCCGAACCTGAGGGTTTCCTGACCACATCCTCTCCCTGGGGGCCGGAGGGCGGGAGGCTCAGGGAGCAGAGCTGCAGGGTGGGGTTTTTCCAGGGCGGCCCGAGCCCAGAGGAACCCCTCTCCCTCCCTTGGCCTTCCCCCCGCAGACTGCCTCTTCAAGGTGTGTCCCATGAACCGTTACTCGGCCCAGAAGCAGTACTGGAAGGCCAAGCAGACGAAGCAGGACAAGGAGAAGATCGCCGACGTGGTGCTGCTGCAGAAGCTGCAGGTGCGTGTGCATGCAGGTGTGCGTGTGCGTGTGCGCACAGGGTCCACTGCCCCTCAGGGCCCATGGTGCCCCCCGCGCCGAGCCGAGTGGTGTTGCCGTCCCAGTATGTGGGGGTCTGCTGTGGGTGTCTGTGAGCGAGGGCAGGTGGGAGCAGAGTGCCCTCCCACTGACCCGCGAGCCTGGAACTCCTTTGTGCTAGTCGGAAAGTGCCCCGTCCTCCAGGCCCCTATGCAGGACAGGGCTCGGCGAGTCGGCTTAGTGGGCGGTCTTGCAGTGGGCAGCCTGAGCAGCTGTGCATGGCATACCCGTGGCTCCAGGGAACTCCACAGGAGAACCCCGATCTAGTCTCAACCTCCCCCTTGTTTTGCAGTTTGAGCCTGGGCCCTTAGAGGGGGCTGGTCTGTCCCTGTCGTCCTGTGAGTTAGCCGCAGGGTCTAGACGGCCCCCAGGCCTCTGACTCAGCTTGGACGCCGTCTGGGACACATGGACGGTGTCGTGGTGCAGCCTGTGGCCGTTCTCGGGCTGCTGTGGGCAGTGACTCAGTCACATCCTGGGCAGTCCTCTGGACAGAGCCCAGGCCAAGCCCGGTCCCTGAGGAGAGGGCGTGCCTTCCAGGACGGGCGGGGGAGAGCAGTGGCCCAGGGCCGGGTGCGGGGGACCCCGGCTGCGCCCCAGCGTCTGTGTCTGTCTCATCGCTAGGGAATGCTCCAGGGCCTCTGAGGGTCACTGGGTGCAGCTCCAGGAGCTAGGGTGGGGTCCCAAGGGGCCCTGGAGTCTAGGGTGCGGGTGTGTGTGTGGGGGGAGGTCCCCCCGAGAGCGGCTGCTGAGCCCCCTCGTCCCCACACTTGCCGGCCCAGCACGCAGCCCAGATGGAGCAGAAGCAGAACGACACTGAGAACAAGAAGGTGCACGGGGACGTCGTGAAGTACGGCAGCGTCATCCAGGTGGGCCTGCGGCACCCTCCCCCTGCCAGGACGCCCGGGCTGCTGCTGAGTGAGGGTGCCGCTGACCCCACCGTGTGCGCGCGTGCGTGTCCGTCCCGGCCGTGGCTCCAGGGCTGCCTTTGTGACGTGCGTCTGGCTCTGAGCGTCCCTGTGGGGTGTAGCTGTGCCCCTGGGCATGTGTTTGCACTTGGGGGTGAGCACACGGGGGGGCTGGAGACGTGGCATCTGGGCTCAGGTCTTGGCTCTGCCACTCCTTGATGGGGTGACCTTGGGCAGGGACCTAACTTCCTGGTGCCTTGGTTTCCCCATCTGGTGGGGGAATCAGAAGCCCCTCTTGGGACTGTTGTGGGGTGACATGGGCTAGAACACGGACGGTGTGGAGAGCAGCTTTTCTGTGACCACCGAGGGCCGGCAGGTGTGCCTGCTGGGTGTATGTGCGTGCAGCCGTGTGTCTGACACTGTAGGTGTGTCGAAGCTGGGATCGAGGGTCCAGCGGGTTCCCCCAGAGCCCTCTCCCCGATGGGCTCCCGGGCCTGGTGACCTCGCCCTGCCCCTGGCCACCCCCAGCTCCTGCACATGAAAAGCAACAAGTACCTAACGGTGAACAAGCGGCTGCCGGCCCTGCTGGAGAAGAACGCCATGCGGGTGACGCTGGACGCCACGGGCAACGAGGGCTCCTGGCTCTTCATCCAGCCCTTCTGGAAGCTGCGGAGCAACGGGGACAACGTGAGGACAGGGCGGAAGCTGGGGGGACCTGGTGGAGGGTGTGGTGGCATCTGCAGAGGGGGTCCTTTAGGTCTTCGGTGTGGGGAGTGGATGAGGTCATGCCTGTTTCTTAGAAGGGCAGACTGAGACCCAGAGAGAGGCTGCAGGCCTGGCAACAGGAGGGGGCCCTCCCTTCCACGCTCGCCCTGCCCTTCCACGCTCACCTACTCCACCGGTGCCGCAGGTGGTCGTGGGGGACAAGGTGATCCTGAATCCTGTCAACGCCGGGCAGCCCCTGCATGCCAGCAATTACGAGCTGAGTGACAACGCCGGCTGCAAGGAGGTGAGGGGTGGAGGGGTATTCACACAGCCTGGTGCTATACATGCCCCTGCCACTCGCCCCGCCTAGCCCAGCCCGCTGGGTGGACTGCGCTGGTCCCTGCCTGTCTGCCTTTGCAGGCTGCCTTCACCTGCTGGCTGGGAGCTCTGGCTAGAAGACGCCCCTTCCTGTGCTCCGATGGGCTGGGCCTTTTCTCCCTTTACCCCCTCTCCAGGCCCCCAGCTGTGCCCCACTCCTCTCTCTGCCCCTCCCCAGGTCAACTCCGTGAACTGCAACACCAGCTGGAAGGTCAACCTGTTCATGCAGTTCCGGGACCACCTGGAGGAGGTGCTGAAAGGGGTAAGGACTCCCAGCCCCCTACCCGGCTACCTGGCTGGCTGCTGCCTCAGCCCCTGCCCGGCACTTCCTTCTTCCTGCCTTCTCCCACTGGCCAGGCCCCCAGGTCCTGGCCCTCTCCCCTGGCTCATCGCCCGACCCCGCCCCCCCGGACTACCCCTGTCGTCTCTGATCCCTTCCCCCTCTGCCCTGGCGGGCCTTAGTTTTCTCTCTTGCCAAGGGGGTGTCAGTGGGCTGGAGGTCCCCTCCCCTGACCTTGGGGTGGCCCAGAGCCTTTGAGGACCCCGCCCTCTCTGCTGCCCCTGCCCCGTGGGTCTGGTTAGGCCCTACCTGTGCTCTCTTTGGCAAGGAAGTATGGCTGCCCCGTCTGCTGAGGCTGGGGCCGTCGCCCGGCCCCAGGTCCCAGACAGGCCAGTAAGGACACTAGGAGAGAAGTGGGGGTTGGCAGGCCAGGGAGGGAGGGGCCTGCGGGGACAGGTGGCCTGGGTCCAGAACTGAGGGCAGAGGGGGCTGCCTGGGGCAGCCAGAGAACATTCGAGGAACCCCGGAAAGCCGAAGTGGGAGGAGAGAGTGAGAGGTTTTGTGAGTGGGGCTGCAGGGGCTGGAACCCGTCTACAGGGTGGTAAGGAGATTTGAGGAGGGCAGAGTGGGGCCCCTCAGCTAGGGGAGCAGGCTCTGTCCACTGGCCTTGAGACTGGTGAGAGGGACAGGTGGCAGGCTCCTCTGTTACACTTCCCCGCCCCCTGGCCCCTCCGGTCTCCCGTCGGAGGGCAGAGTGGGGCCCCTCAGCTAGGGGAGCAGGCTCTGTCCACTGGCCTTGAGACTGGTGAGAGGGCCAGGTGGCAGGCTCCTCTGTACACTTCCCCACCACCGACCCCTCCCATCTCCCGTCTCCCAGGCCGTCCCAGTGTCCCCTCAGCCAAGCCTTGCCCAGACCCTGCTCCCTCCCCCTGGAGCATCACCCACACATCAGCAAGGCCCAGCCCATTCGCTGCTCTCCCCTCCCAGGAGCCTCCCCATGACACATTCCAGCCCTGAGCTGTGCAGTGCTTAGCAAATAAAAGCCACACTTGGGCCTGACCCTTGCTACTGCCCAGGGTGGTTTCTGGTGAGTTTGTCTCCGCTTTGTGGTTGGAGTCCAGGCCTCTCAACCCAGCCTTCCTCATGCACACTCTGGCCCTCGCGGGCACTTGCCCTGCACTGCCTGGGCACGCTGGCTCCGCGGGAGGCTCCAAGCCGTCTGTGTGTCAGTCACTCACGCGCATGCGCCACTCCGGCCTCCGCTCCGCCTGGAGCATCACCCACACATCAGCAAGGCCCAGCCCATTCACTGCTCTCCCCTCCCAGGAGCCTCCCCATGACACGCGCTCGCGCCACTCCGGCCTCCGCGGCAGATGGTCCCTGAGTCCTTAGTGTCTCGGGTCAGTGCAGGGATGGCAGCAGGAGAGGTGGCCGGGCAGGCAGAGCCTTCCAGGGAGGGGTCAGGGTGGCTCTGGAGGCTCATGTGTCCCAGCTGACCCTCAGGAGGTCAGCACCGCCTCTGAGTATCTCTGCTCCTGAGGTGGAGAGAATGATGGCTCTACCAGAAGGCTGGCGCGAGGCTCGGGGGACAGTCCAGAAAAGTGCTCACGCCGTGGCTGGCTCCATTCTGTTAGGATCCTCGTTATTTCTGCAGAGGGTCATTGTGGTCCCACATTGTTTATTTTTTATGTGTATCTTTCCTCTATTCATTAGAGTGTGTGTGTTGGGACCAGCAGTTGGTGCAATGGCTATGTCGCTGGACTCCCATGTAGTTCAAGTCCTGGACTGCAGTTCAAGTCCCGGACCCGGTGGCTTAAACTCATGCCAGGTGCATGTGCGTGCATGCCCAAGATCCCGAGAGGAGAATGGAGGAGAAGGGATTGCGGCGTGGCCATCCCCCCGGGGGGTGATTTCTCGCTGTCTCTGTCTTTCTGGCGAGTGCATGTGCCCTATAGCAAGAACCTCTCCCCCCAAAAAAGTAAATAAATAAAGAGGGTGTGCACACAGGAGAGGGGGAGAGATAAGTCCCCCCAGGGTCTGGTCGCAGGGCAGTCCCCTCCCTCTGCTCTCCATCCTGTCAGGTCTTGGGCGCTTGTGTGTGACTGGTGTGTCCCTGACCGGGCTGGGGATTTGAACTGTGGTCACCATGTGGGATCAGGCTTCTCGGGCAGTGCATTACTGCTGTGCCATGGGACTGGCCCCTCCCATGTTATAGAAGAGGCAACTTCCATAAAAGGCTCAGTGACATGAGGGAACTTACCCAGGGTCACACAGCTGGTAGAGCAGAGCCAGGCTCCGAACGTGGTCTCTGCCCAGGACCGGGGCGATGAACCAGCCAAGGTTCCTGCCCCCAGCTGCTCCGGTCCAGCGGGGGAGCTAAAGACATGGGCACAGACTGCCGACTGCAGACAGAAGGGGCCCTCGGAGAGCAGCACGGGGAGGCCGGGGGAGTAGGCAGAGTCCCTGGTGGAGGCTGTAGAGAGGTGGAAGGAACGGGGAAGGCCTGGGAGGGTCTGGGTTTGGGGCCAGGGCTGAGGGCTGGAGCAGAGTGCCTGGCTGGGGCTCAGCTCATGCTCTGGAAGGAGCAAGAGGGGCCCCTTGTCCAGGGCAGGAGAGGCGTGGCCCGGGAGGGTCCTGAGCCCACGCCGCCCCTTGCCGCCCGTAGGGAGACGTGGTGCGGCTGTTCCACGCGGAGCAGGAGAAGTTCCTGACCTGTGACGAGTACAAGGGCAAGCTGCAGGTGTTCCTGCGCACCACGCTGCGCCAGTCCGCCACCTCGGCCACCAGCTCCAACGCCCTCTGGGAGGTGGAGGTCAGCGCCCGCTTCGGCTCCTGGACTCAGCCCTGGACTCCACCCCTCCCTCTTCCCCCATCACCGGAGGGTGCATGGTGCCCCCGGGTCTGAGTGCCGCCTCCTGGTCAGTGTCCTTCCTGCCTCACCCCTGCACACCCCTAGGTGGTCCACCACGACCCATGCCGCGGAGGAGCTGGCCACTGGAACGGCCTGTACCGCTTCAAGCACCTGGCCACGGGCAACTACCTGGCTGCTGAGGTGAGCGGGGAGGCCGAGGGCGTCGTGGTAGCTGGGGCTGTGCGGTGCACGCGTGGGCGTGCAAGAGCATGTGAGCACACGGCTGCAAACTCGGAGACGTGTGCCGATGGACTCCAGCTGCGCAGCCATGCACTGATTTATCAGGTGTTTTCAAATAAGCGTGTGGCTGTGAACAAGCCCGGTAAATGCTACTGTGCACCTACTGTGCACCTACTGTGCGCCTACTGTGTGCTGGGCACCTCTCTAGGTACTGGAGTTGCAGCAGTGAGCAGAACTCCCAGTCTGTCCGTAAGGCACATGCTGAGTGTACTGGGTCACTCGTGTGTGTGTGCACGCATGCATGTGCATTCATTTGGGGGTCCGTGGAGCAGACTGTGAAGGGCTCCCATTGGTGGTTCCCCTGAAAGGGACCTGGGCTTTGGGGCTGGGGTGGGAACCCTGGAAGGGCGGGAGCAGGGTCCTGTGTGGGGTGAGGTCAGGTGGGTATAGCCCGGTGTCCGTGGTTTATCTCTGTCCAGGAGAACCCCAGCTACAAAGGGGATGTCGCTGATCCCAAGGCAGCAGGACTAAAGGAGGCCTCCCGAGGAGAGGGAGAGTGACCACAGCCATGCTGGGAGTGCTCTGGGGCAGGGGAGGCCACGGAATCTTGGAGGTGGGCTGGAGGGAGGTGGGTGGTGTTAGGGGCCTGCCAGGAGAGAGGCTCCTGCCTGAGGTGGGGGGTCCTCACCCCAGGGTGCCCAGGGCCGCGCAGGCCGCAGGAACGCTGGCGAGAAGATCAAGTACCGCCTGGTGGCCGTGCCCCACGGCAACGACATCGCCTCTCTCTTTGAGCTGGACCCCACCACCCTGCAGAAAACCGATTCCTTCGTGCCACGGTGGGTGTACACCACGTGCCTGAGGGCGGGGCGGGGACACCAGGCTGGGCTGTTTGGTCTCTGGGACTGTTCGAACCCTTTCTGCTCCAGAGTCCTTTGGCCTCTTGGGCCCTGCAGACCCTGTCCCTCCACAGCTCTGAGCTCTCTTGGCAGCTGCCCACTTTCATCTGCTTGCCACACGGCCAGCACACTCCAGGCCCTGCACGCTCTGGGCTCTGCACACTCCAGGCTATGCGTGCACTGGGCTCTGCACACTCCAGGCCCTGCATGCTCTGGGCTCTGCACACTCCATGCCATGTGTGCACTGGGCTCTGCACACTCCATGCCATGCGTGCACTGGGCTCTGCACACTCCATGCCATGCGTGCACTGGGCTCTGCACACTCTAGGCTATGCGTGCACTGGGCTCTGCACACTCCGGTCTCTGCACACACTGGGCTCTGCACCCTCCAGGCTCTGCACACACAGGTGCTACCTTGTGTTCGCTGCACGGTCAAAATGCCCCGTTCTAGTGTTCTCTAGCAGTCACCTGCCTCGGGACTTAGCTGCCTGGGGAGCCCAAACACTGCAGGAGAGGGGAGAGCGGGGCTCCCTGACCTTCGAGGTCCCCCCACCCTGAGAGTCTGGGGCAGTCAGTCCTTTAGCATTTACTAGCTACGTGGCCCCAGCCCTCCGCCTCAGGAGCCCGTCTGTACAGTGGGACGTCAGTCCACCTGTCAGCATGAAGGTTGAATGCGTCATTGCATGGGCCACAGTCCTCACCTGAAACTCAAGGCCAGATGCATTTTGAGATTCAGAAGGCTTTCCTTTCAGAGAGGTAACTGTATTTTAGAGTCAGAGACACGAGTATCTCTGTGAGGCGTGGGTACTGGTGTGAAATGCACCCATGACCACATCGGGGTAGTCTGAATAGCCTCATTCGTCCAGCTGCACTGTGGGCCCAAGCTCGCCATCCAGTGTTGCTTTTGCAAGTGTCGACGGGGCCTGTGGGACTGTGAGCACCACGGCGAGGATGGGATGGGGGTTGCCCCGGCCGCCGTTACCCAACCTCGAGCTCCTCGCCAGCAGGGGTGCTGGTGGCCCCTGTCCCACACTGCCGAGTGGGCAGTAAGGAAGGGGTGCACGCCCTGAGTGCCTGCCTCCCCGCCCTCCGCAGGAACTCCTACGTCCGGCTGCGGCACCTCTGCACCAACACGTGGATCCAGAGCACCAACGTGCCCATCGACATCGAGGAGGAGCGGCCCATCCGGCTCATGGTGCGGGCCGGGGCTGGGGCGGGCCGGGTCCGCGCTCGTCCCAGCTGCTCTGCTGACCCCTGTTCCTGCAGCTGGGCACCTGCCCCACCAAGGAGGACAAGGAGGCCTTTGCCATTGTGTCAGTGCCCGTGTCCGAGATCCGCGACCTGGACTTTGCCAACGACGCCAGCTCCATGTTGGCCAGTGCCGTGGAGAAGCTCAACGAGGGCTTCATCAGCCAGAACGACCGCAGGTGGGCAGCAGGCCCGGCTCGCCCGTGCTGGCCGAGTTATCTCGCCTCCTGGGGCCTGCGCTGCCTGAGCGGGGGAGTCCCAGAGCTGAAGCCAGGCAGACTGCACTGGGGCCGGGGAAGCAGAGGTGGGGCTGGTCTCTGCAGGGCCCTGGCTGGAGATGGGTGCCTGCTTCTTGCCCACGTCCTCCCGGGACAGACCCTGCAATGGAACTCTGTTGTTACCCTGTTTTGCTGATGATGGGGCTGAGGCTCAGAGAGGTTAAGAGACTTGCCCAGGGTCACACAGCCTGGAAGTGGCAGAGTCAGGATGGAAATGCAGATCCCTGCACAACAAGCACCGTGCCTTGGGCACTGTAGGTGCTTTGCAGATCGGAGTGGTCCGAGATTCCTCGTCTTGGGGCACTTGGGAATCCAGGCTGGGTGGGCTGGATGGGCTGGGGTGAGTCTGGAGACGGTCCAGCCCAAATCTGGGAGAGCTGGAGGCCGTGACGGGCTTTGTGCCTGGGACGCAGGGCTGACAGTGGCTTCGTGAAAACTGGGCTTTGGGAAGGGCCGGTCGCCCGCGGGGGCACGTGCTGGGTGGGCCCTGAGGGAGCTTTCCAGCCTGGACACCTCTCACCCGTCCCCTCACCCAGGTTTGTCATCCAGCTGCTGGAGGACCTGGTGTTCTTCGTTAGCGATGTCCCCAACAACGGGCAGAACGTCCTGGACATCATGGTCACCAAGCCCAACCGGGAGCGGCAGAAGCTGATGCGGGAGCAGAACATCCTCAAACAGGTGCCGCTGCGCGGGTGCGGGCCGGCGGGGCCACGCCATAGTTGGGGAGGCCCCGGGGACCCGGGATGGTGCCTTTCTTCCTGTATTCATTAAGAGTGCGTGTGCACACACACAGTGGGCGAGGGAGAGAGAGAAGGATCCGCTTCTGGTCCTGCAGCCTGTCGGGCCCTGGGCCCTGCTCCCGTGCGTGGCGTGTTCCGTCCAGGCTGACGGGCTGTGGGCTTGAACTGTGGTCACCATGTGGGATCCAGCCGCAGAGCCAGCCCAGGGTGCCTTTTGTTGAGTGGGGTCTCGCCGCAGAGCCAGCCCAGGGTGTCTTTTGTTGTAAGTTTGTGTGTGTGTGTGTGTGTGTGTGTGTGTGTGATAGGGTGCATGAACTTACCGGATAGATAGAGAGAGAGAGAGTGTGAGGGAAACCTAGAAACCCCCAGAGGAAATGGCCATGCCACAATCCCTTCTCCATTCTCCTCTTGGGACTTCAGGCATGCATGTACACATGCCCAGCGTGAGTTTCATGCTACCAGGTCTGGGACACGAACCTTGGTCAGCCATGTGGGAGTCCAGCGCCATAACCACTATGCCATCTGCTGGCCCCCACAGGGAGCCTTCTTTTGTTTTTTTTTTTTCCTGTCTGCACTCGAGCTGTGGTCTACCTGAGGTTTCTCATACCTTCTTTTCTTTTTTTCTTTTTTTTTTTTGGGAGAGGTTTTAGCCATAGGGTGCATGCGCTCGCCAGAGACAAAGACAGTGGTGAGAAATCATCCCCCACCCTAGAGGGGAATGGACGCTGCAATCCCTTCTCCTCCATTCTCCTCTCAGGATCCTGGGCATGCACGCACACGCGCCTGGTGTGAGTTTAAGCCACCGGGTCCGGAACTCGAACCGCGGCCAACTACATGGGAGTCCAGCGACATAGCCATTACGCTAACTGCTGGTCCCTCTCATACCTTCTTTTTTAAAAGATGAATGTTTATGGGCACGGCCTTAACCAGGCACTTCCCTGAGTGTCTACACGGACTGACTCATTGAACCTCCTCCTAGAAGGGAGGCTGAAGCCCACAGATGCTGGAGTAGCATGACCCGGAGCACAGCTAGGAAGAAAGTCAGGGAGTTGGGTCCAGAACCTGTGCTTTTTGTTTTTATTTTTGTATTTTCATTTATTTATTAATTGCCAGAAGGTGTATATGCTCACCAGAGAGAGAGAGAGAGAGAGAAGAGAGGGAGAGAGAGAGAGAGGGAGAGAGGGAGGGAGGAGGGGGAGAGAGAGAGAGGGAAGGGGGAGAGAAAGCACCCTGGGAGGTGTGGTCACGCTGCAATCCCTTCCTTCTATTTCTCCACCCTGTCGGGACTGGGGGCACCATGCACGCATGCTCAGTGTGTTTTTCAAATCTCCTTGGCCAGGACTTGAACCATAGTAGAACCACAGTAGGCCATGTGGGATCTTGGTCTCAACACACAGCACTTAGCCACTGTGCTATAAGGCTGGCCCCAGAACCTGTGCTTTGCAAAATAATTTTGTTTCCAATTTTTTTTTTTAATTGCTAGAGGGTGTGTGTGCTTGCCAGAGACAAGGACAAAGGGGGGGGAGCACCCCTCAATGGGGCATGGTCATGCCACAACCCCTTTTTTGCATTCTCCATCCCTTTGGGATCTGGAGCTCATGTGTGCACACACACGTACACACACACACACACTCTCTCTCTCTCCTGGTGTGTTTTTCAAGCTACTGGGGCTGGGATTTGAACTGTGGTCAGCCGTGTGAGAGCTGGCTCCCTTAACCACTAGGCTATGGGGCTGTAGCTCTACATTTCTACTATGAAAACTTTCATTTTTCATTATGAGAACTTACTGGGAAAATATTGAAAGGATAGTATAATAAACAGGGTACACCCACTGCCTGAATTCAGGTGCCACTTGGGCTTTATTAACTCTGTCTTACCTTATCCTTCCACCCACACCTTTCAAAATAGGGTGCATTCTGGGCTGGCAAGTGGCGTGGTGGCTAAGGGTGCTGGAATCCCACATGGCGGACCATGGTTTGGATCCTGGATCTGGTGGCTTGCTTTCACACTTTTTCTTTCTGTCCCTCTCTGGTCAAATTAAAATAAATAAATAAATAAATGAATAAATAAAAAGTTAAATGAAATTTTCTCTTTTATTTTTTTTGGAGAGGTTTTTGCTATAGGGCACGTAGGCTCGCCAGACAGACAGAGAGAGACAGAGAAACAGAAAGTGAGAAATCACACCCCCCCAGGGGGGATGGCCACGCCAAAATCCCTTCTCCTCCATTTTCCTCCTGGGATCTTGGGCACGCACGCACACATGCCCGGCGTGAGTTTAAGCCACTGGGT
>NW_006159580.1:2663419-2669851 GCF_000334495.1 Tupaia belangeri chinensis | reverse complement strand
CTTCCCTGAGTGTCTACACGGACTGACTCATTGAGCCTCCTCCTAGAAGGGAGGCTGAAGCCCACAGATGCTGGAGTAGCATGACCCGGAGCACAGCTAGGAAGAAAGTCAGGGAGTTGGGTCCAGAACCTGTGCTTTTTGTTTTTATTTTTGTATTTTCATTTATTTATTAATTGCCAGAAGGTGTATATGCTCACCAGAGAGAGAGAGAGAGAGAGAGAGAGAGAGAGAGAGAGAGAGAGAAGGGAGGAGGGGGAGAGAGAGAGAGGGAAGGGGGAGAGAAAGCACCCTGGGAGGTGTGGTCACGCTGCAATCCCTTCCTTCTATTTCTCCACCCTGTCGGGACTGGGGGCACCATGCACGCATGCTCAGTGTGTTTTTCAAATCTCCTTGGCCAGGACTTGAACCATAGTAGAACCACAGTAGGCCATGTGGGATCTTGGTCTCAACACACAGCACTTAACCACTGTGCTATAAGGCTGGCCCCAGAACCTGTGCTTTGCAAAATAATTTTGTTTCCAATTTTTTTTTTTAATTGCTAGAGGGTGTGTGTGCTTGCCAGAGACAAGGACAAAGGGGGGGGAGCACCCCTCAATGGGGCATGGTCATGCCACAACCCCTTTTTTGCATTCTCCATCCCTTTGGGATCTGGAGCTCATGTGTGCACACACACGTACACACACACACACACTCTCTCTCTCTCCTGGTGTGTTTTTCAAGCTACTGGGGCTGGGATTTGAACTGTGGTCAGCCGTGTGAGAGCTGGCTCCCTTAACCACTAGGCTATGGGGCTGTAGCTCTACATTTCTACTATGAAAACTTTCATTTTTCATTATGAGAACTTACTGGGAAAATATTGAAAGGATAGTATAATAAACAGGGTACACCCACTGCCTGAATTCAGGTGCCACTTGGGCTTTATTAACTCTGTCTTACCTTATCCTTCCACCCACACCTTTCAAAATAGGGTGCATTCTGGGTTGGCAAGTGGCGTGGTGGCTAAGGGTGCTGGAATCCCACATGGCGGACCGTGGTTTGAATCCTGGATCTGGTGGCTTGCTTTCACACTTTTTCTTTCTATCCCTCTCTGGTCAAATTAAAATAAATAAATAATAAATAAATAAATTCAAGCAAAATAATTTTTTTTGAGAGGTTTTTGCTATAGGTGCGTGCACTCACCAGAAAGACAGAGAGAGACAGAGAGATTGAAAGCGAGAAATCACCCCCCAGGGGGGATGGCCATGCTGCAATCTCTTCTCCTCCATTCTCCTCTCGGGATCTTGGGCACGCACGCACACGCGCCCGGCATGAGTTTAAGCCACTGGGTCTGGGACTCGAACCGCGGTCAGCTACATGGGAGTCCAGCGACATAGCCATTATGCTAACTGCTGATCCTCAAAAATAATTCTTTAAAAAAATAGGTTGCACAGATACAGGGCATGATCTTCAGGCCACCGCATCTGGGACTGGAACCATGGTTGGCCATGTGGGAGTCCAATGGCGTAACCATGATGGTATCTGCTGGCTCCGTAAAATATCTTTTAAAGTTTGTGTGTGTGTGTGTGTGTGTGTGTGTGTGTGTGTGTGTGTTCGATCCAGGATCTAAGATTCTTTTCATTCTGTTTGGTTGTTCCGTGTGTTTGGCCTCTGTTCTGGAATGGTTTTTCACCTCACCCCATTCCTGCCTTTTTAATTTTTCTAATTATGCTGATTTTAAAAGATGAGGCAGATCTGTGTCTTATCTCTGAAGCTCTGGCCACAGCGGCCTGGCCTGCCCTTCCTGTTAACCTCAGACCGCAGTGCTGCAATGACCTGCTCTTCCTTAGATGCTGGGTCAGACCCGGGATCAGAACTGGGATTAGAATCCCCACCAGGGAGGGGTGGCCGTCAGCATCAGGGGCCAGGAGAAGGGAGACTTAGGGCCCTACCTATGGCAGACGGTGGCTAGGCAGGAGCCATGCAGTCAGTCAGTTCGGGGCCAGTCAGGGCTCAGGGCTCCAGGGATGTGTGGGGGACCCTCTCCTCACCCTCCGCTTCCCCCTAGATCTTTGGCATTCTGAAGGCCCCGTTTCGAGACAAGGGGGGTGAGGGCCCGCTGGTGCGCCTGGAGGAGCTGTCGGACCAGAAGAACGCCCCCTACCAGCACATGTTCCGCCTCTGCTACCGCGTGTTGCGGCATTCCCAGGAGGACTACCGCAAGAACCAGGTGGGCCCTCCGCTCCCCGCGGGCCCTCCCACCTGGGGTCCTTGCAGATGTCCTGCTGCCAGGCACTGGCTTGGTGTAGGGGTGCAGCCGGGGACAGGGCAGCAGGGCTGGCTCAGGAGCGCCTCCCACCGGGCATGGTGCTCTGCCGATGTCACCTTGAAATCCTTGAGATTTGAAAAGCGTCCTGCAGGTGCAATATTGAGTTCTGTACTGGGCCCCACGGTTCTGTAGCTGGCCCTGCTGTCATGGCGCTCGCTCTGCCAGGGGAGACGGAGCCCGAGCTGAATGTTCATGGACTGCCTGTATTGGGCCCCATCTCGGGCCGGGGCAGCGTTCCAGAGCATCCCCCCCGCGGCCCACCCCTGCCCTGCCGTGACTCCCCATGACTGCGGCTGCCCCGCCTGCAGGAGCACATCGCCAAGCAGTTCGGGATGATGCAGTCCCAGATCGGCTACGACATCCTGGCCGAGGACACCATCACCGCGCTGCTGCACAACAACCGCAAGCTGCTGGAGAAGCACATCACCAAGACCGAGGTGGAGACCTTCGTCAGCCTCGTGCGGAAGAACCGCGAGCCCAGGTGGGCCGTCCCCCCACCCCGGGTGGCAGGTCGGCAGATGCTGGCGGTGGAGATACTGGCGTTGCCTGCGTCCATCAGTAAATGGCCTCCCCTGAGGCCCTGACACCCTCCCCGATTTGGCCCAACCTGGCCGCCAGAGGAGTGGCTCTTGGTGTGGTGGCAGGTCCCCAAGTCCTCCAAGATTCCAGTGACAGAGTCTGTCTGTCCTGGACCAGCCACTGAATGTTTTGAATGTCCCCTGCCCTGCTGCCACTCACCTGGATCCGCTGGGCCCCCATTCTTCTCTCCCCCCACCTTGCCTCAGGGTGACTGAGCTGGGAGCCCTTCCCCCACCTCCAAGCCTGGGAGGGGCAGGGAGGCTGGTGCAGGCAGCTGGCGCAGGAGAGGGTGGGCTTCACCCCTGCAGGGGCCAGCCTGAGTGCCCTTCCCTGCCCTCACCGCCCCAGGTTCCTGGACTACCTCTCCGACCTGTGCGTGTCCAACCACATCGCCATCCCCGTCACCCAGGAGCTCATCTGCAAGTGTGTGCTGGACCCCAAGAACAGCGACATCCTCATCCAGATGCGCAGCCCTGCCCGCAGCCCTGCCCGCAGCCCTGCCCGCAGTGTGCCGGTTCTGGGCCCTCTGGGAGGGGGAAAGGGGCACCGAGCAGAATGAGCAGGTCGAAGGCCCAGACGATGTGCCAGCAGCCCTGCCCCAGCTCCCTCTGCCCTCGAGCAGCTCACGATCTGTTAGGGGTCCCCAGATGGTGGTGGGTTCCACGTGGGAGGCAGCTCAGGGAGGGCTCTGGGCATGGAGTCCTGGCCCCGGCCTCCTGTGACCCGTGCCTGGGTCTGCAGGCTCCGGCCCGTGAAGGAAATGGCGCAGTCCCACGAGTACCTGAGCATCGAGTACTCGGAGGAGGAGGTGTGGCTCACCTGGACCGACAAGAACAACGAGCACCACGAGAAGAGCGTGAGGCAGCTGGCCCAGGAGGCGCGGGCCGGCAACGCCCACGACGAGAACGTGCTCAGCTATTACAGGTGTCCGCGTCCACGCCCCCACCCCTGTACCCCTGTACCCCTGTATCCCTGCTGAGGGGCTCCTGCCTCCGCTGCCGTGCAGCGTGGCTTTCGTTACCGAAGGATGAGTGACCCAAACTGCTCCGGGTGGCCTTGAGGCCAGTCTTACCACAGGGAACCCAAGCCTGTCTCCAAATGTACGATAAAACGGTCTTGGAAAAACGAGGCCAGCAGATGGCATGGTGGTTAAGGCACTGGATGCCCGCATGGCCGACTGCAGTTGCAGTCCTGGGCCCGCTGGCTTGAAAATCATGCCAGGCGTATGTGCATGCGTGCCCAAAATCAGGAGGGGAGAATGGAGGAGAAAGGGTCGTGGCACGGCCATTCCCCCAGGGGACGATATTTCACTTTCTCTCTCTCTGTCTCTCGCCAGTGAATGCACATGCCCTATATGGCAGAAATCTGTAAAAAAAGAAAGAAAGAAAGAAAAAGGTGATGGAAAATGTGTATTATGAAAATGCATGCATTTCAACATTTTTTTGCACCAAAATAGATTCATATTTTAACTCCTTTATGAACCTATTTTTAAAATTTTATTTCTTTGAGAGAATTGAGAGAGAGCATCAGACAGTGTCCCAACGCTGCAGTCCACCCCCTGCCTTTAGCCAGCCCCAGGTCACACAGATCACAGCAAGTCTGTGCTGGCCAGCCCATTCGGGGAGGTCTCTGGGCCCAGTACCACGTGGGGATTGCCTGCTGTGCCACCGTCTGGCCTCCCCATGAACTTTTGGAAATACCCTCATAATGTATTTTTAAAATAATACTAGATGGGGGATCAGCAATTAGCATAATGGCTATCTCACTGGACTCCCACATAGTCGACCACGGTTCGAGCTCCTGACCCGGTGGCTTAAAACTCATGCCGCGTGTGTGTGCATGTGTGCCCAAGATCCCGGGAGGAGAATGGAGGAGAAGGGATTGCGGCATGGCCATCCCCCCTAGGGGGTGATTTCTCACTTTTTGTCTCTCTGTCTCTCTGTCTTTCTGGCAAGTGTACACGCCCTATAAAAAAAAAAAACCCTCTTCAGAAAATAAATAAATAAATAAATAAAAAATAATACTAGACAACCCTTCTGAAAGGACCACTATTGGGTTGTCAGAAAAGTCATTTCGTATTTTTCAGTTTTTCTATGCAAAAATGTGTCCTGACTTTTCGGACGACCCAGTATATATATCAGACTCTGTTCTAAGCGTGTCAGTGAGTCGCACTCATTTAAGCCTGAGAACCCCACAGTGTGAAGTAGGTACCACTGCTGCCCTTGTAAAACTGGGGCAGTGGAGGCCCAGAGAGGTGAAGGAGGGTGCCCAAGGTTGTGCAGCCATCAGCGGTGAGCCGCGGTGCACACCGGGCCTGGCTGTGGAGCCGAGGTGGTGGGTCTGAGAGGAGGCGAAGGCATCAGACCCCAGCAGGGCAGGGCTTCCCACGTCCCTCACTTTTCCATCCCTGCGTCAGAGTTGCACACCCCGAGCTGCTTCGCACCCACACCCCCCCAGTCGTGTCCTCATCCTCCCTGTCCGAGGCTGGTTCTTCCCCTCCCGCTTCCCCTTAACTGTCCCTTCCCGGAAGGACCTGACCTGACTGAGCCCAAAGTGCTGTCCCTCCGCAGCAGGGAGTGGGAGGACTGCAGAGACTCGCTGTACAGATGGGTTTTCCTCCCAGCGTCTGACTCGGAGCTGTGTCCTTTCTGTTACCGAGGCCCTGTGGCCCTGCGCTCACCGGTCTCTGCCATTTTATGGCGTCCTCACTAAGCCCAGACGATGCGCCCGCAGCCCTGCCCCAGCTCCTTCCGCCCCCTCACTGTGCGCCATGCCCTACAGGTACCAGCTGAAGCTCTTTGCCCGCATGTGCCTGGACCGCCAGTACCTGGCCATCCACGAGATCTCGCAGCAGCTGGGCGTCGACCTGATCTTCCTCTGCATGGCTGACGAGATGCTGCCCTTCGACCTGCGCGCCTCCTTCTGCCACCTGATGCTGCACGTGCACGTGGACCGCGACCCCCAGGAGCTGGTCACGCCGGTCAAGTTCGCGCGCCTCTGGACCGAGATCCCCACAGCCATCACCATCAAGGAGTGAGAGGGGTGGAGGGGGACGGTTTGGGCCAGGCTGGGTGGGCAGAAGGCAGGGGCGCTCACGCCGCTCTGCCTCGGCCCCTAGCTATGACTCCAACCTCAATGCCTCCCGAGATGACAAGAAGAACAAGTTTGCCAGCACCATGGAGTTCGTGGAGGACTACCTCAACAACGTGGTCAGCGAGGCCGTGCCCTTTGCCAACGAGGAGAAGAACAAGCTCACCTTCGAGGTGGGCTGGGCTCAGCGGGGTCCAGTCTGCAGGGCTGCCCAGGGCTGGGCTGTGGGATCTGGGACTCCCAAGGGCTAGGCTTCCGTTCTGATGTCTGTGGAGGGCTGCCTCTCCCTGGCCCACTCAGCCCGTTAGCCCAGGGTCGGTCTTTCCCAAGCCCAACTACCCACGCGCTACATCTCAGCAGTGCTTTCCTCTGTCTGGTCCTGCTGTACTGGCCTCGCTCCGGCCGCATGGGCCCCGCCCCGGCCGCATGGGTCCCGCCCCGGCCGCATGGGCCCTGCC
>NW_006159580.1:2649739-2662910 GCF_000334495.1 Tupaia belangeri chinensis | reverse complement strand
TGCGTGCAGGCGCCCGCCGCCGTGCTGCAGGCCTATGAGGACGCCAGCGGTGAGGCTCGCTTGCTCAGCCTGTTCCTAGTCTCCCTGTGCCTCCTGCCTCCCGGGGGCATCTTGGGCCCTCTGACCTGCCGGCGGTGGAGACAGTCGCTTTCCGCCACTGCTTGGTCTTGAAGGGAGATGGTGAGGGGAGACAGGGAGATAGCCCAGCCTTAGGGTGCACTCTTCTGGAGTGGGGGAGACCTAGCCCATCATCGGGGAGTATGAGGGGAAGGGAGCAGTTTTAGTGCTCTGGGCACAGCGGCTCCTCAGTGTCCCATGGTCCACAGCAGCCGTTTTCCATAGGAAATTTCCCACTCATCTCCCGTACAACTCTCCTTTGTCCTCACCCCCTTCTCCCAGATTTGGCTTAAAGCTCACCTCTCCCAGGAAGCCTTTCTGGGTCAGCCCTGTTCTGTCCTTAGCAAGGCTTTGCCCCTGTAGCGGACACAGAACACACATGCTCTGCCTGGCTGGTCAGACTGAGGACCCCGCTGCACCCCTGAGATCCCTCCTGTTCCCCCTCAGGCAAGAACGTGCGGAGGTCCATCCAGGGCGTGGGGCACATGATGTCCACCATGGTGCTGAGCCGCAAGCAGTCCGTGTTTGGGGCCCCCAGCCTGCCCGCCGGCGCCCGTGCCCCCGAGCCGCTGGACAGAAGCAAGTTCGAGGACAACGAGGACATCGTGGTGATGGAGACCAAGCTGAAGATTCTGGAAATTCTGCAGGTGGCTGGGCAGGGTGGTGTGGGGCGTTGGGAATGGCGACAGGTGTGGGAGGTTGTGCGGGGAGCTCTCCACACTGACGGGGTGTCCAGGCCAGTGGTTTCCAAAGTGTGGTCCTCGGGCCAGCCGTGTCAGCGGCACCTGGGAACTTGTTAGGAACATCCGTTTTTTTTTTGGAGAGGTTTTTGCTATAGGGTGCATGCGCTCGCCAGACAAAGACAGACAGAGAGACAGCGAGAAATCACCCCCCAGAGGGGATGGTCACACCGCAGTCCCTTCTCCTCCATTCTCCTCTCGGGATCTTGGGCACGCACGCACACATGCCCGGCGTGAGTTCTAAGCCACCGGGTCCGGGACACGAACCGCGGTCAACTACATGGGAGTCCAGCGACATAGCCATTACGCTAACTGCTGGCTCCCAGGAATGTCAGTTTTCAGGCGCCCCAGCCCTGCCCAGTCAGGAGGCTGGCCGGGCACGTGCCCAGGTGATTCCGATGAGCACTGCCGGCCAGCTCCATCCGCATCTCCCGGCCGAGGGAAGTAAGGCAGGAAGGGCTCTCCCACGACACGGGGCCCATTTCTCTGCAAGGTGGACACTGCCATCCCTGCCTAGGGTCTTGCCGGGGAGCCCCGCCAGCAGCTGGGGAAGGGGCTTCTAGGGTCCTGAGGTGGGGATGAAGCCTGTGCTCCCGTCTTGCTGTCACCTGAGGGCGGAAAGGGTAATGTGGTGACCTCTATGGGGGACCCAGTCTGGTTGGGGGGCTCAGAGGAGGCGGTTTCTGATCTGTGTCCTGGAGGGAGGTCAGACGCTCTGCTCATGTGGATAGAGGCCAGTCGGGTGTCTGCAGACCCCGTGTTCTCACCTCCTCCCACAGCGGCCTCTCGTAGGCCTCGGTTTCCCCCTTGCTGAGGGCCCCAGGGTCTGCTTGGTGGAGCAGGACAGGAGGACAGGAATGGGCCTGTGGATGTGGGAAGCGTCATTCCCTCTCCTGTGGGTGTCCTGTGGGCAGGAGGGACCCAGTGGGCTGGGAGGGCGGGGCTCGCTGCCCCCTGCTGAGAGGAGGCGCCTGTCCCCCAGCATGGCAGGAGCTAGGGGGAGGGTGCCCTGGACCTCTGCAGGGAGCGGGGCCTTGACATGCCAGCGTGTCCACGTGGGGCTCCCCTCACCCCTGATGGCACAGACTGGCCCGGCCCCCACTCGCCCTCACCCGCCCTCTTCCCTGCTCCAGTTCATCCTCAACGTCCGCCTGGACTACCGAATCTCCTACCTGCTGTCCGTCTTCAAGAAGGAGTTCGTGGAGGTGTTCCCCATGCAGGACAGCGGGGCCGACGGCACAGCCCCCGCCTTCGACTCCACCAGTGAGTCTCGCCTCGCTTTGCCAGGCCAGGCGTGTGACTCCCTGGGCATGCGCAGGGCTGGGGTGGTTCTGGGAACACTTGGGCCAGCTCCCCACCCCTGCCCCTTTCACCTCGTCTGCAAAGGCTTTTCCTCGCCAATGTCTCGTTTCCCTGCCCCAGTGAGGACGGAGGGCAGGGACCCTTCCTTCCGTTTCCTGCACGGGGAAACTGAGGCCCACAGAAGCACGGGGACTTGGCCAAGGTCACAGCCAGTCAGGCTGAGCCAGGCCAGGACTCGGGTCTCCCAGTGACCAGCCAGGATCCCTGCCGTCCCTGCAGAGCAGCGGGGCCACTGTGGTTCCTGCCTCTTGGTTCCACCCCAGGAAGTCTGCAGCTCCACCGCAGGACGGGGCAGGCAGGGGATGCCCCCCAGCCAGTGCAGGGAAGGGGCTGGCTCCCCACTCCTGTGCACCTCGTCTTTCCCGGGTGTGGATGTACCACCTGCCCCATTTGCCCTCTTCCTCCCCACAGCTGCCAACATGAACCTGGACCGCATCGGGGAGCAGGCGGAGGCCATGTTTGGAGTCGGGTGAGGCCGGGGTTGAGGCAAGGGGGTTGTGTGGGGTTGGGAGGATGATGCCAGCACAAACTTGAGACCCCTCTTGGAATGGTCTGGGTTTCCCTGAGGCTGAGGATGGGCCCTGCCCCCCGTGACACTCCCCTGCAGCCTTTTCCAGGCTTTGTGCTGACCCTCCCCTGCCTGCCCGTCCCAGTGATGCCGGAGCCGCTTGGGTCAGGAGTGGGTGAAAGCCCCGGTCCTGCAGCAGGGAGGAGGGGTAGGGGTGTGCAGCCTCTCCCTACACCATGCCTTTCCTTGGCATTTAGTGCAGCTGTAGGACCCTTTCTCTGAAAGGTGTTTTTTTTTGTTTTTTTTTTTTTGGGAGAGATTTTTACTTGTAGGGCGCGTATGCTCGCCAGACAGAGAGAGACATAGAGACAGAAAGCGAGAAATCACCCCCCAGGGGGGATGGTCACGCCGCAATCCCTTCTCCTCCATTCTCCTCTCGGGATCTTGGGCACGCACGCACACGCGCCTGGCGTGAGTTTTAAGCCACCGGGTCCGGGACGCGAACCGCGGTCGACTACGTGGGAGTCCAGCGACATAGCCATTACGCTAACTGCTGGTTCCCAAGGTGTTTTGAATTGAATAAAATAAAGCCAACATTACGGCACGGAGGCATACATTGCTGAGATGCTGCTGCCGGGAAGGCTGAGGCCACATGGGAGGCCCGGTTCAATTCCCAGCCCTCCTAAAAGCTGGCACGTGGCAGCGTAAACCTGTGGAGGCTGAGCGGGAGGGCCTCTACAGAGCAAGCCGCTGTCTGTTTATTTTGATTTTTTGCCATAGGATGTGTGCACTCCCAGGAGAGAGAGACAGAGAGACAGAGAGACAGAGGGAGAAAGTGAGAAATCACCCCCAGGGCGTGGCCACGCCGCAGTCCCTTCCTCTCCACTTTTCTCTTGGGATTTTGGGCGGGCACGCACATGTGCCCAGAGGGATTTTTAAGTTGCTGGCGTCAGAGCTCGACCTGTGGTTGGCCATGTGGGAGTCAGCACTGTAACCACCACGCCACCTGCTGGTCCTAGCCCTGTCTGGTTTTGTTTTTGTTTTTTCCTTTTTTACTTTAGGGTGTGTACACTTGCCAGAGAGAGACAGAGGGAAAGTGCGAAATCGCCCCTCAGCGGAATTGCCACACCCAGTCTTCTCCTCCATTCTCCTCTCAGGATTTTGGGCACGCATGCCCAACACATTTTTCAAGCCACTGGGTCTGTGACTCAAATCATGTAGGCAGCCATGTGGGACCCAGTGCTTAACCATCGTGTCACCTGCTCCTTTTTTTTGGGGGGGGGAGAGATTTTTTTGCTATAGGGCACGTGCGCTCGCCAGAAAGACAGAGACAGAGAGATAGAAAGTGAGAGATCACTCCCCGGGGGGGATGGCCATGCCGCAATCCCTTCTCCTCCCTTCTCTTGGGATCTTGGGCACGCACGCACACGCACCCGGCGTGAGTTTAAGCCACTGAGTCTGGGACTTGAACTGCGGTCGACTACATGGGAGTTCAGCGACATAGCCATTATGCTAACTGCTGGTTCCTCCCCCCACCCCTCCTTTTTATTTTTATTTTTTTGAAAAACTTGACAAAAGGTGCATGTACGTACCAGAGAGAGAAAGGGAGACAGCACCCCCCATGGAACCTAGTCATGCCACAGTCCCTTCTCGTCCATCTCTTCCTCCCTCCCATGCACACATGCCTGTTGTTTTTTCCAAGCTGCCGGGTCCAGAACTTGAACCATGTAGTCGGCCATTTGGGATCCAGTGGCCTTAAGTACCAGGTTGTGGGCTGGTCTGATTCTGTCTGTCTGTTTGTTTTGAGACGTTTTGCCTTAGTTTGCTTGTGCTTGCCAGAGAGAGAGAGACAGAGAAAGTGAGAGAGAAAGTGAGAAATCTCCCCCCAGAGGAGTGGCTACACCACAATCCCCTCTCCATTCTTTTTGGGTTTTTGACATGCACACACACACATGCCCAGTGTGATTTTCAAGCCACCGGGTCTGGGGCTCGAACCGTGCGCATCCAGTGACGTAACTGTTATGCCATCTGTTGGCCCAACCCTGTGTTAAAAAAACAAACAAACAAACAAAAAAGCAAATACAAAGGAAACCAATGACATTGAGATACAGTTCTGAAAACGTTGAAGAAAACACATCGGAAGCGCCGGTTACGGCCCCTCTTTATTAGCACATTAAGTGCCGAGCTGTGTGTTGGCGTAATTAGCACCGTCACTTCGGAGCAGTGAGGATGTAAACGCCCGTTTCTGGATTTCTGTTAACAGCTCTGAGGGGATGGGAAAACATCTGTGAATTTTATTGGTGACAAATTCACAGGTTCTGCTCATACTTCCTCATCCGAGGAAATGCTTCGTTTTGGCTCGAGGCTGGTAAAAACAAAGATGTAATGTTTTCTCCACCTCTGGGCGGACCCAGCTTCTCTCAGGGGACCCCCTCCGTGGGTGTAATAGGGTCTGCGGGTCCGTATTAGGAGTCCCTATTCGGTTGCGTAGTTAGGGGGAGTCCTGAGGGATCGCAGGGGCACAGGGTCACTTGGGGAGCCCAGGACAGCTGTGGCTGTTTACAAAGTAGTTAGAAAATGTCTCTGTGTATACGTTTTTAATTTGCCAGAGGGCACGTGCACTTGCTAAGGCAGGGTTGGGGGTGGGAACGAGAGAGCACCCGCCACGGGGGATGACCGTGCCGTAATCCTTGCTCCATGTCTCCCTCCGGTTGGGATTTTGGACATGCGTGCACACACACTGGCTTGTTTCTTTTTTTCTGTCTTTTTTTTTTTTTTAAGGTTTTGGCCCTAGCTCATGGGCTTGCCTAGGAGACAGAAGGAAAGTGAGAAATCACCTCCCAGGGGAGATGGCCATGCCGCAGTCCTTTCTATTCCGTTTTCCTTTTGGGATTCTGGCTACACATGCACACGTGCCTAGCGTGTTGTTGGGATTCTGGCTACACATGCACACGTGCCTAGTGTGTTGTTAAAGCCGCCAGGTCCGGGACTTGAACTGTGGTTGGCCTTGTGGGAGTCCAGCTCCCTTAACCACCAGGCTGCGGGTCAGCCCCAAAGTGTCTGTTTTTAATAAACGTTGCAGACACTGGTGCTGCATCTGCTGAGTGGGTGGCGGGCGTGCACTGTGCCCCCCGCCCCCAGGCAGCAGGGTGCGTGCCAAACACGGTCCCGCCCGCAGGAAGACCAGCAGCATGCTGGAGGTGGACGACGAGGGCGGCCGCATGTTCCTGCGGGTGCTCATCCACCTGACCATGCACGACTACGCGCCGCTGGTCTCGGGGGCCCTGCAGCTGCTCTTCAAGCACTTCAGCCAGCGCCAGGAGGCCATGCACACCTTCAAGCAGGTGAGGGGACTGCCTGGCCCCGGACTGAGCCCCAGCCTGCGTCGGGCACTGGGGTAAACGAGAATCGAGGTGCTCACAGCTGGGGGAGCTTGAGGTGCACATAGCAGCTTTCAGGCTTGCTGAGCCCTTTGCGGGTGACAGCCGAGGCTCGGCCAGCGTCAGCTCCTTCCAGTTTGCTGATGCTGTCAGTGCTTTGTGTCACGCCTGGCACCCGGGTGCCCTGCTCAGGTGCCCAGCGTTGTCACTGTGATGTCACGCAGCCCCGACAGCTGCCGGGGAGATGCCTTTCCCGACTAGTGCGGGCTCTTACAAATAACGCTTGCCCTGGGCCTGGCCCTGGTCGGACTCGCCTCACCTCGCGGGATTCTCACAGCGACCCGGCCGTGTGGCTCCCACTGTCCTTCCCATGCAGGAAGGGGAGAATCGAGACCCAGGGAGGGAGCTTTCCTCCTGCCCGCTGACCCAGAGCGAGGAAGGTGACAGTCGGTCAGATGCAGGCCCAGGTCTCCAGAGTTCAGAGTTCTCTCTTAGCCATTGTTCAGCGATGCCAATGTGCCTTGCTCTGCCACAGCAGCATGTGACACGAATTAGTACAAAGCCAGGTGATGTGGCAGTTCAGGGCAGGGAGTATAGGGAGGCCTATACCCATCAGGGAAGGCTTCCTGGAGGTTGTGGGTTTATGGTAGGGCCTCGAGCACTGAGTAGGCCTGGTGGAGAGGGACAGGTGGTGATGGTGGGGTAACTTGGGGTGAGAGTCCTGGACAGGGAGAGCACTGGGGTTCTCAGGGTGGCCGTGGACCTGGGGGTGCCTGTCACCCCCGCCAAGCCCACCCTCCACCTTCAGGTGCAGCTGCTGATCTCGGCCCAAGACGTGGAGAACTATAAGGTGATCAGGTCCGAGCTGGACCGGCTGCGCACCATGGTGGAGAAGTCGGAGCTGTGGGTGGACAAGAAGGGCAGCGGCAAGGGCGAGGAGGTGGGGGCGGCCGCCGCCAAGGACAAGAAGGAGGTGAGCCGGGGAGGGGAGCTGCGCGGGGCTCCCTGTGGGAGCGGGGCCCGGCTGACCTCTGTCCCCTCTGTGCCCAGAGACCCACCGATGAGGAGGGGTTTCTGCCACCGCCCGGGGAGAAGAGCAGCGAGAACTACCAGATCGTCAAGGGCGTGAGTGCGGGCGGGCCCTTGGGGTGGGCTCTGCAGACCTGCCCTCCCGGAGGCTCTTCCGCCTCCCCCTGCCGGCCCCTGACCTCAGAGCAGACACCTCCCGGCTTTCCCTGCACGTTAAAACATGCCGCCGAGGTCCAAGCCGGATCACTTAAAGCTGACGGCGTGTAGTGAAGTTCCGTGAGCGTTTATGGGAGAGACTGGGCTTTTAGTCCTTCCCCGGCTGGTTGCCATGGTCTGCTTCAGCGGCGTGGCTTACTCCCCCTTCCTGTTCTGGGCTGGGCCGGGCCGGGCTGTGGGGAGCCTGGGAGCGGGTAGCGGGCACCAGGCTCACCGGTTTCCCCTCAGATCCTGGAACGGCTGAACAAGATGTGCGGGGTCGGCGAGCAGATGAGGAAGAAGCAGCAGCGCCTGCTCAAGAACATGGATGCCCACAAGGTCATGCTGGACCTGCTGCAGATCCCCTACGACAAGGTGCCTTGACTTCTGACCTCGCCCCGGGGCCGCGTCACTACGAGCTCTGATCCGACCTAGTATAGTCTTCCTGTGTAGGACGCGCTGCCCTGTTCCCAGGCTCACCTTGACCCTGAATCCCATCTTCATATCGTTTCAACCTTTGACCCTCAGCCCCTCATCCGGATCCATTTGACCCTAGCCTTCCCCCAACTCTTGACCCCAGCCCTAACTTCTTTCCCCTCCTCCTGAAAATCTCAGTAGCCCCTGACCCTGTGACCCTCGGCCCCACCTTGACTGCTGTTGACCTAACTGTGCCGAGCTCGCCCTGACTCTTGACACCACACCACCCCAGCTTTTGCCTGACCTTGGGCCCCTGGGCCTGCCCCCTCCCCAGCTCCTCACATTTCCATCCTGACCCAGGGCCCAGCTTGCTCCTCCACCATCGTCTTCCTTGTCCCTGTCCCTTCCCCTAGTCGTCCCCTGCACCCATCAGAGCTCAGACTCTGGCCTGGCTCTGCCTTCCTGGTGGGCCCAACACCCTGTCCCCGCCTCTGTGCCCAGGGTGACGCCAAGATGCTGGAGCTCCTGCGCTACGCACACCAGTTCCTGCAGAAGTTCTGCGCGGGGAACCCCGGCAACCAGGCCCTGCTGCACAAGCACCTGCACCTCTTCCTCACGCCGGGGGTGGGGGCCCCTGAGGGCGGGTGGGAGAGGCCCTGGGGGGTTCTGTGCCCTGGGTGGGGGCGGGGCCTGGCTCCTCCTGACGGCCATGTCCCCACGTGTGCCCGCAGCTCCTGGAGGCGGAGACCATGCAGCACATCTTCCTCAACAACTACCAGCTGTGCTCGGAGATCGGCGAGCCCGTGCTGCAGCACTTCGTGCACCTGCTGGCCACCCACGGGCGCCACGTGCAGTACCTGGACTTCCTGCACACCGTCATCAAGGCCGAGGGCAAGTACGTCAAGAAGTGCCAGGACATGGTCATGACCGAGGTGAGGCGGGGCTGGGCGCGGGGCCCGGGCGGTGGCCGCAGTTAGAGGACTCGGGGCGGGGGGTCACGGAAGGAGCGCTCGGCTGATGGGCCCTGGAGGCACACGGAGGGAGAACCGAGGCTGTGGAGCTCAGGCAGCGGCCAGGCAGGACGTAGGCGGCTGGTAGAGCTCAGACAACGGGCTGCAAGAAATCAAGCGTGCGTTCCTTCACTTTTCGTTTATTATGTTTACTTACGAATAAATAATAGCGCCTGCTCTAAGCCAGGGACTGCATATGCCAGGGCTGTGTGAGCTCCTGAGTGGGAGTGGGGGCCGGGATCCCCTCCGGCTCCAGGACTAGGCCCTGCGCCTCGTGCAGAGTAGGCACTCAACAAACACCTGTCCATCGGAGGCCTGGAGGCCCAGGGCTGAGTCTTGGTCCGGGCTGGATGGGCGCTGCATTTGCTGGCGGGATGGGGACGAGAGGAGCGAGGGTGTCGATGAGACCAGGGCCGTCGTAGAGGAGACGCGGTGTGCGGAGGTGCTGGACAGTGTTAATGATTCGTCGCTGTCGCTGTGTTACCGCGAATGTCATAATTGCTGACACGAGAGGCCTGGAGCGTGTGCCCTGCAGGGTTCTGGTTACAGCGGTGGGAGCGCAGGGACAGGGCCCGGTGGGGGTGGGATGAGAGAGGGCTCCTCCGACAAGCCCAGGTTCTGGTTACAGCGGTGGGAGCGCAGGGACGGGGCCCGGTGCGGGTGGGATTAGAGAGGGCTCCTCCGACGAGCCCGGGTAGGACTTCTGCTGGGAGAAGGGGCACTCTAGATCCAGAGAACGGTGTCGCCTATGGCAGAGGGCCTGAGACATCAGCCAGGGAACCCCAGGAACTCAGCAGGGGAGGGTTTTGCTGAGTGCCAGGTTAGGGTGGGGTCGGAATCCTAGTCTCTCCCTGGGACTGCGGGCCCAGGATAGAGGGGGCCTGATGTGGGTCCCCCTCTTGTCTGCAGCTGACCAACGCAGGTGACGACGTGGTGGTGTTCTACAACGACAAGGCCTCGCTGGCCCACCTGCTGGACATGATGAAGGCGGCCCGCGACGGCGTGGAGGACCACAGCCCGCTCATGTACCACATCTCGCTGGTGGACCTGCTGGCCGCCTGCGCCGAGGGCAAGAATGTCTACACGGAAATCAAGTGCACCTCTCTGCTGCCGCTGGAGGACGTGGTGTCCGTGGTGACGCACGAGGACTGCATCACCGAGGTCGGGACCTCCGAGGACTGGGGGAGGCGGCTGGAGAGGGGGGCAGGGAGGTGTGCTGGAGGCCGGCCAGGCAGCCACCCCGTCCTGCCCTGCGGGACGGAGGAGCAGGTGAGGTGGGCAGGAACTGGGGGGCCCCGCTGGCGCCCCTGACCTCCCGCCCTCCACCAGGTGAAGATGGCCTACGTGAACTTCGTGAACCACTGTTACGTGGACACGGAGGTGGAGATGAAGGAGATCTACACCAGCAACCACATCTGGACCCTCTTCGAGAACTTCACCCTGGACATGGCTCGGGTCTGGCCCGGGGGCTGTGGGCCGGCAGCATTGTGGGGGGTGGGAGTGGACGGCCGGGGTGGATGCCCAGGGTCTGTCTCTCCCTCCAGGTCTGCAGTCGGCGGGAGAAGCGCCTGGCTGACCCCACCCTGGAGAAGTACGTCCTCACCGTCGTGCTGGACACCGTGAATGCCTTCTTCAGCTCCCCGTTCTCGGAGAACAGCACGTCCCTGCAGGTGAGCTGCCCTCGCCCAGCCGGGCCAGCTGGGCTCGCTTCTGTGTAGGAAGCGGGGACATAGGACTGTGGGGGCAGTCTTCAGAAAGTTCATGGAAAATGACTATATGAAAGAACTGGGTTGGGACTGGCAGGTGGCGTGGTGGTTAAGGGCACTGGACTCCCACATGGTTGACCATAGTTCGAGGCCTGGACCTGGCAACTTTCTTACTTTTCCTCTCTCTCTTACTCTGTCACTTTCTGAGCAAATTATAAATAAGTAAATTTAAATAAAACAAAAAAAATCAACAAAAAAGAAAGAAAGAACTATGCATGGATTTCAGGTTTTTTTTTTTTTTTTTATTGCGCCAGAACAATCCTGTATTTTAATTTCATTTTCTTTTTCATGTTTAATTTTTTTTTTAACTTGCTGTGTGTGCTCACCAGAGACAGAAGGCAGTAAGGTGAGAAAGGACCGTCAGAGGAATGGCCATGTGATCACCCCTTCTCTGTTCTCCTCTCGAGATTTTGGGCACACATGCACACGCCCAGCGTGTTTTCAGCCTGCCCGGTCCCGGTCTGGGGCGTGGACTGCACCGTTGGCCATGCGGGGTCCCGTTGCCTTAAACCACTGCTACACCACCTAACCGCTCTGCTTTCAGATTAATTGCTAGAGGGCACCTGATCTTGCCAGGGAGAAAGAGACAAAGCACCTTCCGGTGGGCCACGGTCACACCGCAGTCCCTTTTCCGTTTCTCCATCCTGTCAAGATTTTGGGCATGCACACACATGTGCCGTGTATGTTTTTCAAGTTGCGGGGGCTGGGATTTGAATCGTGTTTGGCCACGTGGGATCCAACTCCTTTAACCACTAAGCTATGGGGTTGGTCCAGTTTTGTTTTCTATGAACTTTTTGAAGTCCCTGCATATATAGTTGCTCCCAGTGCATCCAGAAATTGCAGTACTAGTCATCTATGCTGTGTAACAAGTTGACCCCCGATTTGGCAATTTAAACCACAAGCATTTATTATCTGTTTCTGTGGGCCATGAGGTCTCGTGGGAACTGGACCTTCAGACAGGAGAAGTTAGTAGGTGTGGCAGATCCCAGGTGGCAGGGACACTGACAGCACTCCTCCGGCAAGACAAGGTGGGAGGAGGTGTCCCCCGCACAGGACAGCAGAGCCGGAGAGCGGACAGATCTTTCCCATCGGCTGGCTGGTCCCGGCTTCCTAGAGATGGAGCAGGAAGACAACCTCCTGAGGCATCCTTCATCCGTAGGAGCAGAAGGGCTCGAGGCTGAAGTCTGACCCGGCTCACGGGGAGTCCTGGCCCCTTACTCAGCCTCCAGCTCCCCAGACCCGAGCTGCTACTGCAGCCCGGAGCACTGCGCATGGGAGAGAGCCAGCCCTCCTGGAGGACGGCCCTGCTGCTCCACTGTGTGTTAGGGAGGCACCGGAAAGCTACACAGAAACCAATAAGCAGGCACCTGCCTGAGCAGGGCCAGGGAAGAGAGGCTAAGCCTTCTGAAAGTGATTGAAAAAAGTTAATCCCATCTTCTTATCAAGGGTGATTTTGATGCACATTTGTTTGAGCTCTGGGGCCCTTTGGGACCATGGGACTCTGATAAACTGACCTGCCTTTCCTACTTCTTTTCTTTTTTTTCTTTTTTTGGAGAGGTTTTTTGCTACAGGGCATGTGCACTCGCCAGAAAGATCAAGAGACAGAGAGACAGAAAGCGAGAAATCACCCCCCCTGGGGGGGGATGGCTATGCCACAATCCCTTCTTCTCCATTCTCCTCTCGGGATCTTGAGCACGCACGCACACGTGCTTGGCGTGAGTTTAAGCCACCGGGTCTGGGACTCGAACTGCGCTCAACTACGTGGGAGTCCAGCGGCATAGCCATTACACTAACTGCTGGTCCCTGCCTTTCCTACTTCTTCCTCTATTTTATTTTTTTTTTTTGTAGAGGTGTTTGCTATAGGGCGTGTGCACTCGCCAGAGATACAGAGAGAGACAGAGAGACAAAAAGCGAGAAATCACCCCCCAGGGGGCATGGCCATGCTGCAATCCCTTCTCCTCCACTCTTCTCTTGGGATCTTGGGTACGCACACACACGCGCCCAACATGAGTTTATGCTACCAGATCCGGGACTCGAACTGTGATCTACTACATGGGAGTCCAGCGACATAGCCATTACTCTATCTGCTGGTCCTCTCTGCCTTTTCTACTAATTAGTGCCAGGTAGGGTATAGGGGAACAGCATGATAGAATGAGGGAAGAGGAGAGACTTTCCAAAATATACCTTTTAAAATAATTTTTTATTAATTCATTTCATTTGAGTTGTTATTATTATTTATATTTTAATTTGACGAGGCGGGGGCAGGGGTGAGAAAGCAAGCCACCAGTCCTGGGGTTCAATCCACAGTTGACCATTGGGAGTTCAGCACCTTAACCACCGTGCCACTTGCTGGCCCCAAAACCTTTTTGTTTTTGAACCACGTGAACACGTCACATTTTACAATGTGAATTTATTTATAATTGGTTCCAAAGGAAGGACTATGAGGGTGAGCAACGTGGCCCTGAGCCCTCGGCATGGATCTTGGGGTCCTCCCAGGGCTGCTGTGCACAGTGGAGGAGGTTGTGCACTGCAGAAGGGCACAGTGGCGCGGTGGCTGGTGAAGGCCCTGTCCCTGCCCCCGGGCCTGTTCTCAGTGGGTCTGGGACTGCCAGGGTGGGCCGGGCCGAGCTGCCGCAGCTGGGCGGGG
>NW_006159580.1:2642737-2646473 GCF_000334495.1 Tupaia belangeri chinensis | reverse complement strand
CTTCGCCCTGGACATGGCTCGGGTCTGGCCCGGGGGCTGTGGGCCGGCAGCATTGTGGGGGGTGGGAGTGGACGGCCGGGGTGGACGCCCAGGGTCTGTCTCTCCCTCCAGGTCTGCAGTCGGCGGGAGAAGCGCCTGGCTGACCCCACCCTGGAGAAGTACGTCCTCACCGTCGTGCTGGACACCGTGAATGCCTTCTTCAGCTCCCCGTTCTCGGAGAACAGCACGTCCCTGCAGGTGAGCTGCCCTCGCCCAGCCGGGCCAGCTGGGCTCGCTTCTGTGTAGGAAGCGGGGACATAGGACTGTGGGGGCAGTCTTCAGAAAGTTCATGGAAAATGACTATATGAAAGAACTGGGTTGGGACTGGCAGGTGGCGTGGTGGTTAAGGGCACTGGACTCCCACATGGTTGACCATAGTTCGAGGCCTGGACCTGGCAACTTTCTTACTTTTCCTCTCTCTCTTACTCTGTCACTTTCTGAGCAAATTATAAATAAGTAAATTTAAATAAAACAAAAAAAATCAACAAAAAAGAAAGAAAGAACTATGCATGGATTTCAGGTTTTTTTTTTTTTTTTTTTATTGCGCCAGAACAATCCTGTATTTTAATTTCATTTTCTTTTTCATGTTTAATTTTTTTTTTAACTTGCTGTGTGTGCTCACCAGAGACAGAAGGCAGTAAGGTGAGAAAGGACCGTCAGAGGAATGGCCATGTGATCACCCCTTCTCTGTTCTCCTCTCGAGATTTTGGGCACACATGCACACGCCCAGCGTGTTTTCAGCCTGCCCGGTCCCGGTCTGGGGCGTGGACTGCACCGTTGGCCATGCGGGGTCCCGTTGCCTTAAACCACTGCTACACCACCTAACCGCTCTGCTTTCAGATTAATTGCTAGAGGGCACCTGATCTTGCCAGGGAGAAAGAGACAAAGCACCTTCCGGTGGGCCACGGTCACACCGCAGTCCCTTTTCCGTTTCTCCATCCTGTCAAGATTTTGGGCATGCACACACATGTGCCGTGTATGTTTTTCAAGTTGCGGGGGCTGGGATTTGAATCGTGTTTGGCCACGTGGGATCCAACTCCTTTAACCACTAAGCTATGGGGTTGGTCCAGTTTTGTTTTCTATGAACTTTTTGAAGTCCCTGCATATATAGTTGCTCCCAGTGCATCCAGAAATTGCAGTACTAGTCATCTATGCTGTGTAACAAGTTGACCCCCGATTTGGCAATTTAAACCACAAGCATTTATTATCTGTTTCTGTGGGCCATGAGGTCTCGTGGGAACTGGACCTTCAGACAGGAGAAGTTAGTAGGTGTGGCAGATCCCAGGTGGCAGGGACACTGACAGCACTCCTCCGGCAAGACAAGGTGGGAGGAGGTGTCCCCCGCACAGGACAGCAGAGCCGGAGAGCGGACAGATCTTTCCCATCGGCTGGCTGGTCCCGGCTTCCTAGAGATGGAGCAGGAAGACAACCTCCTGAGGCATCCTTCATCCGTAGGAGCAGAAGGGCTCGAGGCTGAAGTCTGACCCGGCTCACGGGGAGTCCTGGCCCCTTACTCAGCCTCCAGCTCCCCAGACCCGAGCTGCTACTGCAGCCCGGAGCACTGCGCATGGGAGAGAGCCAGCCCTCCTGGAGGACGGCCCTGCTGCTCCACTGTGTGTTAGGGAGGCACCGGAAAGCTACACAGAAACCAATAAGCAGGCACCTGCCTGAGCAGGGCCAGGGAAGAGAGGCTAAGCCTTCTGAAAGTGATTGAAAAAAGTTAATCCCATCTTTTTATTAAGGGTGATTTTGATGCACATTTGTTTGAGCTCTGGGGCCCTTTGGGACCATGGGACTCTGATAAACTGACCTGCCTTTCCTACTTCTTTTCTTTTTTTTCTTTTTTTGGAGAGGTTTTTTGCTACAGGGCATGTGCACTCGCCAGAAAGATCAAGAGACAGAGAGACAGAAAGCGAGAAATCACCCCCCCTGGGGGGGGATGGCTATGCCACAATCCCTTCTTCTCCATTCTCCTCTCGGGATCTTGAGCACGCACGCACACGTGCTTGGCGTGAGTTTAAGCCACCGGGTCTGGGACTCGAACTGCGCTCAACTACGTGGGAGTCCAGCGGCATAGCCATTACACTAACTGCTGGTCCCTGCCTTTCCTACTTCTTCCTCTATTTTATTTTTTTTTTTTGTAGAGGTGTTTGCTATAGGGCGTGTGCACTCGCCAGAGATACAGAGAGAGACAGAGAGACAAAAAGCGAGAAATCACCCCCCAGGGGGCATGGCCATGCTGCAATCCCTTCTCCTCCACTCTTCTCTTGGGATCTTGGGTACGCACACACACGCGCCCAACATGAGTTTATGCTACCAGATCCGGGACTCGAACTGTGATCTACTACATGGGAGTCCAGCGACATAGCCATTACTCTATCTGCTGGTCCTCTCTGCCTTTTCTACTAATTAGTGCCAGGTAGGGTATAGGGGAACAGCATGATAGAATGAGGGAAGAGGAGAGACTTTCCAAAATATACCTTTTAAAATAATTTTTTATTAATTCATTTCATTTGAGTTGTTATTATTATTTATATTTTAATTTGACGAGGCGGGGGCAGGGGTGAGAAAGCAAGCCACCAGTCCTGGGGTTCAATCCACAGTTGACCATTGAGAAAGCAAGCCACCAGTCCTGGGGTTCAAACCACAGTTGACCATTGGGAGTTCAGCATCTTAACCTCCGTGCCACTTGCTGGCCCCAAAACCTTTTTGTTTTTGAACCACGTGAACACGTCACATTTTACAATGTGAATTTATTTATAATTGGTTCCAAAGGAAGGACTATGAGGGTGAGCAACGTGGCCCTGAGCCCTCGGCATGGATCTTGGGGTCCTCCCAGGGCTGCTGTGCACAGTGGAGGAGGTTGTGCACTGCAGAAGGGCACAGTGGCGCGGTGGCTGGTGAAGGCCCTGTCCCTGCCCCCGGGCCTGTTCTCAGTGGGTCTGGGACTGCCAGGGTGGGCCGGGCCGAGCTGCCGCAGCTGGTCGTGTGGCTCTTGCAGACTCACCAGACGATCGTGGTGCAGCTGCTGCAGTCCACCATGCGGCTGCTCGAGTGTCCGTGGCTGCAGCAGCAGCACAAGGGCTCTGTGGAGGCCTGCATCCGGACCCTCGCCATGGTGGGTGAGTGCGCCAGGGCCCTGGGCCAGCTCCCAAGCTCCCCTCGTCCCTTTAACACAGGGACGTCTGCCTTCCCAGTAAACATCCCTGCCTAAGCTGGCCCGTCACCTGTCGCAGGTGGTTCTCAGTAAGTTCTTCTCGGTGCCTACCTGGCGTCTTGCTGCTTTCTCCTCTGAGTCAGTTGCCCAGCAAAACATGCCAGGATGGTGCCAGCTATGCGTGTGTGCCGGCTTACAAATGGCACCAGGCAGGAGGGAGGCCTGGGGATGGCTAGGGACAGTTGGGGACGAGGAGCATGGAGGGGCCAGGGTGCCAGCCAGGGTGGAACTGAAGAGACAGAACTCTCTTTTTACCTAACAAGGGGAGAGAGCACCTCTGTCCCTCGGGTGGTGGGGGTCCCTGCACCCGACTCCCGCTCCAGTGCCCCCAGTCCCTGGGTGCCGCCGCATGTCCCGGCCCGCCCACCCTGCCCCTCCCCCCGCCCAGCCAAGAGCCGGGCCATCTTGCTGCCCATGGACCTGGACGCCCACATCAGCTCGCTGCTCAGCAGTGGGGCCAGCTGGGTGGCCGCCGCCCAG
>NW_006159580.1:2635170-2638596 GCF_000334495.1 Tupaia belangeri chinensis | reverse complement strand
CCCCCACTCCCGCTCCAGTGCCCCCAGTCCCTGGGTGCCGCCGCATGTGAGCCCTGAGCCTGTGGCTGGCTGAACACCCCCCAGCCCCCCCAGCCCTCCAACCCTGCCCCTCTCCCCACCCAGCCAAGAGCCGGGCCATCTTGCTGCCCATGGACCTGGACGCCCACATCAGCTCGCTGCTCAGCAGTGGGGCCAGCTGTGTGGCCGCCGCCCAGCGGAACGCTTCCAGCTACAAGACGGCCACTCGGGCTTTCCCCCGCGTCACCCCCACTGCCAACCAGTGGGACTACAAGAACATCATTGAGAAGCTGCAGGTGAGTGCGGGCTGCCCGATGGAATGGCGGCGCTCCGGCTCAGGAAGCAGGTCCTAGGGTCATCCCCTCATGTGCTGCCCATACCTCCTAGGAAGGGGCCGGGCAGCTTCTCCCCTCCTCTGGGCTGCAAGCGGCAGACCCTGCACTTGGGGGCTGGAGGAGTCATTCCAGGGACGTCATGAGAATCCACGGCCCTCCAGCAGGGTCAGGACCACCCTCGCCCCTCCAGCACCTTCTTGTTTACGTGACACGTTTCTGTCCACTCCTGTTGGCCACGGAGGGGGTGTGGGGGTTATTACCCCCACATGGCAGGCGACCAAGGCTCCGAGAGGGCAAGGGTGTGCTAGACCAGATGTAGACTGGGGGTGGCCAGGAGAAAAGCCAGGCCCGCAGCCAGAGGCTCTGAGCAGCCAGGTGTCCTGCTTTGTCCTGCTGTCTCTGGGCAGGGCTCCCAGGCAGGTCCAGGACAATCTGTGGGGCTTTTTGGTGTCTGGGTAGGGGGATGGTGGTCAAGCCCTGGCCATCTCTCTCTTTCTCTCTCTTTTTTTTAAGAATTATTTAATGTAATTTATTTATTTATTTATTTTAATTTGACCAGAGATAGACTCACAAAGAGAGAGGAAAAGTGAGAAAGCAAGCCGAACCACAGTCAGTCATGTGGGAATCTAGTGCCTTTAACCACCATGCCACATGCTGCCCTTTGCTTTTTTTTTTTTTTTTTTTAAGAGAGGTTTTAGCTATAGTATGCTTGGATTCACCAGAAAGACAGAAACAGACAGAAAGTGAGAAATCACCCCCCAGAGAGGTTAGCCACACCATAATCCCTTCTCCTCCATCCTCCTCTTGGGATTTTGGGCATGCATGCACATGCGCCCGGCGTGAGATTAAACTGCCTTGTCTGGGACTCGAACCACAGTTGACTACGTGGGAGTCCAGCAACATAACTATGACACCATCTGCTGGTCCCACACCCTGGCCATGTCTTGGGTGACCCTGCCCTACCCTGCCCTGCCCTGCCCAGGACATCATCACGGCCCTGGAGGAGCGGCTGAAGCCCCTGGTGCAGGCCGAGCTGTCGGTACTGGTGGATGTCCTGCACTGGCCGGAGCTGCTGTTCCTGGAGGGCAGCGAGGCCTTCCAGCGCTGTGAGAGCGGGGGCTTCCTGTCCAAGTGAGTAGGGGGCCTGGCTGGGTGTGGGAGCGGCAGGGCACGGCGGCCTGGGCCAGAAGGGGCACAGCAGGGACCAGATGGGGCCGCAGGGCCAGCGAGCTGGCGGACGTGCCGCCTCAGGCGGGCAGAGAGGTGGCTGCAGGCAGGCAGCGTGGCTGCCCTGGGCTGCCCTGAGCCACCGCCTCGCCCGGCCCAGGCTGATCCAGCACACCAAGGACCTTGTGGAGTCGGAAGAGAAACTGTGCATCAAGGTGCTGCGGACCCTGCAGCAGATGCTGCTCAAGAAGGCCAAGTACGGGGACCGGGTGAGTGCCCGGGGCGGGCGGGCTCAGGTGGGCGCAGGTGGGCCAGACCAGGAGGGCTGGGGCCGGGGCCATTCAAAAGCATGCTGCAGCCCAGATGGTGGGGTGCTGCTGTGCAGTGCAGGGCCATGGGAGGCCTGGGTGTGGATCCCAGGTCAGCCTGAGTATGCTTGTGCACCCCCGATCCTGGTTGGCCGGGGGAATGGAGAAGATTGTGGTGTGGACAGCCAGTCAAGGATCTCTCTCTCTCTTTCTCTCTCTCTTTCTCTCCTTCCTTCAGGAAATAGATAAAATTTTTTTAAAAAATGGTGGAATGAGCTCACTATGCACCTCATTCTGTTCTCCCTCCAGGGCAACCAGCTTCGCAAGATGCTGCTACAAAACTACCTCCAGAACCGGAAGTCCAGCTCCAAGAGCGACCTTCCGGACCCCGCGGGCACCGGTCAGTACCCCCCCATCACGCCTCCGGGTGGCTCCCCCAGGCCTTGGGCCTCCCCACCAGCTCCCGCTCACGTGGGTCACCCCTCCAGGCCTGGACCAGGACTGGTCAGCAATCGCGGCCACCCAATGCCGGCTGGACAAGGAGGGGGCCACCAAGCTGGTGTGTGACCTCATCACCAGCACCAAGAACGAGAAGATCTTCCAGGAGAGCATCGGCCTGGCCATCCGCCTGCTGGACGGCGGCAACACCGAGATCCAGGTGGGGAGCGCCGGGACAGGCTCCTCGGGCCAGCTCGGCTACAGGCCTGGTTCTGGTGACCAGCGTGTCTCGGTCACCCAGGGGTGGCTCTGCCTCTCACATCTGTCCCGAAATCATGTGGCGCTGTCCCCGTCCCTGCGTACCCCTCTGCTCCTGCAAGACTGGAGCCTCCATCCTCACCCTCCTGCCCCACCGTGTCCACCTATTCTCGCCTCTGCTTCTGCTTAGGCCTCGGTGCCCGCTCAAGGCCTGCTTCCTCCAAGGAGCCCTCTCTGGGTGCCTTATCCCCATTCATCCATTCATTCGTTCACTCGCTAAGCCCACCTCTGTGTGCCTGGCAGTGTTCCAGGCACCAAGGATTCAGCGGTTAACAAAAGGGACCAAACCCCACGTTCTCTTGGTACTTAGGTGGGGCCATGGTCAATAGGTGGAATCTACACGTAACATGGCGAGCACGTGGCATGATTCAGCTGAGCCGTAGGGAGTGCTGGGGCAGACATGGGGAAGGGCCCTGAGGGGGATGTGGGGACAGGGCTGAGCTGAGCAGGTGGACACGTGGGACATGCACGCCCTCTGGCATCACAGACAGTCAGTGCCATGGCCAGGCGAGGACATGGCTGCCGTGGCTGGCATGGGGTGGAGGAGGGAGTTCTGGGGTCAGAGGCGGCTGGCTGTCCCGTGGCCTTCTGGGTACTGGGAGGCCTTGGGTTTTCTCCTGGGGGGAAGGGGCCACTGTAGGATTGAGGGCAGAGGAAAGGTGTGACTTAGACCCAGAGAGAGCCCTCTGGCTGCAGTGGGGGCAGATGCAGGGGCTGGCGGCAGGCTAGTGCAGGCCCCCAGCAGTGCAGTCACAGCGCCGAGCCCCTCGGGCCCTTCTCCCTGGCCCCTTCCCCACCCTGGCCGTAGCCACAGACACAGCGATGTCTGGGGGCGCCCGGTG
>NW_006159580.1:2629435-2630048 GCF_000334495.1 Tupaia belangeri chinensis | reverse complement strand
CAGGCCGGGTTCTGGTGACCAGCGTGTCTCGGTCACCCAGGGGTGGCTCTGCCTCTCACATCTGTCCCGAAATCATGTGGCGCTGTCCCCGTCCCTGCGTACCCCTCTGCTCCTGCAAGACTGGAGCCTCCATCCTCACCCTCCTGCCCCACCGTGTCCACCTATTCTCGCCTCTGCTTCTGCTTAGGCCTCGGTGCCCGCTCAAGGCCTGCTTCCTCCAAGGAGCCCTCTCTGGGTGCCTTATCCCCATTCATCCATTCATTCGTTCACTCGCTAAGCCCACCTCTGTGTGCCTGGCAGTGTTCCAGGCACCAAGGATTCAGCGGTTAACAAAAGGGACCAAACCCCACGTTCTCTTGGTACTTAGGTGGGGCCATGGTCAATAGGTGGAATCTACACGTAACATGGCGAGCACGTGGCATGATTCAGCTGAGCCGTAGGGAGTGCTGGGGCAGACATGGGGAAGGGCCCTGAGGGGGATGTGGGGACAGGGCTGAGCTGAGCAGGTGGACACGTGGGACATGCACGCCCTCTGGCATCACAGACAGTCAGTGCCATGGCCAGGCGAGGACATGGCTGCCGCGGGTGGGCAGGGGGGGGGGGGGGGGGGTCG
>NW_006159580.1:2625246-2629365 GCF_000334495.1 Tupaia belangeri chinensis | reverse complement strand
GAGAGAGCCCTCTGGCTGCAGTGGGTGCAGATGCAGGGGCTGGCGGCAGGCTAGTGCAGGCCCCCAGCAGTGCAGTCACAGCGCCGAGCCCCTCGGGCCCTTCTCCCTGGCCCCTTCCCCACCCTGGCCGTAGCCACAGACACAGCGATGTCTGGGGGTGCCAGGAGGAGCCCTCAGGGCTTCCCAGAGCCAGCCCAGAGCTGAGGCTGTTCCCCACCCACTGTCCACGCCAGAAATCCTTCTACAACCTGATGATGAGCGACAAGAAGTCGGAGCGCTTCTTCAAGGTGCTGCACGACCGCATGAAGCGGGCCCAGCAGGAGACCAAGTCCACGGTGGCCGTCAACATGAACGACCTGGGCAGCCAGCCCCGGGAGGACCGCGAGCCGGTGGACCCCACCACCAAAGGTTGGGGATGCGGGGCAGGGGACACAGGGCTGGCCACTGCCAGCAGCCCCATCTCACCAGGCCTTGCCCACAGGCCGCGTGGCCTCCTTCTCAATGCCCGGAGCCTCATCCCGCTACTCGCTGGGCCCCAGCCCGCGCCGGGGGCACGAGGTGAGCGAGCGTGTGCAGAGCAACGAGATGGGCACGTCTGTGCTCATCATGCAGCCCATCCTGCGCTTCCTGCAGCTGCTGTGCGAGAACCACAACCGGGACCTGCAGGTGAGCCGCGCACACCTGCCCTCGCCCCGTATCCGGCCAGCACGCCGGCACCCCTCCCCTGCACGTGGGCCTGCCCGCCAGCTGGCCTGGGCTCCTGCACCGTGGCTGGTGGCCCCGCTCCCTGCGGGAGCCGTGCCACATGCACCCCTCCTGTGCTCCACAGAACTTCCTGCGCTGTCAGAACAACAAGACCAACTACAACCTGGTGTGCGAGACGCTGCAGTTCCTGGACATCATGTGCGGCAGCACCACTGGGGGCCTGGGGCTGCTGGGGCTCTACATCAATGAGGACAACGTGGGCCTGGTCATGCAGACCCTGGAGACCCTCACCGAGTACTGCCAGGGCCCCTGCCACGAGAACCAGGTGAGCGGGGCCTGTGGGCGGGGCTGGCAGAGGGGCCGAGGCCTCTGGAGCGACCCCCAGTGCTGAGGGGCCTGGGCCCTGTGTCTCCCCACCCCCGCCAGACCTGCATCGTGACCCACGAGTCCAACGGCATAGACATCATCACAGCCCTGATCCTCAATGACATCAGCCCCCTGTGCAAGTACCGCATGGACCTGGTGCTGCAGCTCAAGGTGGGCCGGGCATGGCCTGGGAGCGTGCATGCTGTGCGTGTGACACGCGTGTCCGTGGGTATGAGACATCTCTGTGGAATGCGCAGTGGTGCGGGTACTGTATGATGATACCGTGTGAGATGTGGGCACTACGTATGCACAAGCATGTGATGTGAGCACGTTTGTATGTATGCTGCACACGTGATCGAGAAGCCAGGGTGTTCTGGGTTTGTCCGGAAGTCTGGTGTCTGCCACCTGGGGGTAGTGTTTGCCACAGGGTGGGGTGAAGGCCAGCCTGTGGGTGGCCCACATCTAGCAAGCTTGTGGGTGTGGGGGGGTGGGGGGGTGCAGGTAGGAAGCTCACAGCCATCCTGGAGCTGTTGTGTGTGGTGGGGGTCTTCACACTGGCCTGCTGGCCTGTGGGCTCTCCACCCAGGACAATGCCTCCAAGCTGCTGCTCGCCCTGATGGAGAGCCGGCATGACAGCGAAAACGCCGAACGCATCCTCATCAGCCTGCGGCCCCAGGAGCTGGTGAGCAGGCTGGTGGGCGACGGAGTCTGGGCTGGTCGGCTGGCGGGCTGGCGGGATGTGGAGGCGGCCTCACAGCTCTGGCTGGGGAGCAGGCAAGGCAGGCGGGTCTGGACCAAGGTGTCGGGATGTGGAGGCTGCCCAGGAGAGGGCATTCGAGCAGGTGTCCCCGCCAGGTGGATGTCATCAAGAAGGCCTACCAGCAGGAGGAGGAGCGTGAGAACTCAGAGGTGAGCCCACGCGAAGTGGGCCACAACATCTACATCTTGGCGCCCCGCCCCCACACCCCGTGACTGCGCTCCTCTCTCAGCTCTCCAGACACAACAAGCAGCTGCAGCACCTGCTGAAGCCGGTGAAGCGCATCCAAGAGGAGGAGGCTGAGGGCATCTCCTCCATGGTGGGCACCCACAACCTAGGCGGGGTGGGGGCGGAGCTTAGACCTTGGGGCATGGCTGGACCAGAGATTGGATGAGCTCACAAGTGGGAAGGGCTTGGACTGGGAGCGGAGGGCGGGGCTATGGTGTGGGGGCGGGCCCGGGGGCGGAGCCCCGCTGGCCTGGGGGTGGGTAGGGGCGTGGCCTGGATGGGGTCTTGGTTCAGAGCGCCAGGCTAGAACTTGGGCGTGAGGTTCAGGGCGGTGGAGTGGGACTTAGGAAGCAAGGCGCAGTGGGTCTGGCCGGTCTGCGGGGCGCTGTCCTGAAATAGTCCGAGGAAACCGTGGTGTGTGTTGCGAGTCCTCAGAATGTGGCTCAGGTGGACCCCAGCATGACCGAGGAGGGCTTGGATTCTCTGGCATGGCTCTCTTGCTCTGTGCTTTTTGGCACCAGGCCCTGGTGCTGGGTCCGAGTAGGGCTGGACTTGGCCTGGGCTGCCTTAGGGAGGGGCACTCACTGCGGTTTAGGCTGGCAGGGTGGACACAGGGGGTCTGACTGTGGGGTGAGCTCTGGCCTTCCCCGCCCCCCAGCTCAGCCTCAACAACAAGCAGCTGTCCCAGATGCTCAAGTCCTCGGCCCCAGCGCAGGAGGAGGAGGAGGACCCCCTGGCCTACTACGAGAACCACACGTCCCAGATCGAGGTGCGACCCGAGGGCCAGGGGGCCGGGGTGGAGGCGGGAGCCAGGGGCTTGGCCCAGGTGTGACCGTGTGCCGCGGGCCGTGCCCAGATTGTGCGGCAGGACCGCAGCATGGAGCAGATCGTGTTCCCAGTGCCCGGCATCTGCCAGTTCCTGACGGAGGAGACCAAGCACAGGCTCTTCACCACCACCGAGCAGGACGAGCAGGGCAGCAAAGTGAGCGACTTCTTCGACCAGTCCTCCTTCCTGCACAACGAGATGGAGTGGCAGCGCAAGCTCCGCAGTGAGGACCCCGCGGGCGGGAGGGTCTGGAGCTTCTCTCTGACGCCCCCTGCTGGGGTGCCCCTCCTGAATGGGCCCAGAACTGGGAGGCCAGTGGGCCCCCTGCGAGGTGTTAACCACGCCCCCTTACCCCCTCACCGCCCCTCCCCTCCAGGCATGCCGCTCATCTACTGGTTCTCCCGCCGCATGACCCTGTGGGGCAGCATCTCCTTCAACCTGGCGGTGTTCATCAACATCATCATCGCCTTCTTCTACCCTTACGTGGAGGGCACGTCCACCGGTGAGAATGCAGGGCTGACCAGCGGTCCCGGGCCCACCGCCTCTCCCTGGGCTGGGGTGGACTTGGGACCAGCAGGCTCTGAAGGGACCAAGTGCTGAACACACAGTCCCACCCGGGCTGGCCTTGGGCTCTCACCCCATCGTGGGAGGGACAGGTGTGGTCCGAGAGGACAGAGGTTGACCTCACGGGAGAGGCACATGTGCACGTGCACACATACACACACACGTGCACCCTCACACATGCACGGAGGTACATGAGCTGGGGAGGCCGCCCTATGCCTACAGATGCAGGTGCCGTGGAGGAGGGCAAAGCCAGGTGCCAGAAACCCAACGGGGAAGGCGTCTGGGAAGGGGGTGCCTTCTCAGGGCCTCTCTGGCCTGTGCTGGGGCTCTGGGACTTGAGTGAGCCCTGCTCCCCCTGCTCCCCGGCCCCAGGCGTGCTGGGCTCCCCACTCATCTCGCTGCTGTTCTGGATCCTCATCTGCTTCTCCGTGGCGGCGCTGTTCACCAAGCGCTACAGCATCCGCCCCCTCATTGTGGCCCTCGTCCTGCGCTCCATCTACTACCTGGGCATCGGGCCCACACTCAACATCCTGGGCGCCCTCAACGTGAGTGCAGCGGCCCCCTCCCCAACGCCCTCGTACCCACCATGCACTCTGACCTAGTGCTGGCCTGGCTCTGTCCATCCCCTGCTCTCTGCTGGGTCCCAAGGTCGTTCTAGACCAGTGGTCGGGAC
>NW_006159580.1:2622632-2625232 GCF_000334495.1 Tupaia belangeri chinensis | reverse complement strand
TCTTCCCTCTCCCTGACCACTGAGGGCAGCTGGCGCTCAGAGACAGACTGGAGCCCCCTGGAAACCAGCTTCGGGGCTGCCACGGACACTGCTGGCTGCACGTGCCCAAGGGCACCGCTCACATGCTAGGCATTAAAGACTCCTGTGCAGTACCTGGCGGGAAGTGCTCGGGCAAAGGCTGACCTTTCCTGACTGCCCGTCACTGTCAAGATGGGGCGCTGTTCTCTGCCCTCTTCCTCCTATACTGGAATCTCGGTTGCTCCCAGGAACCTGGGTGCATTTCTGGAAGCAGTTGCATTACTGGGCAGGAGCAGCTCAGCCTCATCCCACTGGGGCCTCAGCTGGACTGGGCATGAGATGGGCATGGCGGCAGGGATGACCACCAGCTGTGCTCTCGCCCCCGCAGCTGACCAACAAGATCGTGTTTGTGGTGAGCTTCGTGGGAAACCGGGGCACCTTCATCCGGGGCTACAAGGCCATGGTCATGGACATGGAATTCCTCTACCACGTGGGCTACATCCTCACCAGTGTCCTGGGCCTCTTCGCCCATGAGCTCTTCTACAGCATCCTGGTGAGGCCCGCCGGGCGTGCTAGGGCGGGACGGTGGCTTGGGGGGTTCAGCCTTCCTGGGAGTTGCGGTGGATCCCAGCACTGGACTCTGTGTGGCCCTTGTGCTGCTGGGCCGTGAGGAGTGGATTTTCCGAGTCTTCCTCTGCTGACCTGTGCCGGCTGTCAAGGCTCGGTGGCCACCCCGGGCCCTGCCTGGCCATCTGTCCCATAAACTGGTGACTCAAGCCTACACTCTGAACCCAGGCTGTTTGGCTTTGCATCCCAGATTGGCTACTATTAGCTATGTAGTTTCAGGGAAATTTCCCTTTCTTAAAGAATTACTTTATTTAATTTTATTTTAATTATTTTATAATTTCCTACAGGGCACATGTACTCACCAGAGAGAGATGGGAGGGGGGAATGAGAAAGCAAACCACCTGGTCTAGAACTCGAACCTCCGTCAGCCATGTGGGAGTCCATTGCCTTAACCACCATGCCACCTGCTGGCCCCTTGGGGAGATTTCTTAAGTGCCCTGGGTGTTAATTTCCCCACCTGCAAACTAGGGATGAGCACAGCCTCTACCTGCTAGAATAACTGTGGGATGAAGTGAGCGAATGCAGGAGGAGGTTGAATGTTCCCCACAGGTAGCAGGCGCACTGTCCAGGCTGGCTGTCCCTCTGCCCGTGTGGCTGGTGTTCCCCAGCCTGTTCCCCCACTGGGCTTCCCCAGAGCCACTCCATTCGGTGGGCCTAGAGCTCCAGGTTCCTCCGAGGAGCCTCCCCGACAGCCCAGCGCAGCTGGCCATTCCTGTCCAAGCGCAGACCTTCCTCCCACCTCCCCCAGGGAGGAGCCCGGGCAGTGCCCGGGGCCTGACACTGCTCCCACGGAGACTGGCCACTCAGCCCCTCCCGGCCGGCTCTGCCCTGCAGCTCTTTGACCTCATCTACCGCGAGGAGACGCTGTTCAACGTCATCAAGAGCGTGACCCGCAATGGCCGCTCCATCTTGCTGACCGCCCTGCTGGCCCTCATCCTGGTCTACCTCTTCTCCATCGTGGGGTTCCTCTTTCTCAAGGATGACTTCATCCTCGAGGTGGACCGGCTGCCTGGCAACCACTCCAGAGGTCTTGGGGGCTTCCTCACGTACCCAGTCACTGCGAAGGCCGGGGTGGTCTTCTCTGTCCCTCTTTACCTAAGCCTCGGTTTCTTCCTGAAGCAGGAGGACCCCAGGGGCGGGTGTGTGGGGGTGAGATGGGACCCGCACAAGCGACTGGGATCAGGACCCGGGCCTGCGGTGCTTATCCCTTCAGGCTCCCTGCCTCAGTTTCCCCTGCTGGATTCTGGGCAGGTTTAGCTTCCACTGTGACTGAGGGGCGGGAGATCCTTGGGTGTCTGGTCCCTAAGGAGCCACTTGCTGTAGAACCGGGGCCCCTGCGACGTGTCTTCCCGTTGACCTTCCATATCTGCAGGAGGCTCAGAAACCTTCCCTGCCCGTAGTGAGCGGCTTAGTGGGGCAGAGACATGAAGCCCCTTCGCTGTGGCCGAGTGGGAGCAGGCAGGATCAGGGAGGTTTCCCGCAGGACGAGGTGCTGGGGCAGACCCAGGAGAGGATGAGACCTGGCACTTGGGCCTCGTGACCTTGTCCCTGTCCCCTCCAGCCAGCCCCCTGGGGATGCCACACGGAGCTGCCGCTTTTGTGGGCACCTGCAGTGAGGACAAGGTGAACTGTATCTCGGGGGTCTCCGTGCCTGAGGTCCTGGAAGGTGAGGGCGGTGTCTGCGGGAGTCCGGGGGGCAGGGCGGAGGTGGGGGTGTGGGTCTGAGCCCGTGCTCCGTTGGCAGAGGACGAGGAGCTGGACAGCACGGAGCGGGCCTGTGACACTCTGCTGATGTGCATCGTCACCGTCATGAACCACGGGCTGCGCAATGGTGGCGGCGTAGGCGACATTCTCCGCAAACCCTCCAAAGACGTGAGCACCCCAGACGCTCCTCCCCCCACGAGTCCTCGGGGCCCGAGGCCCTGCCCGTAGTGGCGGGGGGGGGGAGGGCCGCC
>NW_006159580.1:2587995-2622260 GCF_000334495.1 Tupaia belangeri chinensis | reverse complement strand
CGCTCTTCCAGGTTCCCCACACCCAGGTGGTCACCGGTGACATTGCTGCCACGCTGTTCCCAGCCCCTGCCTCCCCAGCTCGCTGTAGATACTGTAAGGAAAGGCCTTGGCAGCAGGCACGGGCCCAGGGCTGGGAAGGTGTGAGTCAGGCAGGGGGGACTCTGCTGGGCTTCCTGCACCCTGGCCCACGGCGGGGACACAGGGTGGGGAGCTGGGTTGGCTTCTCAAGGAGGCCTCGTGATCTGGCCCGGGTAGCCAGCGCTCCAGGCAGCCCACCCCAGCTGCCTGGGTGTGTGAGGCCACCTCCCTGCCAGTTGGTTTCTAGGACGTGTGAGGCCAGGCGTCCTGAGGGTGGGGCAGAGGCACTCGGAGCTGGCGTTCCCCTGAACAAAGCCTGGGCTTGTTTGCAGCCCTGGTGCCCGTGCCGCACGCCCTCCACAGGGCTTCTGCTGGCCGCTATCCCGCCCCCATCTGCCCATCCCCGGTTCAGCTCAGGCATGGGGTCGTGGTTCTTGCTCCATGGTCTAGCCTGGGTCCACTCGGCCATCTTCTGATCCCTACAGCCAGGGCTCCTCCTGCTCGAAGGATGACCACAGCCCTGACCCCCTGCCTGAGTTCTGTCCTGCCTCAGTGAACTTGGGGACTGCTTGTCTCGCCCCTGCAGGAATCCCTTTTCCCGGCCCGTGTGGTCTACGACCTCCTGTTCTTCTTCATCGTCATCATCATCGTGCTGAACCTCATCTTTGGGGTGATCATCGACACCTTCGCTGACCTGCGCAGTGAAAAGCAGAAGAAGGAGGAGATTCTCAAGACGACCTGCTTCATCTGCGGTGAGGCCTGGTCCCTGCTGTGCCGGGCTGGAGCGGGGCTGGGGCGGCCTATGGACTGCAGCGTCCTCTGAGGCCCTCCTGCAGCCGCTGGGGAACCATGGGCCAGTGGCCCTGCCTGCTCCTCCCAGAACTGGGGGGAGTGTGACACTTCCCGACCACGGGGTCATAGGAAGGAGCAGGAAAGGGCCTCGGAGCCACCCCTCTAAGCCCCCTTGGTTTCGGTGAGGAGACTGCAGTGTGGTCAGGGGCCTCAAGCTGCTGGTCTGTCCGGGGCTTCCCCAACCCTAGGTATGAAGCACATGTCCCTTCACCAGCCACCTGAGGCTTAGGAGGAGTGTCACCCACACGACACATCCCCTTTCCCAGCTCCTGTTTCCTGGGGCTGGGGGTTCTGGCATCTACTCCCAGAGCCCTTAGCTGCCACTGCGGGCGGGCTGCAGCTGTGGTGGGGCTGGATCCCCACGGCTCAGTGGCTGGAGCTTTAAATAGAAGTGACCTAAATAGCCCAGGGCGTGCTGTCGGAAGTGCTCATCATGACAGAGGCCCCGCTGCACTGAGGCGTGTGTCTCCACCAGCTGGCCCCACGGTGGCTGCTGGGGCTGATGGCTTCGTCCTCGCGCTCTGCACCCTCAGGTCTGGAGAGGGACAAGTTCGACAACAAGACGGTGTCGTTCGAGGAGCACATCAAGCTGGAGCACAACATGTGGAACTACCTGTACTTCATCGTGCTGGTCCGCGTGAAGAATAAGACGGACTACACGGGCCCCGAGAGCTACGTGGCCCAGATGATCAAGGTGGGGCCACGAGCAGGCCTCCTGCCGGCAAAGCCACCATGCACCAGAGGCCCTCTGGCCGGTTCCCGTGTCCTCGGGGCCCTGGGAGCAGTGGAGCAGCTGCATCTGTGTGCACTGCCCCAGGAGGCCTGAGGGAGGGTGCAGACAGCTGCAGACACGTGTTGAGGTCAGCAGGGGAGCGGAGGCCCAGCTGGAGGCAGCCCTCGGCCAGCTGCACCGGGCCTGCAGCTGCCCTCTACAGAGGGGCCTCCTGCTCTTCTGCTGTCAGGAGAGTGCCCACAGCAAAGCCATCAGCCCTGCTGATGAGGGTGGTGTCCTGGACCCGTGGAGACATCCTACATAGTGGGTGTGAGAGTGGGGACACCCTGCTCGGGGCCACTGTGTTTGTTCACTCCAAGGGAGCCTTTTCCAGCTTGGGGAGAGAGGGCAGCTTCCTAATGTCTGGGTGGTGGTCCTGGGCCTGAACACCTTAAAAGTATCAGAGGAGTTGCATCCACTGCCCGATTTCCGTAGTCACGGAGGGTGACAGCAGTGAATACGGAAGGGAAGTTCTATTGTGTTTTGAACTGACCTTTGGGTATTGGTTAACCTGCTGGTCTGAGAATTGATCATAATAAGGAGAAAAACGGTTGGAGCACCCTCTGCGTCCCTGGAAGGCAGCTTTGCTCCGACACGTGTCAGGTGCCAGGCCTGCTTGGCAGGGCCTCCCGCTCCCTCGGTCTGGCATCTGACTTGCATCTTCCTGGCTACAGGGTGTGTGTGTTGGTCAGGAGGCGAGTCAGGGTCTGGGCAGAGGCCTTCCCGCCGCCCCTGCGGTGCCTCCTGAGCATACACGGATGGTGCTGACACGGCAGAGGGCTCAGGCTCAGCCGACGAGGCCGCCTAGCCGAAGTCAGCTTGTCGCAGTGGTAGAGCGTTCACTGCCAGCCCTCGCTGGCCCAGGGGCACCCAGGACAATTCAGATTTTCCCACGGCATGCCTCTGGCGAGTCACTCAGAGTGTGGCAGGAGCCTTCTTCCGAATCACTGTTCTTTAAGTGACGCCCACCCAGGCTGGCCCAAGCCTGCTCACTGCACCGGGGATCTTTTCTAGAACAAGAACCTGGACTGGTTCCCGCGCATGCGGGCCATGTCCCTGGTGAGCAATGAAGGCGAGGGGGAGCAGAATGAGATCCGGATTCTTCAGGACAAGCTCAATTCCACCATGAAGCTGGTGTCCCACCTCACCGCCCAGCTCAACGAGCTCAAGGAGCAGGTGTGCACCCACGCACCTCCGCCCTACCCTTGGGGTCCTGCGCTGGGCGGGCGAGGAGGGGGAGGAGCGAGGGCTGGCCTACTCACCCCTGTCCCTGCCCATCTTTCCTATTGGCGTGAAGGCAGGTTCTGAGTGCCCCCCACTCTGGAAAGCTAGACAGGCGGCAACCCCTGTCCTCTGCCTCTGAGACAAGGCCAGGGGAGCCTGGGGAGAGGCATGCCGGCCTCCCTCCCGCAGCTGCTAGGGGATGATGGGGCTTCAGGCATCCCTCTGCCTCTCCAGATCCCCTCTTAGCCAAGCGTCCTCCTCTGCACCCAGCAGTGACTGCATGAAGACGAGGCAGCCCCTCTGATGGGGTGGTTTCCCAGCTGCACCAAATCAGGGGTTTGTGACACACTAATTGAGAACAAGGCTCAGAGCTGACACCCTCTCGGCACCCCGAGGGGCCCTGGCTGACAGCCAGTGCTGAACAACAGCTGGGTCCCTGGCAGGGAGGGCGGGCCCCCCACGGCCTGACTGGGCCCATGCGTCTGTTTAACTGTAGATGACGGAGCAGCGGAAACGCAGGCAACGCCTAGGCTTTGTGGACGTCCAGAACTGCATGAGCCGCTGAGAGACACCGAGGCCCCAATTGCCTGCTTGTCACTGGAGACTGGAACTGGGAGCGACACTGCCTTCTCTCGGGTCACGTGGCCCTGCTGGTCTGCCTGCCGGACTCTTGAGGCTAAGTGCCCACCAGCCTCTAGCTCCCACTCTGCCAGACACTCCTACGTGAACCCAGGCTTTGCCCTGCATGGAGGGGCACCTCAGAGCTGACGGTCCTGCCAAGAGCCTTTAAAGACTCAGCATTACACTGGGACTCAGTTTACCTTAATGCCTTAGAGGAAGATAAGTCCGGAGACCTCTGTCCCTTAAAGCAGTAACTGACATTCTTTTGTAGTCCTGTGGGTGGTTCGGAGTGGGGTCACCTCTTGACCTCCAAGCACTACATTTTGCTGGCTGCCTGCCCCTGGGGGAGGTGGCAGTGACGCTGTTACTAGTGACTTTAGGGCTTTGTTACTTAACTTATTCCAGGGGTGCCGTGCTTAGCCCCTCCCATGGCTGCATGGCCCCCTCCGTGCCTCAGAGCTCCCATAGACAGCGTGCAGACCTCACTGTCCCTGTCCAGCCTGCCCCTGGCATCAGGTGGCTTGGTGACTCCAGGATGGACGGCCTGACTCCTGGGACCTGCCTCTTCAGGTGTCCTGGGAAGAGTCACACACCCACGTGACGGGCTGAGCTCTGTTAGAGTGGGTATCCTGACTGCTTGTTTTTTCTCCTTTCGGTGTACTGTTTTACAGATCTTTTGGCCTGAGAACTAATATGTTAATTGCCTTAAATAAATTAATAGAAATCTAGTCTTTTACAAAGAGGAGTGTTTCTTGTACTCCCCCAGAGGCCCTGGGGATTGACGGCATATGGTGACAACAATACAAGTCTTTCCCATGCCTGGCCACTCTGTGGGCTCTCGGAAGATGCTCAGGTGACATCAATATGGGGGATTCCTAACCAGAGCCCTGGACAGGACCATATTTCAGTGTAACTGCTTTCCATGGTAATCCTGCATTTCACTTTATACATTATTTCGGAATGTGAAGCACCTGGGTACAAAGGAGGTTAAGAACCCACGTCTGCTCTGTACCAGTGAGGGGAGCTGCTGGCCCACTGCCCATACCTTACCCTCTTCTCTCAAAAGTGGTTTTTCTTTTTTGTCTTTTTAAGTTTGTTCCTTTTTTTGGGGGGGGATCTCTAACAAGAGTCATCACACTGTGGTCTATTCCCAAGCCAGCGTGGATCCAGCATGCATGCACACAGCTGGCATGCAGAGAGGCCTCAGGATGTGAACCTGGGACCTTCACACGTGAGTTAAGCACTGCAGAGCATTGTGTCAGTGCCACTCCACTGGCTGGCCCCTCAGCAGGGTTGACAGAAGGAAGCTCCAGGAGGGAATGTTACAGCCAAGGTTCCCCGGAGTAGGATGTGGAGAACAGCCATTTTGAACAAACACAGTGATCTTTAGACACACGAAGAAATGTGGTTTTGTGGGCTTTATTTGTATAGCAATGAAAGCATCTGTATGTGAATACGCTAGCTGTCTGATACTGTAAAGCAGTATCTAAGGAAGCTACATGATTTATTCAGAATTTGTTTCAAAAGATTAGAGAAACCACATGGCACTTATTCACATACAAATGCTTTCATTGCTATACAAATAAAACTCATAAAACCACATTTCTACATGTGTCTAAAAGTCATCAAGTTTGTTCAAAATGGCCACTCTCCACAATAGGGGACCCTGTGTGTGTCCCCTCTGTCCCGTGCCTTGCACAGAACCTGCGCAGGGTGTTGATGCCACTCCAACCCGAGGCTCTGTTTGGCCAAGGCCAGTACCTTAGGCCAACTTGGCACATGGAGTTTTTGCAAGGTCGGGGCAGAGGCCTGAGCTCTGCCCTCTGAGTCAGTGGGGAAGAGGGCCAAGCAGACTTTCTGCCTCACTCAGCCTCACCACCTTCCTGCTGCTTTCTGTTTGCAACAGGATGCCCTTTTAGATATTTACTGCTATTTTTGGCTTTCTCCCAGGCTCCTACAACAAAGGGAGCCTGAGAATCTCGCCAGGAGACAGCCCCTGATGGCAAGGTGCGGGCTCCTGTGGCTGTGCAGGAAGCACCTTGTGCAGAGGCCCAGAGGGAAACCCGTGTTTCCTCCCCCCAGGAGATGTCCCCATTCTGACCAACGGTCATGGCAGATGGCTCACATGGCATCCCTTCTCCAGTGGAACTTTCTTTGGAGTAATAAGGGCTTTCTTTTTTGTGAAGGCAAGATGAAATTCCCACAGCATGAAGTCCGAGAGAAATCACGGGTTTTATTGCAGGTGGCCACATCTGAGGCTCCATACTTAGGTACGTGGGCGAGATAAGGACTGGGCCCAGGCCTTATGCTTCTCTTCAGGACCCTTGGAGGCAAACTTCTCCTGCAGTTTCTTCCACATGCCTTTATTAATTTCCTTAAACTCTCCCAAAGTGTCTGCAAAGAAGACAGACAGACTGAGGTCTAAATTTCATAATGCAGATTGGCCCCAAGGGGCTTCTGGACACAAGAATATCTTGCTTTGCACACAGTGTGTTCCTGAGCAAAGGAAGTGCAGATCTGCTTCAGGTCAAACAGGTAATTGGGTGACTGAGCAAGCACTCACGGGGCAGGCCCCAGGCCTAGCACACTGCACAGTCACACCAGCCTCCCGCAGCATCTAAGCAGGACAGGCCTCATTCCCGGCTCCGTAAGGGAGGGCAAACAGGCGGCACTGCAGTGCCAGCCAGGCAGCGGCCCAGATGCTTGATCGCAAACTCAGCCTGCACCACACAGACCTTACCGGTTCCATCTTTCAGATGTGAAAACTGTAGCCAAGGGAGGGTTAGTAACTTGCCCCGGCCACACAGCTAGGAACTGGTGGACCTGGGATTTGAACCCAGGCAGTGTAGGCCCACTAGTGCTGTGGAGTTGGGCAGCCACTGGGGAAGGAGACAGACTTGGAGGATTGACCCTACTCATCATCGCCCTGCCCTGAGTCCCCTCTGAGCCTTGGGTTCCTCTTTGTGAAACAAAGATAAGAATGTCCAATTCAAAAGTGAGAATTAGAGGAAACAGAGGTAATTTACCTGGCCTGCCCTCAGTGAGAAGGTGGCCACTCCAAAGGCAGGAGGAGTGGTGGGCCAGTGAAGCCTTTGTGTAGGAGCACACCACCTGCACCCAGGGGCCAAACAGGGTGGCTTGCCCTCAGCACTGCTGGCATCTTGGGCCTGCTGGTTTCTGTTGTGGGCTGGCCTGTGGATCCCTGCAGGTGTCCAGGGGCACCCTGGCTTCTACCCACTAGATCCCAGGAGCAAACTCTCTGTCTCTGCTCCCGACTACCAGCCGTGACAATCAAGAACGCTCCACACATTATCATATATCCCTGTGGGGACCATCGGTCTACTGTCGCTCCATGGCGAAAGCTCCATGGTATCTAATTTGACCTGTATTTTAAATTTAGATAGCCTTATAATATCGTTTAGCTTTCATAGCTGAATTTTCATCTGGAGAGAAAGACTCGCTTTTCTGAACAGAAAGGTAAGTTAGATTATTTATTAACAAAGTTTATTGTCAGTGGGCTCTTGACTAAATTATTGGGTCATCAGAAAAGTCGTGACATATTTTTGTTTTTCTAGGCAGTAATGTGCCGTGACTTTGTGGATGACACTATACTTTAGCCATAAGCCTAACACCTTGCCTTCTAGGACTTTTCCGGAAACCCAGGCTCCCTTATGGGGATAAAATGTGACACTGAGGGACTCTGTCCACCAACAGGCCTCGAGGCCTCCTTCAGTGCCTGCCATGCCCCAGGCTCAGGTGGACATACTCGTGACCTGGGACACAGCCATGTTTCGGACTTGTCCAGCCCTCAGGGCCTCACTACAAGATGCTGCGGGTCTCTCCTCGGCCCGTCTCTGGTAACCCTGTGACTGTGTGTGAGGCTTGCTGTGAGGACAGACTGTCAGCGGACGTCCTGGAGCTGAACTCCCAGGCAGAACAAACTGCAGCGTGGGCCAAGGGCGGGCGCCCGCAACCTTTCATTGCTGCTGAGTCTCCTCCACGCACAGAGGCTTCCCTGATGGGAACCAAGAGCCCAGAGGCAGGGCCTCTGGAACTTATTTCCACTCTATATTTCAAGTTCAAGCTCAGCGCAAACTCATGGGCCCTCATGCTGACCCCGTACCCCAATGCTGGTAATTACATGGACCCACGGACGTGGGAGTATATTTATGCATAAAAAAATGCCAATACAGTGATTCTGCCTGGTCAGAGTATCTTCCCTCAGTTTTCCAGAGAGCACTGTAATAAAAACAGGGTTGGGGTCAACACATGACAACCAGCGACACCACCAGGTTCTAACCTGCTCAGAAGTTAAGTTTTCTAGGTGGTCAAATTGCCGAAAGGAATGAGAAGCTTCTGGAGTATCAGAAGGCAAATGTTGCAGGGCCATGTCCTCCCATACAAGGTTAGCCTATTTTTGTATACAATATCCTTGGCAATAAAAATAGCAACTTTCCTGTACTTGCCTACTTCAACCCGGGCTCCCCCACCAGTGACAATGGAGACAGGGAAGTAGAGGGGGTGGGCTCGGCAGGGTGTTTCCTTTCCTATTAATCGGGGTTACCGATGACTACAAAACATACCTAGTTAAGCCCATATCTAACCTACAGACCGCGTCCCCTGGGTCAGATAACGCCGAGGCGGATATCCCCATACGCGGTTATTGAATGGCTTTTTGTTTTAATTAAAACCCGCATTGTTTGTAAAAGCCCCTTAGGACCATAAAAATAAAATTATTTTCCTTCCATCCTGATTTCAACTACTTCCATTTGGCAAATATGTATTCCCTTGTTCCCTGCTGCCCGGCTTTGAATTTATAAGCATTTAAGATGGATTTTTCTTTCTAAAATAATGCCTTTGACGTTCTCCCCATCCTATGGCCAAAAAGCATGAGCTCTGTAACTTCCCGATTCCTCTGGGCGATTCCACAAAACCCTCCATCAAGCAAAGCTGTCTTATTAGACAATTCCCCGTGGCCACTCCAACTCAGAGAATCATTTGCAAACCAACTAGAAAGGGCAGCTGTGCTTTCAGTACCTGTGGACAGGATCAGCTTGTACTCTTCCACGGACAGGCCGCTGAAGCTAGTGTCTCTGGGGCGAGGGTACTGGTCGTGGGCAGAAAGGGAGAGACAAGGGAAGGGAGAGATTAGTTCTGGAGCCCGCAAGCCTTGCTCTAACTGCAGTTCACCGGGGCAGTGTATGTGGAGGCCAGGGGACCTGGCAAGAAGAGCAGCGCCACCTTGAGTCAAGACGTGGCCTTGCAAGAACGTTACCACGCACAAGAATCCTCTCTGGAAAAGGCGGGCTGAGGCGTGAGGTTGGGATGGGACCTGACACTCTGCATGTCTCACCAGACTCCAGGGGATGCCCAAGTCACTGGTCGGGGGCCCCTTCTGATTAGGGAGGGTCTAGAAGAACCCCTTTTCCATGTAGGCTTTCCCATTTGGCAGTGTATATTTGTAGTTATTAAATGTATTTTTCTTTCTTTCTTTTTAAAGAGATTTTTGCTGTAGGGTACATGTGCTTGCCAGAGAGACAGAGAGACAGAAAGCGAGGAATCACCCCTCTGGGAGAAGACCACGCCACAATCTCTTCTCCACTTTCCTCTTGGGATTTTGGGCACACACGCACAAATGCCCAGTGTGAGTTTCAAGCTACTGGGTCTGAACTCAAACCGCAGTCAGCCATGTGGGAGTCCAGCGGTGTAACCGTTAAGGCCATCTGCTAGTCCCATGGAATGTATCTAAGTCTGAGAAACCCCACACTAAGTGGAACTTGACAGTAATCACGGAAGGGCCTGGCGTGTCTGATGGGACTTTCCCAATCACCCTATCTTTGTCACCAGGGTGGGGAAATCATCAAAGTGGGTGGGAAAATACCTTTAAGATGCAACGGCTGTCAGATCCCCCAGAAGCACACACTGGCATGTTATAATTTTAAACAGCTTTTATTTAAGTGACCTAAAAGCTTCTACCAGGCACCTTTGTTGGTCTGGTTGAAATTATTGGTTACATTTGAAAGTAGCGAAACTGTAATTCTCTACCAAACACTGTATAATCAGAGTTCCACTCATTCCTATTGGTCGGGCCCTGTGGGAGCCTAGGATATGAAAGATTCTGGCCCACTCACCTTGTGTTTGTAGTAGTTTGAATGGAGTCGTGCTAAGCTCTGGTACATCTGATCACAGGCCTCAGGCTCTGCAATCTGAAAAACAAAGAAGCCCCCAAGGAAGTGAGCAAAGGAGTCCTGCCTCCCCCGTGTGTCCATCCCCAGGAAGCAGGCCTGCAGCTAGGCACTGGCTTCTCCGCTCTGTGGGATGTACATTTGGCCCACAGCTCCCACTAGGAGAAAATATCTTTTGGAGGAATGGCTCCACCTTATCAGTTCTCCAAACACAGAAGACCCCGATCAACCAACCAGCAAATAAACATTTGTTGAGCATCTGTGACTTGCGAATCACTACGCCAGATGCAGCGAGAGATAAGTGCAATAAAAAGGGACCGCTGGAGAGCATGCCTATAATAAAGGGAGCGCTGGGGCTACGAGAGCTTGGGGGGGGGGGCGTGCTCAAGCAGTCAGCAAGACTAATCTGGGCTCTGAAGGATGAGCAGGAATTGAGCGGCGGTCCTTCCTGGTGGAGGGGATGGCATGAGCAGAGCAGAGGAGGTAGGAATGCTATCGTGTGCTTCAGACCAGACCAGTCTCCCCAAAGGCCTGAATATACAGGTAAAAGAGCCTTGGCTTGAGAAAAAGAGCTTTTCGTTAAGGGCATGTGTGCTCACTGGACAGAGACACAGGAAGTAAGAAATCACCTCCCCAGGGGGGTGGTCACGCTGTAATTCCTTCTCCTCCACTCTCTGAGATCTTGGGTGCATGCGTGCACACACGCACCTGGCCTAAGTTTTTAAGCCACCGGCCCGGGACTCAAACTACGGTCTACTACATGGGAGTCTAGCAATGTAACCATTACACCATCTGCAGGTCCCTAAAGAGCTTTCTGAGTTAAATCTTGTTGACCTAAAAAAAGAAAGCTGAGGCAAAGTAAGGAAAGCAAGAGATTTTATTCGGGCCAAGGTTAGGACAATTGCCTGGACACCACAAAATCCAAGTGTCCCCTCCTGATGTGTGCCCAGAGGTCAGATTTCAGGATGATTTTAAAGGACAGTGGTGAATGGGACGGGGGCAGCCAGGAGTCTTACCCAGCCGTGAGTGGCTACACTCCACAGCACTGAGCAGGGCAACCTCAGTCACCTGGAGTTACTTAGCTTCATCTTAAGCAAAGTGTGGAGACAGTGAGTCCGGACGGCAAAGGATGAACGTATTTGGGCAAGGAGGATGTTAACAAAACAAAAATGTTGATGAATTTAGGTGAAATCTTGAGCTATGCTGGTACACATTCCTAAGACAGCCGCAAAAGGACATAAGTTTTTCTTTTTTTTTTTTTTTGAGAGAGATTTTTGCTACAGGATGTATGCACTCACTGGACAGAGAGACAGAAAGTGAGAAATCACCCCCCCCCCCCCCCCCCCCCCCCCCCCCCCCCCCCCCCCCCCCCCCCCCCCCCCCCGGAAGGGGATGGCCACGCCACAATCTCCATTCTCTCAGGACCTTGGGCACACACACACAGTGTGAATTTCAAGTCACCCGGTCTGGGACTCGAATCATGGTCGACTATGAGAGAGTCCAGCGACATAACCACTACGCCATCTGCTGGTCCTGAGACATAAGTCTTATTGCCTTACTCAGGCTGACCGGAATGTCTGGTTTCAGGAAAAACAGGTCTATGTGGAGCTCTATCGGCTTTCTGAACATTCAATTTGATGAGACATTTTAGTATGCTGGTCCAGTCTCTTGAGGTCTAGAGTAGGAGGTCAGTCCCAAATAATGGCCTCCTATGATTTTTATTACACAACCTTCAACATGAACATTATCTGATACGTATTTTAAATTATTATTTATTATTATTTTAAAAAATCTGAACAGAGAGAGACAGAGAGGGAAAGTGAGAAAGCAAGCCACCAGGTCCGGGACTTGAACTGCAGTTGGCCATGTGAAGTCCAGCTCCTCAACCACCACACCACCTAGTGCTCCAAGATTTTTTTAATGGAAGGCAAAAAGAAAAACAAAAATCATCTGACTTTTCATCTGAGATAAGCAGGGAGCCACAGAAATGTTCCAAGAAGGAAAGAAACGAGAAGGCAGTGTTTAAGAGGAGATGTATGAATTGAGAAGAGCCAAGATGGGTTTCCAGTTAGGGCCTGGTACAAAGAAGGCCCAGGACACTGAAGCTTTGCAACAGAAAGGGAAAACACAAAACTGAATGGGCACCCGAGACAGTGGTGATCCTACTGAAGGTTCCCGGGAGAATCGGCAGCATAGAGATGAGAAGGGTTTTTTCCTCCTTTCATAGCTCTTTAATTTTCCCTTCCCTCTGTCCTTGCTATTATTTATCTATAGTTCCTAACATTTTTCTGCCAAGAATTCTGAAAGTTCCTCAGAACAAAACTTTCCCTTGTATGTTTTTCCCCCAGATATCAAATGATAGATATTTTTTCTAATTTAAATATTTTCTTGGAGACAGCGAGCATAAATAAATCGCCAGTGAAGTGTCTTAATAAGGCGGCTCTGCTTCTGCCTGTGTGTGTGTGTGTGTGTGTGTGTGTGTGTGTGTGTGAAAAGAGGTCCCCACTTTATAGCCAACAATAGAGACGATCTGCCATTTAGTTTTTACCTGACCCATCTCCTGGTGCAGGCTACTCATTATGAGCTAGCCCAGGCAGCCACGTGAAAAAAGAAAGGATTATAGGCTGAGGAGACGGCCAGTGTTTGCTGAACGGTAATCAAAGACACTCCGAGGGGACAGAAGGTGCAGAAGTGGAGGCTGGTGAGCTCAGCTGGTCAGCTCTCCCTAGGAAAACCCAGCTGGAAGGGAACTCTGCAGCACGCACCCTGTAGGACTGCACATGGACCTTTACTAGGACACGCAGAGCCGAGAGCTAACATGGGAGAGGGAACAGAAGGTACGAGACACAAAGGGAGAGAGAATAACACTAGCACACACTTTTACGGAAGATTTGGAAATCAAGAGATTACACATTTCGTTTTCTGTTTGTTCTCTCTAGTGAGCGTCTCCTGGGCTGTTGGTGCAGGGGAATCAGACTGCCCGGGTCAGATATTGGTCCTCACTGCTTTAGAATGGATGTCAGGCAACCACTGTCTTCCCACAAAATGCACTTTTTAAAAATGGCCGCATTTGCTTTATCAGCCTCTGTGCCCGTGTACACGTATTTTTCTTCTCACCCCCTTGACAGTAAGTGGGACATGATGCCCCTTCCTCGTGTCGGATTTCGGGTATTTCCTAAGAACGAGGACATTCTCTTATATAACCACAGCTTCATGATCAAATTCAGGACATTTAACGTTGATACGACACCACTATCTAACCCAACGTCCACATTTCGATTCTGACAATTGTCTCAGTAATAATCCTTACAGAAGAGAAGATCACCTACTGCACTTAACTGTCGTGTGTCTTTAGCAGCCCTCAATCTGGGGCAGTCCCTCAGCCTCCTTTGTCTTCCAGGTACTGACATTTCTGAAGCACACTGGCCAACCTAACCTTTCTTTTAAAAGAAAAGATAATAATAGCCCCTACTTGGAGGTGATGTGAGGATAAATGAGGTAATGCCTAGACTGTTTGAATTCCAGGCCCGGAACACTGGGAAGTGTGAGTGGCTGGTTCTCATTATGATTATTAGCAGCAAATACTCATGGTAGTAAACACAGGCCCTGCCTCGTAAACTAAAAGGGAAGGAGACAAGAGTTCAGGACAGTCCTGGTGGTGGTGGAATGAAGGGGTGTGTACAGGGTGGGCCGTGGAGGAGGGCCTTGACCTGCCGGGAGCCCAGGAGGAAGTTGGAGAACGAGTGCATGAGGGCACCAAGGAGGAAGTGGGCAGTGCAGGCACCAGGACAGCTGAAGCACATGCCCAGGGAAGGGCTGGCAGGACATCAGTGGTGGGGGTGTGCTACAGGAGGGTGGTGGTAGAGGGGGAAGAGCATGGGCTGCCTGGTGGCCACCGAGCCCTCCACGGCCCACGCTCAGGTCAGCAGGGCTCCAACACTGACCCTCAGGGTCTCACGTAAGCAGCAGCTGCTGCAGCAGTCCGATCGCCTTCCCAACCTGGCGCTCAGGAAAGGAGCTCGCGTGCTGACGGACCTTCCTTCCGGCCTCTCTCTTGGGAACCCCCACATTCCGACCACGTCCTCACCCTTACAAACCTTGCCAACCCAAGTTCCCCTCCTTCCTTCCCTCTTTTCTCACGGGCAGCAGGCAGCAGAAGGGACACCAGGGGAGAAATGTGTCACCTTTGTCGACTGTTCCTTCTATGACAGCAAAACGCACACGCCCTGAGTGCAAAAATAAAGCCACCCTCTGGGCTCCTTCAACCTCTTAAACTTCCTGCATGTTAAAGAGAGTTTCCTAGACAGTTTACACAATGCCTCAAGCTCAACTCATAATCTAAGAAGGAACCAGATACCTGCAAGTCCTGAAGATGAGCTTGTCATCCAATTTCCATTTGAGGCCAGAACGTGTCTACATGAGGCTGTACAGGTAGTTCAGTGGAGGTGGCATGACTGAGTAAGGAGATGGCACCATGGCCAAATCTGAGTTCCTAGTCACCCAATCCAAGCTCAGCAATTAAAAATAGTCTTCTTGGGGCCAGCAGGTGACATGGTGGCTAAGGCGCTGAACTCGCACACGGCTGACTACGGTTTTAGTCCCAAATCTGGCAGCTAACTTTCTCACTTTCTCTCCCTCTCTGGGGAGCTCACGTGTCCTATAGCAAATTAAAAAAAATAATCACTATCTAACCCAACGTCCACATTTCGATTCTGACAATTGTCTCAGTAATAATCCTTACAGAAGAGAAGATCACCTACTGCACTTAACTGTCGTGTGTCTTTAGCAGCCCTCAATCTGGGGCAGTCCCTCAGCCTCCTTTGTCTTCCAGGTACTGACATTTCTGAAGCACACTGGCCAACCTAACCTTTCTTTTAAAAGAAAAGATAATAATAGCCCCTACTTGGAGGTGATGTGAGGATAAATGAGGTAATGCCTAGACTGTTTGAATTCCAGGCCCGGAACACTGGGAAGTGTGAGTGGCTGGTTCTCATTATGATTATTAGCAGCAAATACTCATGGTAGTAAACACAGGCCCTGCCTCGTAAACTAAAAGGGAAGGAGACAAGAGTTCAGGACAGTCCTGGTGGTGGTGGAATGAAGGGGTGTGTACAGGGTGGGCCGTGGAGGAGGGCCTTGACCTGCCGGGAGCCCAGGAGGAAGTTGGAGAACGAGTGCATGAGGGCACCAAGGAGGAAGTGGGCAGTGCAGGCACCAGGACAGCTGAAGCACATGCCCAGGGAAGGGCTGGCAGGACATCAGTGGTGGGGGTGTGCTACAGGAGGGTGGTGGTAGAGGGGGAAGAGCATGGGCTGCCTGGTGGCCACCGAGCCCTCCACGGCCCACGCTCAGGTCAGCAGGGCTCCAACACTGACCCTCAGGGTCTCACGTAAGCAGCAGCTGCTGCAGCAGTCCGATCGCCTTCCCAACCTGGCGCTCAGGAAAGGAGCTCGCGTGCTGACGGACCTTCCTTCCGGCCTCTCTCTTGGGAACCCCCACATTCCGACCACGTCCTCACCCTTACAAACCTTGCCAACCCAAGTTCCCCTCCTTCCTTCCCTCTTTTCTCACGGGCAGCAGGCAGCAGAAGGGACACCAGGGGAGAAATGTGTCACCTTTGTCGACTGTTCCTTCTATGACAGCAAAACGCACACGCCCTGAGTGCAAAAATAAAGCCACCCTCTGGGCTCCTTCAACCTCTTAAACTTCCTGCATGTTAAAGAGAGTTTCCTAGACAGTTTACACAATGCCTCAAGCTCAACTCATAATCTAAGAAGGAACCAGATACCTGCAAGTCCTGAAGATGAGCTTGTCATCCAATTTCCATTTGAGGCCAGAACGTGTCTACATGAGGCTGTACAGGTAGTTCAGTGGAGGTGGCATGACTGAGTAAGGAGATGGCACCATGGCCAAATCTGAGTTCCTAGTCACCCAATCCAAGCTCAGCAATTAAAAATAGTCTTCTTGGGGCCAGCAGGTGACATGGTGGCTAAGGCGCTGAACTCGCACACGGCTGACTACGGTTTTAGTCCCAAATCTGGCAGCTAACTTTCTCACTTTCTCTCCCTCTCTGGGGAGCTCACGTGTCCTATAGCAAATTAAAAAAAATAATAATAATAAATAAAATTAAATCATTCTTTTAATAAGATAGCCTTATTTATTACCTAAAAAAAGAAAATGGAGCTGCTTGTGCGATTTCAGAGGCCTTGTCACACACCTACATTTACAGTGTGCACCGATGAAAGCACAAACATTCCCGTATTTTGAAAGACAGTTTTTTTGATGAAACGTACTGTACATTCTTAGAAATATTCTTATATACAAGCTTTAAATTACGAGATTTTGCATTCACACCTAATGAGATTACAGGCATTTTAGGACTAATAGCAGCGCCGGGTTTGAAAAAGGCAGCAGTAGGGACATTATGAAAAATTCAGCACTGCTCCCTAAATGTGAATAAAATAGATGTTCAACTGACAAAGTGTCCTTTATAGCTCTATTTTTGCTCCTTCTGCATTTCCCCTGCTCAGCCGTCAGTAAATTTCTCTTTACCATATTAAACTTTTATACATACAAATCTACAACGGTGCCTCAGGCACTGATTTCGATTTTCAAAATTGAATTTTGGGTGGTGACAGCAATTGGTGCAGCGGCCCCTAGTCTAGTCACACAAAGGGACGCATAAGCACTTTTGGGAAAGGGTGTCGCATACTGCTTTGCTAATTAAGGTAGAGCTGGATCTGGTCCAGGAGGATCTATGGAAAAAGGTTTTCATGATTTGGTAATGGACTTCTGAAATGAGTTCATTTTGTTATCGGAGCCTATTCCCTTATATTCAATTTCTTGAGCAGCTACTATGCAAAAACATTCTGCTAGGGGACTGTGGGGGACATTAAGACAATCCAGCCCTGGCCCTGGGAGAGCTGGCAACCAAGCAGAGCCAAGGCACAAGGGCACTGCAAGTCAGTCCTGCCCTGGGGCGGTGTGTAACCCAGCGCCAGATCCAGAAGGCCTGCACTGCAGCTCTGAGGCAGGAGGTGGTCGCTGGGCCTGGGCCGGACTGACAGCAGCCATGGAGGGGAAGAACTGAGTTTTACTGAAGTGAGAGTGCAGGGTGAGGGGAAGCCACAGTCCCTGTGGTGAATGAACATCGACTTCAGAGCTGGGCCTGACCCTGAGTGGGATGGTGATCAGAGGAGTGACCGAGTGGGCAGGGCATGAAAAGGCCTGGGGACAAGGGCGTTTCAGGAGGGCAGGGCTCTTAGTGGAGCCCAGGGAGGGCTTTGAGGGCCAGGAAACCACTGAATGCTTGGCAAACTCTGTGCCTGGGTTTTTGACGGCGGGCGTGGTGGGTTCACAGTGCAGAGTCTCCAAGGTGAAGAACCACTAGTCTTATGGCCAAGTTGGGAGACAATGAGAGGACGCTCTTGCTGAAGCTTGTGCTGACAGTGGGGAGACGAGGTTGGAAACAGAGGCAGGGACCACAGATCAGAGGGCCCGGAAGGTCTTACAGAGTTGCCTGCCACTTCTCCTGGAGGGCAGGGGCAGACCTCAAAGATACATGAATAAAACCACTTTTGGTGACCCACGGGACATGGTGAAAAGACCTATCCCTTGAGGAGGAACATGTGCACTTGGATACACAAGTAGATAAATGCCACCCCTGGATCTGCCCACTCCCTCAGCACAGTCCAGCTCCACTCAGTGTGGGAGAGAAAAAAAAAGACGGTGTTGGCATTCCCTCGTCTCACAACCCGTTTTGGAGTTCAATATTATTACTAAAAATAGCATAACCTGTTTTTAGGATGGTCCTCAAAAACTTGACGCTGGGAGCCCACGTATGGGGGTGAGTGTCTTGAGCTGGCTTCCCTAGGGCAGGCACCTGCCAGGCAGTTGGGAAGCTGCCTCCCTGCCACATCGAGGAATGCTAAAGACCAGGCCTCACTCGGATGACTGAGAAAACAAGATTACGTAAAAGCTCTGAATTCTCCTCTGAGAGGGTGGAGATACCATTTATGTTACATTGAGAAATCCAAGACAAAGTTTAACTTCTTTCAAACTGGGCCAGTAAACCTGGATGCAATGCAATTTTAAGAACCTGCTGATGGGGGAGCCCCTTCCTGGGCAGCAGCATTCCTGATCATCGCCCCTCAGAACTGCACCCCATGCTTGGCAAGTGGGTGCCGGCGTGTAGTCAGGGGTCTTTTAGGAAACTACGTGTGCACCTCATGAACTCAGGAAAAGGATTTGCTCCTTTCCCTGCGGTGAAGTCAACAATTAGAGTTGTTTTGTCACCTTCCCCCATGTTGTGATTCTTTTATTAAACTCTCAGCGCTGCGGGGAGCGTGTGTTCTCTCAGGGAACCTGTATTCGAAGGGGGCAAAACCCATAAACATTAATTTTCCAACACTGCACAATAGGCTGCAGGATGTAAGGGGTGTTACACGTGTTCCTGCCTCCCACCACCACCATCCCTCTTGGTGGGTTAGGGTGGACCATAAGACTCCCCACAGGGCAATTTGAGGTGGAATAAATGGAGGCAGTGGTTTTGTACTCTGGTTGAAGTCTGAATTATTATCTGCCCTCTAATGAGGCTGGCTTTTCCACTGTGTCCACTGAGGGCCATCTTTCTCCCCACCCATGCTGGGAGGTAGTAGTGGGCGAGGCAAAGCAGGCAGGTGTAACACAGGGAGATATTTAATTCTTTACAAAACAATTCATGGTCCAGAAAGGTTTGAGCAGGGAACAAGGGGAAGGGAGTGGCTTAATGGTCATGGAACAGAGACTGTTCTAAGGAACGACTGAGAAGGAAAGGCCGAGCACCAAGGTGACGTCAGAATAGGCTGGACAACTGGCTCTGCTTCTGTTTTGTCCCTTACTGGTAGGGGACCCAGAGTAAGTTCTTTTGTTTTTTCTGATATTGTCTCCTCATCTGTAGAATGAGAATAGCCATGGCTACATTACTCAGCTGCACGAGGGACTGAGTGAGACCAGACACGCAGACGTGTTCTGTGCGCCATGCCGGGTTATCCTGAGGACGTGGAAGCCAAGACACCAAGAGGAGGACTAACTGCCTCATCCCTCCACAGGGACAGAAAGGATGCGTGAGCAGAGCTCCCCCCCTCCAGTCCCTGCTGGCAACTGGCACGCCCTGTGCAGCTCCAAACCAACCAGCCACTAGGGTCTGTCCCCTCCCCCTGCTGCCAGTTTAATGAAGTCTACCAGAACCACCTTTCCTTCTCAAGGAGTCTATAAACGACTTGGGGGTGTCAGGGGGAGAGACTCACAGTGCTGTTCTCAATTCCAACAAGGGGCTGCCCCCTCTAAAAACAATCACAAAGATCTACTAAGCCCGGGCTCACTCTCAGGTGACATCGCGATGAGGTACCACACAGTGGTCCTGAGGCAAGAGCCTGCTGTCGCCGAGATGCACTGGTTCGCTCTACCAGGAATGCACGCATCGGCTGCTACTGAGCCATCAGCTGAGTCATGACTGGCACCTGCAGCTGTGACTCAAGCCTGTGTGGGCCTTCCACTGCTCGGGAACCGTCTCCCTAGGTGATGACGAAGGGTGAAAACTCCGAAAGAGAAAGCTCTACCCTCCTCTGTTGACTCCTCTTACAGTAACAGTCAAGTAGGGAATGTCACACTCTCTTGCCTGCCCAAAGACCTAGCCTGATGCCCCAATCGTAAGCTTTTTGGTGGTAAGGGGCTCACCCCGGTTCTGTCCCTCTTCATAGGTCCTCAAACACGGCAAACTCGCAAATCAATTCTCACCACTAAGGACACAGAAATACTCCTGTCTATGAGTGAGCATGTGGGGTGGTAGCTAAGGTGCTGGATAGCCGACTACAGTTCAAGTCCTGGACTGGGCAGCTTGAAAATCACATGGGGTGTGTGTGTGTGTGCATGTCCAAAATCCCTAGAGGAGAAGGGACTGTGCCATGACCATCCCCCCTTGGGGGGAATTTCACTTTTCTTCTCCGTCTCTGCCTCTCTCCAGTGAGCACACACACCCTATGGCAAAACCTTAAAAAAAAATTCCCATCTCACTCTTCACTCTCTCTCTCTCCATCTAGTTTTGCTACAGCTGCAACTATATTCAAATGACTTTTGTCTCATGAGCCATAACCAATCATTTGTTTATTTACACAGACATCTACTGAGTGGTTTTTACGTGTAAGAACTATGCTGGGCATTGGGGGTGGGGTGGGGGTAAAAATGGCATCATCCCTATTATAAGGAAGCTCATGCTAAAGATATGCAGGGACACAGCCCTAGAGCCTATGGAGTTTTCAGAGTAAGGACTGGATCTCCGGCCTAGTGGAGACCACCGTAAGAGGTGTGAGGGTCCTAAGTGGAGCACAGCTTACTTGCCCCACCCTGAAGTCCTGGGCCAACTGCCCCATCCATGCTACCACCCAATCAGTAGTCCAGTCACAATTCCGTCACTGGGTATGCTCTTGCTCCATTAGGTGGGCTGGTTTGACTCTGTGTTGGGCTGAGCTGCAAAAAGCCAGGCTCCTGCTTTGATAGGTGTGGCCAAGTTTCTTTCTTTTTCTCTTTGAAGAGATTTTTGCTATATGGCACATGTGCTCTCTGGAAAGAAAGAGAGACAGAAAGAGAGAAATCACCTCCCACGGGGATGGCCACACTGCAATCTCTTTGCTTCCATTCTCTCTGGATTTTGGGCATGCAGACACATGCACCCAGCATGAGTTTTAAGCTATCGGATCCAGGACTTGAACCATGGTCAACTATGTGAGAGTCCAACGAAATTACCATTACACCATCTGCTGCTCTCAAGGTTTGGCCAAGTTTCACCCCCCAAGGGGGTGGCCGAGCTCCCAGGTCTGAACTCAAACCACAGTTGGCCATGTGAAAGTTGAGTGCCTTAACTACCATGCCACCTGCTGGCCCCTGGGTGGTCTTTTTACAAATGGAAAGCCAGGGAAGCAGCAGATAGTGTAACGGTTATGTAGCTGGACTCCCACATAATTGGGAGCGGAGTCCTGGATCTGGCAGCTTAAAATTCACACCAAGAGCATGTACCCAAAAATCCCCAGAGGAGGATGGAGGAGAAGGGATTGTGGTGTGGCCATCCCCCCCTGAGGAGTGATTTCTAACTTTCAGTCTCTGTCCAGAAAGCACACAGGCCTGTAGCAAATGTCTCTCTTAAAAAAAGAGGAAAGACAGTCACATCAGTCCCCTGACTAAACATCCCCAATGGCTTCTCACTGGCCTTTTAAGACACAACTCCTGATAAGAATATTTAAGACCACAATGTGCCTGGCTCCTGGCATCTTTTGATCTCAACTCAGCAAATTCCATCTTTTGTTTTGTTTTGTTTTTAAGAGAGATTTTTGCTATAGGGTGCATGTGCTTGCTGGAGAGACACAGAGAGACAGAAAGCAAGAAATCATCCCTCAGGGGGGATGGCCACACCCAATCCCTTCTCCTCCGTTCTCCTCTTGAGATCTTGGGCATGTATGCACATGCGCCCAGCCTGAGTTCAGGTCACTGGGCCCGGGACTTGAACCGTGGTTGACTACGTGGGAGTCCAGCAATGTAACCATTACACCATCTGCTGGTCCTGCGAACTCCCTCCCCCAGCCACTCTGGCCTTGTATTCTCTAATAAACCCATCTGCTTGCCGCAGGACTTTTGCAGTACCTGAAATGCCCCCCCCCCCCATCAAGTGCACATTGTTGGTTTACCGCCTCCCTTTGGTCTCAACTGTGTCACTTCCTCAGAAAGGCCTAACTCTAATACCAAAACTAATGCTACCCCTCTATCATGCTACCCTATCTAACATCATCACAATATTAACCAGGACTGTCACATACATGTCTGTTTACTGTGTCCTCAACCAGAAATGTAAAAGTTCTTCCTGTTCATTGTCTCCCTAGCACTTATCTAAGTTCCTAGCCCATGGCAAGTGCTCGATAAATATGCACTATATGAATGAATGAATTCCAATCTGGAAGAGAACAATTTCCAGGAGGGGCCATGAGTTGAGGACCTAGCGCTCAAGCCTACAGAGGTCCGAGAAGAAATCCAGTGCTTTGAGGGATGGACAACACTGTGCTGTGTGTGACAGCAACAAGTCAGAGGCCGGTGATGTGGGTTTCAACACTGCTTGCACCCAGAGCTTTTAACCATGCTGAGGTCTGGCAGGTGGCCTGATGGTTAAGGAGTGGGATCCCACATGGCTGACTCTCACATTCGAGTCCCGGACCTAGCGGCTTGAAAAACACGCTGAGCCCTTGTATACAAAACCCCAGCAGAGAATGAAATAAAGGGATCGCTGCGTGGGCGTTCCGCCGGGGGGATGATTTCTCACTTTCCCTCTCTCTCTCTCTGGGGAGCTCAGGTGCTCTATGGCAAAAAATCTAGGGGAAAAAAAAAAACTGAGTTCACGACCTAACCCCCAGAGATTGAGATCCCCAAGGGTGAGCTCAGATCCCAGGAACCTGGATTCTTAGAACGCTTCCCCGGTAATTCCAGGGTTCCGCAGAGCGAGAGAACTAAGCTGCAGCGGCCGTCGCTCTGCAGCTCCTCCAGGTATAACGCGGTCCACACGCACGTGCGTCTGGAAGGAAGGCGCGCGCATGCGCAGGCCCGCCGCTAGCCCGCTCGCCGGCCCCGCCCCTGCTTCGTCCTTTCCTCCCTCACCCCAACCGCCCCCACGCCGGTCACCTGGGTGTTTTCTCCCTCCCGAAAGGCCTGTGCTACCCGCTGCCGCAGGTAAGTGCCCAAGTCCCGTCCCCGTTTGGTCTCGTCCACGGGCCATTCCTCACAGAGCTTAAGAAATCGCCGGTAGCGGCTGGCCTGTCCCCGCCCCAAGGGGAGGAGTCGGCGCGGACAGCTGGCGCTTGCGCACTAAGGCTCGCGCCTGCGAGGCCGTGGGCGGCGGGGAGGGCTGAGCTTGTGCGACCACGCACGCGCCCGGTGGTTCTCCGGGTAGGGGCGCTGCTCGCCTGTCTCTGCAAGCCAAGCTAATTCTGCAAACCGAGCTAATTCGGTCTCCGTCCTAGAACCGGCTCAGCTCCCAGGGGCATCGCTGACGTGGAGTACCCCAGGGACAGCTTTGCTTCCTTTTTTCAATGACTGCACGAGCTTGAGACTAAAAATCCCTCCTAGGAGACCTCTGCTATTTTGCATAAACGAATATATTTGCATGTAAATACAGGTGGTTATTGGATGAAGATGTGTTTGAACTTAATCTTGTAGCACGCACACGTCGTTCACGCTCCCTACCCCTCTTTCTCCTCACAGCCCCTGTACCTGTCGCTTCTACTTGGTACTCTGCCAAATTCCTTCTTTAACGTTGTCCAGTTACTGTCCCTCTCCCGCAGTCCCTAATTAGTATCTTTTCTCTCCCCTACACAAGCCAGGCACTTTCTCTTGGGAGGCATAGGTTTTCTAGCCTTAGCAATGTCAGCTAGGTTGATTCAGCCTGGAAAAATTTGTGTGGATGGTTTTTATAGTTTTATTACATTTTTATTGTGGTGAAGTACACATAACATAAAATTTACCATATTAACCTTTCTTTCTTTAATTTGCCCAGGGGGAACTTGGGCTTGCTGGAGGGGAGAAAGGGGGAGAGAGAGAGAGAGAGAGAGAAAGCGAGACAGCATCCCCCACGGGGCACAGTCATACCACAATCCCTCTACCTTTCCCACCTTTCAGGATTTGGGGTATGCCCTCACGCGCTCAGCCTGTTTCCAAGCTGCCGTCCTGGGTCCTATACTCACCTGGGGTTGGCCCTGTGGGGTCCAGCTGCCTTAACTACCATTGGATGGCCCCCATCTTGACTATTTTTAAATGTGCAATTTAGTGGTATCGAATACATGCATGATGTGCAGCCATCGGACCATCTGCCTCCGTGTGTCTTACCTTGTAAAACTGAACCCTTGTGCTGCTCTACAGTAACTTCCCAATCTCTACTCCCACAGTCCCTGGCAACAGCGTTCTATTTAGTGTCTCTGATTTTGACTACTTCAGATACCTCATATAGGTAGAATCAGGCAGTGTGTGTGTGTGTGTGTGTGTGTGTGTGTGTGTGCATGACTGACTGACTGTTCTTAGCATAGTGATATCCTCAGAGTTCATCCGGGTCGTGTAACAAAGGTCAGGATTTCCTTCCTCTTCAAGGCTGAATAATATTCCATTGTGTACCACATTTTTCTTATCCATTCATCTGCTGATGGGCACTTGGATTGCTTCCAAGTTTTAACTGTGGTGGCTAATACTGCTGTAAACATGCGTGTACAAATATCTCTTTGAGACCCTGCATTTAGTTTTTTCAGTGTAATTCTGGATCATATGATTCGATTTGAATTCTTTGAAGACCCGCCATACTGTCTTCCAAGCAGCTTTACCGTTTTACATTCCCACCAACAGTGCACAAGGGTTCTGCTTTCTCAGTATCATTGCCAACATCTATGATTTTCTGCCTTTTTTGATAGTAGCCATCCTAATGGGTTTGAGGTAGTGTATAATTGTAGCTTCGATTTGCATTTTTGTAATGATTAGCAATATTTTGAGCATCTTTTCGTATGTTTATTGGCCATTCGTGTTGGGTTGTTGAAAAAGTCATGACACGTTTTTGCATAGAAAAACAGAAAAAAATTATGACTTTTTTGACAACCCAACATATCTTCTTCGGTGAAGTAGCTACTCAGGTCCCTGACCCATTTTTGAATTAGGTGCTTCGTTATTAAAGTTTAAGAGTTCTCTGTGTATTCTGGATATCACATATATGATTTTCAAGTATTTTCTTTCACCAGGTTTTCTCTTAACCATTTCTCGCTACCTCACCGTGTGGAATGACTTTTCAGAAGGTTGCCTCCCATCCAGGTTTTCCTTAAGAAAGCCCCAGCTGGGACCAGCAGATGATGTAACCGTCACATCACCGGACTCCTGTGTAGTTGACTGTGATCTGAGTCCTGGACCCGGTGTCTTAAAACTCACACCGGGCACATGTGCGTGCATCCCCCAAATCCTGAGAAGTGTCAGGAGAAGGGATTGTGGTGTGGCGATCCCCCCGGGGGATGATTTCTCGCTTTCTGTCTCTCTGGCCAGTGCACACGCCCTATATTAAAAATCTCTCAAAAAAGAAAGAAGGAAAGCCTCAGCCTGCCTGCCTCTGCATCTTCCCGGTCTTGCATGTAGCCGGGCCACCCACATGTGCGATATTTGCTTCCCTCAAACCTCTTCTTGCCTCCCTACGTCGTAGAGGTGAATCCAGGAGAATCCTGCTTTCGAGGTGTTGACTGTCAAGTTAGGAGGGAGTACTAAGACACACCGAGACACAACGTTGGGCTTGACAGAGCCTTAACAAAGTACAAGAGACAATGCTAGGGCATTTGGGAAAAGAAATATGACTCCCAGCTGTTCAGGGAGTAGGGAGAGAGATCAGGCATGGCTTCTCAGGCAGAAAGAAGCAGGCCTGGGGCAGGAGCGAGGGGAAGGCGTTTACTTGGAGGAAGGATCAGAGGGGGTTTAGTCAGGAACAGCTTTTTTTTTTTTTTTTTCTTAAAAGAGAGAGATTTTTGCTCTAGGGTGTGTAAGCTCACTGGAGAGACAGAGATAGAGTAAGAAATCACCCACTGGAGGGCTGGCCCTGCCATAGTCTCTTCTCCTCCCTTCTCCTCTTGGGATTTTGGGCATACACGCACATGCGCCCAGTGCAAGTTTCAAGCCACCGGGTCTGGGGCTCAAACGGCAGTCAGCCATGTGAGAGTCCGGTGCGCCAACCACGACACCACCTGCTGACCCTGTTCTAAAGGTGGTAGGAGTAGAGACCGACTGGAGGTGACCCTCCAGGGCCTCGGGCGTGGAAGGCCCCCCTGAGGTAAATGAATTCGCAGGGACGGAAGAGCAGGTGCCCACGGGCTTTCCTGACTGACTCCTCTAGGGTCAGGCCCCGTGCACCTCCCTGCTCCATCCTCACCTTAGCTCTGTTTACAGCCACTGAGCCCAAAGGGCAAGGATTGTGTGTCGTTCCCACAGTATTAAGCTCTGGGCGCCCAGGGCTGTGCTGGGTGCTCAAGGCTTTGTAATTCTGCCTGAGACCTGACCACAGCTGTGGCTTTGAAGAGCACCTGGCTGTGAGGCAGGGACCAACAGCCCGCGGTCTTCGGCAGCAGGAGGAGTAGCATCAGGTGGCAGCAAATGGCTTTCCCTCAGCCCAAGTGCAAGTTCAGTGGCAGGTTGAGGAGAATGGCTGGGTGGGCAGCAGAGACTCAGACAGATGCTTCCTTCCCTGCACACCGTCCTCTTCTGGGTCCGGTTGTGGCCATCCCTAGTTCAGACGGCCCTGCCCACCTCTCTTCCCCCGCCCTGAGGCCTGTTTGGCCTGGTGGTTGGTGAGTAATGAGGCTTTGGAATGTGACCTGGGTTGGAATGTGAGCTTGCGCATTCATTCGTCTAGGACTGTCCTTATAATTTTCTGGGGCCCAGGACAAAATGAAAATGTGAGGTGCCCTATTAAAAAAAAAAACTAACCGGACCAGCAGTTAGCGTAATGGCTATGTCGCTGGACTCCCATGTAGTTGACTGCGGTTCAAGTACCAGACCCGGTGGCTTAAACTCATGCCGGGTGCTTGTGCGTGCCCAAGATCCCGAGAGGAGAATGGAGGAGAAGGGATTGTAGTGTGGCCATCCCCCCTGGGGGGTGATTTCTCATTTTCTGTCTCTCTGTCTGTTTCTGTCTTTGTGGCGAGCACATGCGCCCTATAACGAAAATCTCTCCCCCTCAAAAAAAAGAAAAAAAAACGTAAGGATTTCAAGACTGTAACAGCAGAGCATTAAACCAAGTACGCGGCCCTTCTGAGTTCTGGTCTCTGGGCAACTACACAGGTCACATACCATGGGGCTGGGCACGGGCGCCTTCTTGTTGTAGACAGTTTAGGAAAGGGCCTTGTTCCTGTGGGCTTCTCACTGAAGCTTGGGCAGACACAACAGCCAGGCAAGCGTTCAGTGACCATGTAAGAGCAGCGCTGCAGAGATCAGCCCATTCTCGCTGTGAACAAGCAGATCATTTCAGATGTGGTTCGTCCAGGGAGAGACCAGGATGGGGGGCTGGGTCCACAGTGGTTGGGAGGGTGGGCCGAGTGGTCTGGAGGCTGTCCCCAGGGGACTTGTGTTGGATGAAGACTGGAGTCACCTGGGGAGACAGTCCCAGGAAGGCGAACAAGAGAGGCTTCCAAACAGAATGGCAGCAAAGGCCTTCTGAGAAGCCAGCCTTGGGTGCGTTTTGTTTTTTAGGTTTTTGCCGTAGGGCATGAACACTTGCTGGAGAAAGAGAGAGAGAGGGAAATGTTGAGAGGAAAAGTGAAAATTCACCCCCTGGAGGGAAGGCCATGTCACAGTCCTGTCTCCTCCTGTCTCCTCTTGCACATGCACCTGGCATGATCTTCAAGCCACCATCTTGGGGACTCAAATTGTGTTTGACCATGTGGGAATACAGTACCTTAACCTGCTGGCTCCCTTGGGTTGGTTTATAAATTGCTTTCAGTTTGGGACCAGCAGATGGCGTAATGGCTTTGTCGCTGGAATCCCATGTGGTCGACTGTGGTTCGAGTCCCGGACCTGGTGGCTTAAGCTTATGCTGGGCATGTGTGTGTGTGTGTGCGTGCCCAAGATCTCGAGAGGAGAATGGAGGAGAAGGGATTGCGGTATGGCCATCCCCCTGGGGGTGATTTCTCGCTTTCTGTCTCTTTGTCTCTCTCTGCCTGTCTGGCGAGCGCACATGCCCTATAGCAAAAAACCTCCTCCCCCCCCCAAAAAAAAGGTAAATTGCTCTCAGTTTGTTTCTTCTTTTGAAAATGAGAATTATAATGATAAATCTACTGAGTGCTTACTGTGTGTCAGGCACTTTTTTTTTTGGAGAGGTTTTTTGCTATAGGGCACGTGCACTCGCCAGACAGACAGAGAGACACAGAGAGACAGAAAGCGAGAAATCACCCCCCAGAGGGGATGGTCATGCTGCAGTCCCTTCTCCTCCATTCTCCTCTCGGGATCTTGGGCATGCACACACATGCGCCCGGCGTGAGTTTAAGCCACCGGGTCTGGGACTCGAACTGCAGTCAACTACGTGGGAGTCCAGCGACATAGCCATTATGCTAACTGCTGGTCCCCAGGCACTGTTCTAATGCCTTATACGTGTTGACTCTTTTAGCCCTCACAGTGGCCTCAGAGATAAGTACCACCACTGCCCCCATTTTTAACAGAGGTGGAAACGCAGGCAAAGTGAGAATACTTCCAAGGACACCAGCTGCTAAGTTGCAGAGCTGGGACTTGAACCCAGGCTTCATGGCTCCCGAGCTTGTGCTCTTACCCACTCTACTAGGGTGCCTTTTTAAACCTCCTGGCCATGGCGTCATCGTAAGCCACATATCTGGTGTGCTTATGTACACGTGATAGTGCGTGGCCACTCTGATGACACAGAGTAGGCCAACAGATTGTAGCAGCTCTTATCAGTCATTTTCCGAGGGGCTCCGGGGTCCTCTCCAGCCTTGTTCCACCTAGGCCCCCCCTTTTCTCTCCCTGTGCCTGTGGGTGGTTTGAGCCAGTGTCTGGGCTCTCGCTGGCTTGTCAATCACCCAGCGGCGTTCTGGGCACTTTAATAGGCACTGCCTGGAATGCAGCTCGGTGGTGCCAGCCTCTCGGGGAGTTGATGACCAGTTGAACACCCACCTGCTGGCCGTCACTCACTCCACACTGAATGCAGCTCATTGAAACCCCCACCGGGGCTGCACCTCCCGCGCCATTTGGAATGGGTATGTGGGCTTTATGGAGCCCTGATGCCTCTTTATAGAAACAGGCAGCATCAGGGGAGGAGAGAGGAGGGAGGGAGCACTGCTTCAGTTTTTCAGGTTATAATGATCCCAGTAATCGAGACACCGAATTGCACATTTAAATCTCTTGAAAGTAAAAATATCGTTTTGTAATGCCGGTGTTAATAATGTAAACATTAAAAAGAAATTAAATACTTAGCTTCATCGTGGGGCCCGATTGCCTGATTTTTCTTCTTTCAACTTATTCAACTGGAGGACATGATTGGCCGCGGTACCCAGATATATTACCCAGAGACGTGGGCCTGGACTCACACCAGCGCCGTCGGTCGCTTACTGCTGCCGGGTCGAGGGGCCCGGAAGGGTCTCACCGGCAACACTGCTGCCTCATCTGGAGTAAGGATTTTTCTCTCATGAGAGAGAGAAGGGGAGCAAAAAGAAAAGGAGTGAGAGGGAGAGAAGGAGATACAAAAGAAGTGCAGAGGGACAGCACCCCTCCGGGCCGTGAGCCCCTGTCCACCCACCTCGGCCAGCCCCAGATCATGGGCACTGGTGCTCCGCTGTGTGCCCAGGGAGGTCTCTTGACATGAGCCCAGAACCTTCCCACGTGCGTCAGCCTCAGACTGTTTCACTGCTGAGCCACCACCCGGCCCCTGGAGGTGAGGGTAAAAAAACAAAACAAAACAAAACAAAACAAAACAAAACACGCAAGAACTGTGCTTGGCTATATGCCCGAAATCCCAGTGACTTGGGAGGCCGAGTCAGGAGGACTGTGAGCACGAGGCTGGCCCGGGCACCATGATGAGACCCTGTCTCAGAAAGAGGCTGGCACGCCTGTAGTGCCAGCTGCTCGGGAGGCTGAGGCTGGAGGCTCGTGTCCTCATAAGTGAATAAAGGCATGTCAGTGTTTGAGGTGTGCTGGGATAGGCTTGGAGAGGGCCTCCATGCAGGGCGAATTGCCCAAAGCCCCTCAGCCCCACGGAGACGTGTTGCTTGCTGGCCCCCGGGGTCTGCTTCCCTGCCCCTCTGCTCTGTACTGATGTCACCTTAGAGAGGCCCTCCAGACCCCATCTAAAATGGTAGCCCTGTCCCTCTTGCCATTAGCCTCAAGGCACTAGTCACCGTTTGGCAGCAAGGCTTGGTGTCAGCGGTCTCTCATGAAATCCTTGTGGAGTAAGTGAATCTGACAAGAAAGGAATTAGAACAGAGACCCCGCTATCCTGGCCCACCTCTCCCCACCCGCACCCAGCCCCCGATAATACTGTCTTAGAGGGCTGAGGGCAAAGCAGGAGCAGGGAGGTCTCCAGATTGGTTTTCTTGGCTGAGCTCTCAAGCTTCCCGTCCATCCCAGGGCAACTTAGTAACAGAAGGGAGCAGCTCCGAGAAGTGCATAATGAAAAGGCCCTGAACCTGGCTGCAAGTCAGCCTGCCTGGCGCGCGCTCAGCGCTCAGCGGTGCGGTCCCAGCGCGGCTTCCTCCCCCGCCCCCGATCCTTGGCACCCACGCTCTCATTTCAGTTCTTCCCCTCCTCTTCTGTTTTATGTTGTTGGCCACAGAGGATGCAGATTTAAATCAAAAGTCCGAAGTCTAGATCATTTTGAAGAGCTGCTGATGAGTGGTCTTGCCTCGCCATTTGTTTTATTAGACTGCGCCTGCCCTTTCCTGCGTGGTCTAAAAGCTCCGCGCAGCTGGGAAGAGTGATGGGGCTGCCAGGGTGCTGCCCAGAGGCCCAGGGCTTCCTGATGACATTGCATTATGGAAAAGCTGTAATAACATTCCACTCTTTAGCCTCCTCTTTCATCACACAGGGGACACTGGAGGGACAGAGGTGGGGGTGGAGGGATGACTGTCTCCCCGGCTGCCCTGTTCTCTGGCAGTGGTGGAGGAAGAGGAAGAGCAGTCAGGCCAGGAGCGGCTGCTCCGCTGATAGGGTAGCGATCTGTGTTTGTTCTTCCACGTCACCCGCCTTGAGGGCCGGGTTAGAGAGGGCTAGTGATGTTTGTAAATACGGAGAGACTGTTGTGCACTAGCAGGACAGATGAGGAAACCGAGGCGCACCTGCCAGCAGGTCCTGCAGGCTCCGTGTGCTCTGCACTCGCCCTCTCTGTTTCTGTTTCTCCCTCCTTAAGCCAGTGCCAGTTTGACCTATGGAGGAATTAGGGTAGAGACTGCCTAGGTTCCTATCAAAGCCATTTCCCCTTTCCAGGCACACAGTTAAATTACATGGCAGCCTGTTGGCATCTGGGTAGAGCCACGTGGCTAGTTCTTGTCCGTGGGAGGCGAATATGGCATCTCCCTGCTGTCCAACTTCCGCCCATTAACAGCAGCCTTGTGATGGTATTTGAAAGTGATGTCACATGATGGAGGAGCCTGGTTCCCTGGTGACTGTGTGGAGCAGAGGCCTGCTGCTGACCACACTGGATTGTGATGTTACTCTACTGATGCTGGGGACTGTTTGTTATATCAGCTAGTCTAACTCTGATGATGACCTGTATGTTTCTAAATTTCAAAAAAGAAGAGAGGGGACCGGGAGTTGGCGTGATGGCGGTGGTTCGAGTCCCAGACCCGGTGGCTTAAACTCACGCCGGGCGCATGTGCGTGCATACCCAAGATCCCGAGAGGAGAATGGAGGAGAAGGGATTGCAGCATGGCCATCCACCCTGGGGGGTGATTTCTCGCTTTCTGTCTGTCTTTCTCTGTCTTTCTGGCGAGTGCACACGCCCTATAGCAAAAACCTCTCCAAAAAAAAAAAAGAAAAGAAAAGAGTTCCCAAGTTTGGGTAAAGGAAGCTGGCCAAGAGGCTCTTATGGTCTTCTGGGCAAGAAGGAGCAGTAGAGGTAGAAGGGTTGGAGGTCCTCGCTCGTTCTCATATTCGGAGTTTCTCCATTTTCATTGTCATCTCTCTTGGTTCCCTGTTCATCAACTCCTGTGGCCAACCAAGCCCATTTGCAGCCCCCTGGGCAGAGCACTGGACTCCCCATCCCCATGCTTATCAGTCCTTTTCCTGGAACACTCGTCCCTCTTCATCGCCTTTCAGACTTACCTCGCTTTCAAGGCTTACTTTGAACACTACCTTTGTAATCACCCCCCATGGCAGTCACCCTACAGTACTCCCTGCCTCCTGGATAGCATTCCCATCCCCTGTTGAAGCACCAGTCATGTTTACACATGGGAGTCTCAGCCTTCCTGTTAAATCCTGAGGTTCTCATCAATAACATCGTGATCCTCCCACTCCTTTGTTTCCTGTTTAGGCCCTAGCACTGTGCCGTATGTACCAGGCACTCTGTAAATATTTGGTGGATGGATGGAAGGAAGGATAGAATAATGAGATCATAAACAAACGAGTGAGCTGCTTGGCCAGATTTTCAAGTGTCTCCACCATCTGGGCTCATTCCATCTCTCTACTCTTCATTTCTGCTACTCCCAAGCACAAACAGCCCATTTGGAATGTGTCGGTCTGTCCACAGACTCACGGGCATGCTGGACTTCCACTTTCTACCCCTCCCCACCTCCTTCTGAAGGTCACTGATCCCCTGCCCCATCTCTGCTACTCTCGCCCTTCAGGACCCAGATGAGGTTCTCCTCCCCCCAAAGTTTCCACGATGACTGCTCTCAGCAAACCTCTGCTGCTGAAAATGGCAGGGTTGGTTATCTGCACCCCACAGATAATCTTCTGCCTCGTGGGGTACTGTTTTGTGTGGTTTGTTTTCCCTTCATGTATGTTATTCTTGCCTCCTCAACTAGAATCTAAGCCCCCCTCCCCAAGAGCTGCATCTTCCTCAGCGTGAGCCAAGAGACCAGCATGGAAGAGCTGCTCAGTAGACACTGAGCCGACTGCCAGGGGATTCAGGGCTCCCTCGCTCCTTTTGCCATTTTCAAGTAAACTCAGATTGACGATCAAAACATACAGGCCCCAGCATCTTCTATTCTTCCCATAGTTTTATTCTCTTCTTCCTCTCCCAGATTTGAATCAGTGGAGCAAGCTCAGCCGTTTCTAGACCCTTCTAAATCTATTACCATTGTCCAGCAAGAACATTCTAAAGTCAGCAATCAACTTAATCTCTGTTTTAGAACAAACTGCACTTTTTGTTTTTTTCATTTGCCATAGGATACCTGCACTTGCGCGCGCGCACATGCGTGCGAGAGAGAGAGAGAGAGAGAGAGAGAGAGAGAGAAAGGGGGAGAAAGCTCCCCCACGGGATGTGGTCTCAGGACACAGGATAATCCCTTCTCCTCCATTTCTCCACCCATTGGTATTTTGGGCATGCACATACATTTGCCTGATGAGTTTCTCAAGCTGCCAGAGATGGGAGCCATGTGGTTGGCCATGTGAGATCTGGCTCCCTTAACCACTAGGCTGTGGGGCTAGCCCAACAAACTACACTTTAAAAAACTGTTTATTTATTTATTTATTTTCATGTGAGAGAGACAGATAGCTAGGCATGCCCAGCAGGGTCCTGATGCTGCACCTCATGCCCCAGTCTCGGCCAGCCCAGCTCATGGGCACACTCGCACACCTGGCGTGCTCAGGGAGGCCCCGGGACGGGAGCGCAGGGCGTTTCCCAGGTGGGGCCAGTTGCATGACGCCTACGACACAACCTGGCCCCAAGCTGCACTTTTATCAGGGACCTCTTCAGGAGGAGATGGGAACTCAGGCTGGGCCCTGAGCAATTCGGAGAAGAGGAGGAGGGCCTGGTAAGTGAAGGGCACCATGAGATAACAGAAGAGCAGAGAGAGGGGCCGTCACATGGCCGGAACTAGAGCCTGACCCACAGAGAATGGCCAAGGTGTAGTTAGCGAGGTGGGTGAGCCGTCCCACAACACGAGACCCTGAGGACGAGAAGCTAAGCCAGGGCGTCCTGGACTGGGTTCATGTGATACCAGAGTTTTAAGCAAGGACGTGACCTGGAAAAAGCAGCATTTAGGGCTCCGTGTTGTCATTAGCAAAGATCTCGTTTTTAGGCTGATTCCCTTTTGCTACCCAACATGCTTCGACTCAGCTCTGCCACCCCGGGCACAGAGCATGCAAATTAATTACATCATTACCTCGGCCACACAGAATTGGGGACGTTCACCTGCTCCGAAATCCGTACAGTGTAGTCCAGCATCGAACAAACATTTTTAATTATCTCAGCCAGTCTTTTTCTTCTATTATGACTATGAATTCCGAAAAGTTGATGGTCGTTGTCCATGAGAATCCAAAAATGACTTAATCTTGCATTGTACTAGGTTCTAAGGAAAGGACGCCTTCTCAATGCTGGTGTCTGCCTTGCAAATACATGCAAATATTTTATTGGCCACCATTTCCACCGAGTTCCCTGAAGGACTGCGGGAAATCGGTGCCCTGCTCTTGCTGTATACTCTAGTCGCTCATAAATTGGAACGACCATACAGTGTGATCAGAATAAACAAACAGAAAGGGTAGTAAGGCGCACCAATAATCACTGGTGACCTCAGCAATTTTATTAACAAATTTATTTCCTTAATTGGGTAACGTATCTCAGTGCTTGACTCAAGGGCATTGTAATAGGTTTCCACACTGCAGAAGAAGGAATTAATTAGAACTGTTTGCTCTCGTTCCATATTTACACTTGTCCACCCGTCTTGTAAACATTGCCCCTGTTTTTTTTTCTTTTTTTTTTTTTTTTTTTGTCTGACTCCCCCAACCTCCCCCCAAAATAAATAAATAGAAAGCAGAGAGTATCGTTCACCGCCAGTGGCTGCTCCCCG
>NW_006159580.1:2573428-2587762 GCF_000334495.1 Tupaia belangeri chinensis | reverse complement strand
CCCCCGGTGCCCCCCCCCCCCGCCCTCCCCCAACTGGAAGCTGCATTTCCTGGCCAGAGTCATTTCGCGGACGGCATCATCAGTCCCATGGGCTCTCAGCAATCTGTAAGGCCCTCCCTCTCCACGAGCAACAGTGGAGAACCTTCTAGAAGAAGCTGGGTACGAAGCAGGTGAGATGGGCAGATCCGTGCCAGTTCACCCTGCCCCACCAAAACCTCCTCTCCGTGAGGTAAGAGGCGTGCGTTAGCTATGTCTGCCCTTGGAGCGGGCAGCCACACGGGAAAGGTCATGAACTCATAAACTCACTCTCCGAGGCTTCTCGGCTTGCAGGGCCTGTTGCACGATAGTAGGAAGCCATTTTTAGATGCAGCTGCTCCGGAGTCTCCCTGCGATGCCGGCTTCCTCCTCCAGCTGCACCCCTCCCGTGCACTCCAGAACGCTTCCACTGTCCATCCCGCAGTGACAGCATGAGCGGAAGATGCCAGGGCGTGTGGAATCACTTCCAGAATTACCTGATTTGTTTGAACAGCTGTTTATAGAGTCTGTCACAGAGAGATGGCTTTTGAAGGAAGATGAGATTCTTCTGTTCATATCTACGAGGTATTTCGTTTATTTAGACTGCCTTAGCTACCAGTAGGTCCCTTTTTGAAATATTTAGTCCCCAAAATCTAGATGGGCTCAAGAAGTTTTATTGCCCCTCTTGAATATCCTGAAGGATCCCAATAAGGTTTTCCAGGCCAAAAATATAGCCAGGATCTGGTCCGTCGTAGGTGGTGTGCTCGTTCCAGGAGCCCTTGTACGTGGTGTGAGCGAAGTCGATCATCCGGATGTCGACTTTGGCAAGACCCCTGGCAGAGCTGTCCTGGGCCGTCTTTGGAGCTTCCTGGGCACGCAGGCCGTCTGGGGTTCTCTCCTGCAGGTCCTGCCCGTCGTAGATGATGAGGAGAGAGCTGGAGTAGAAGCGGTAGGAACTCTGGCTCTTAATGACTGAGAGGAGGGCCCGGAGCTGGTGCAGGATGGGCTCCAGGAGCTCTGTCCGGAGGCGGGTCCCGTCGTGCAGGAACTGGTAGAGCGTTTGTCTGAACCCCTCCACCGAGAGCTTTCTTCCATAGTACTTGTCTTTGCAGAGAAAGTGCTTCTTGTCAGTCTGATAAACCTTACATTAAAAAGAAGAGAGAGAGAATGTGAAGAATGGCAAACTTTAAAAAAAATGGTCTCTCCCGCGGTTGCAGTGAGGTTGCAGCTAACACGATATATGAACGAGCTTCTAGGAGATGCGGGACAAGCATGGCTGGAGAGTAGAGGCGATCCTCCATCAAGCACCAGTCGAGTTTACATTTTAAAATACTTTCTGTGGGGGAACCAGCAGTTAGTGTAATGGCTATGTCACTGGATTCCCACGTAGTTGACCGCAGTTCGAATCCCGGACCCGGTGGCTTAAAACTCACGCCGGGCGCGTGTGCGTGCGTGCCCAAGATCCCGAGAAGAGAATGGAGGAGAAGGGATTGCGGCGTGGCCATCCCCCTTGGGGGGTGATTTCTCGCTTTCTGTCTCTATGTCTCTCTCTGTCTGGTGAGCGCACGTGTCCTATAGCGAGAAAACCTCTAAAAAAAAAAAAAAAGAAAGAAAGAAAGAAAGAAAGAAAATACTTTCCATGCATGTCTTTGATAGTCATCTGAGGTCTAGGGATCCTTCACCCTATAGAGGTGACCCTCCGCCTATGAGGAAAACGTCTGGATCTCCTTTCTTGTGAATTTCCAACGTCAGCCTCCACATCGTGATTTAAGCCCTGGCTCCCAGCCCTCTTCAATTCAAATATTAGCAAACTCAAGCTAGAGAGCTTTAGTAGGAATCTGAAATCACAGCCAATGGCCTTGGGAAGCCAACTAGATTAAATTTTCCCCCACAAAGTTTATAAAGTCCTTTCTCTGCAGATTCTAAGGGAACAGTAATGACTCTCAAGGTGGAGTGGGATGGATTGTTGGAAGATAAATGGACAGGCTAGGTCAGGTGTGCACACAATTGTTAGGCAGCCCATGCAGCTGAGCGGAGCCCGGGTGGAGGAGGGAGGTTCGTAGCCACTCCAAGGGGCTGGTGGCTCCTCTCCTTGGCACCATCTCTCCTTCCCTCCCCTGTCATGTCTTGGCCACCAGAAGGGGACAGATGGAAGAGAGAACTGATGGGGGACAGTGGCAGTCACCTCCATTTTATTCAGATGCCACGCACAGCCATGGAGGCCGAACGGAGGCCAGGGGCTGGCACGGCTGGAGGGGGACTTGGCACACCTCTGCCTGGCACACCTGTTTTTTAGCCACTCCAAGGGGCTGGTGGCTCCTCTCCTTGGCACCATCTCTCCTTCCCTCCCCTGTCATGTCTTGGCCACCAGAAGGGGACAGATGGAAGAGAGAACTGATGGGGGACAGTGGCAGTCACCTCCATTTTATTCAGATGCCACGCACAGCCATGGAGGCCGAACGGAGGCCAGGGGCTGGCACGGCTGGAGGGGGACTTGGCACACCTCTGCCTGGCACACCTGGATGGGGTGCCTGAACCTGGCCAGGATAGAGTCAAAGGCCTTTCCTGCCTTCAGATGACATGATATGTCAGAGAACCAGGGATGAAAAGAATCAGAGAGCTTTGATAGACTCGGTGTCGCCTCTGCTGCAGTGGGGACCGGTTGCTAAATTAGCTGTCATAAATACATGGCGGGCGTCACTTTCTAAAGCAATCCGCTCAACTTCAGAAGGGTTGAGGTCCAGAGAGAGATTCCATTTACACCACAAATCATCACACGCCACCCTCTCGAGGACTGCATCCCAAGCCTTCCGAGGGACAGCTGCGCAACAAATTTATAGACTCCACTCCCAGCTTCCAGGGGTGGCAGTTTCAATTAAGGAAAGCGATAACGTTCACCGTCAAACCGGTGTCTGGCTTGGCTTCGAGTAGACAGACTGTGAGTGTGAGCGAGGGGAGAAAGTCGATCTCCTCCTGCAGCCCCTGGCGTAAGCCGCATCAGAATGGCACAGTGCAGAGTGGAGAATGGGCAGCGAGAACATGAGCCATTCCTTCGCCTGGGTTTAGCAGGGTCTGACCTTCCCACATGGTTAACCAGGACAGGTAGCAAAAGGAAGCAGAAAAGGTGGATTCAGAAGAGGGAAGGCTAGTAAGAGTTCAAAGAGCCCAGTGCTGCGCGGCGTCCGAGGATTCAGCGTTCTCGTTCAAGAGAGCGTGCGTCGGGAAGCCGCCGAGTGCTCCGAGAAGCTCTTCCTCTCAGTTCTTCCCCAGCCCCTGCTCACACACTGTCATCAAAGGTCTGCTCTCAACATGGGCTGGACCCACGTGGCCACTGTGGAAAGTTTCAGCTGCCAAAGACTGCAAGGCTGATTTTTAATGGTGGGGTTTTGACTCCACTCTCCTGGAGGGTGCTTTATTTCTTTTCTTTTCTTTTCTTTTTTTGAGAGGTTTTTGCTATAGGGCGTGTGCTCTTGCCAGAGGAACAGAAAGCAAGACATCACCCCACCCCACCCCCCCAGGGGGAATGGCCACGCTGCAATCCCTTCTCCTCCATTCTCCTCTTGGGATCTTGGGCACGCACGCACACACACCCTGTATGAGTTTAAGCCACTGGTCGGGGACTCAAACTGCGGTCAACTACATGGAAGTCCAGTGACATAGCCATTACGCCAACTGCTGGTCCTAAAAGGTGTTCTTAAAAAAAGGGAGGGTGGCAGGTGGCATAGTGGTTAAGGGCGCTGGATTCCCACATGGCTGACTGCAGTTTGAATCCTGGACCTGACAGCTTGCTTTCTCATTTTCCCTCTCTCTCTTTTTCTCTCACTCTGTCCCTCTCTGGTCAGATTAAAATGAATTAATAAATAAAAGTTAAATAAAATAACGCTTTAAAAAAGAAAACCACAGAGCATGTCATAGACTGGGATATGCATTTCCTTATTGAAAGAGTCTCCTCCTCCGTTGCTCTCCGGAAGTGGAGGACTCTGCAGGGGGTAGGGAGAGGAGCCACCCTTGCCCAGCAGTGGCCGTGCCGGGGTGCTGACCCTGCAGCGGCCTACCTGCATGCCGCAGATGCGCACGCCCAGGCAGGCCGAGGTGCTCTGTGCACACTTCCTCACGTGGCGGGCCTTCTTCTCCTCGGAAGCATCGTCCCCGTGCTGCCGGGTCCCCATCTTCAAGTCCAGGATGCAGGGATGCCTGTACTGTGACACGACATTTTCCAGCAACAGGAACTCTTAGTCCTAAGTTAAGGAAGGCTCCGAGGGCCTCAGGGCTTCGGCTGAGAGGGTCGGGAAGCTGCCTGGCCATTTCTTAGCTGGGCGTCATTTCTTCACTCCCACTCCCTTCCACGTAGCCCATCCTCGCTGTTAAGAATTCAAGGTATTCGCTTTGCAGGCTGCTTTAACAAGTCCATTTATTTAGGGGGAGTTTATGCGTATGTGAGCTTTTCTCCTTTTCCATTTTGCTCTGAGGTTGAAATTTACATGCAGGCGTGAAATCCCTGGCAGGGCATGCCCAATTTACATTTCACGGCAGAGAATCATAAGGCTAAAACCTCCAGTCACTGAATGGGCCAGCACCTTCTGGGAGAAGTGGGTTGATGTCAGCCTCGGAGATGAGTTGCAGGAATATTAATTCCGGCGGAGTAATTATCCTGCAAAAGCTTCTTAGGGATTAGGGTTGCAGATGTGTCTTAGTAAATACTGCGAATCCAGCCACCCATTTGCAGGCTGGGGCCCAGTGATGACGACGGGGCATTGCAGACCCCGGTTTGCTCCGTGAGAACGCGGCGGCTGTCGGGGAGGGGTCTGCCTCTGCTCAGAGCCCACACACAGGCACTTTCCTAAGGGAAGGCCCACGCTGCCTGCCTACCCCAGGAGCCCCAGGAGAACACGTCTGCAGGGGGAATTGGGAGGGATGAGGGGAGGCTGGGGCAGGGCGCCATCCGGCTCTCCGAGCCCCCCTCGCTGCACCCATCCGGCCTGGAATTAATCCTCCCTGTCTCCTCACAGAGATCCCCACCCATCGGATCTTGCGGCCCAGGTGGCAGAGACGTGGCCAGCGGCCCTCCCTGGAGCGTGGTGCCCCTACATTCCTCGTCTGGCTTCTCTTTTGGAGGGATCTGGTTTCTTCCGGGTCCCTGGTTTGAGGACTTGTGCCTTCACAAACTATCCCTCACGCCCGTTTCTCTCTCCCCGGCCTCCCTGTGTGTGCATCTCACCCTCCCGCCCCTGCCCCGAAAGTCTCTCTGACTCTCTGTCCCGCTCTCCTCCCGTCAGCCCCCCACCCTTCTGCCCTGTGCCCTCCTGCCCGGGGGTCGGAGTGCGGTGCGGTGGGGAGGGCGGGCAAGGATACGGTGCAGCTGGTTCTCGGGGTACTCCGAGCACAGGCGGCTCAGGTGGGCCTGGTGGCAGTGCAGGCCCCACGGGTTAAAGCTCCTCCTCTCCACCTGGTTCCCGTTAGCGTCTTCCAGCAGAGAGGAGACCGGGGCGCTGAGGTGGAACTCGGACCTGAGGAGCACCTTGGCTGCGCTGTGGGGAGGAAAGCAGTGGTCAGGGTGGCCGTGGGGGAGGGGCCTGTGACCCGGGGCTCGCTGGGACGGGCTGTGGCCAGAGCTGTCCTCACTGCTCTCCACCGTTCTCTTCCCGGCTGCCCAAGGTGTGGCGGCCCTGGAGCGCCCTCTCTGCCCACCTTGGGTCCCTGGCACCAGGTTGCGCCATGCAAAAGCCCTTTCCAAACCCCAGAATAAGTTCTTAGGGCATGCCACCCCCTCGGAGGGCGGTGCTGATTTAAACGCACATGGGAGCGATCGGGGTCATTTATGATCTTACTGTCGAGGGGACACAATATGGGGGCAGTGACCCCACGTGGATCACAGGCTCGGGGCTTAGGCTCTGGTCCTCTGGCCTGTCCCCGTCTCCCTGAGACCCCCACAGGGCCTCGCCCACCCTGGCCCTGCCAGCCTGGCTGCGTCTCGGCTTCCCCATCTGAGATGGAGATCAGGTGTCCACCCCTGACCCCGTGCCTGGATCCCAGTCAGACCCGCTGCTCGAGAGGGAGGGGAGGCATGCTCATTGTATGGCTCCTGCTTGTTTCTCATAAATGGCCTAAAAATCCCCAGGGACCCTTTCATCTGAGAAAGGTCACCTCCCTCGGCAGAGGTCTTGGCGACTTCTTCAAGGACCTCAGGCGTCCCGGCCTCCTGCGTCTCCGGGGACCCGCTGAGTCCTGTGTTGACCTCTCCCTGTCCCACCCCAGAGGCTAAGGAAAGGTGATTTCTGAGAGCAATTAGGCATGCTTTTCCTTTATATAAGCCATCGAGGGCTTCTGCGCTGCACACTCTCCCCGGCCCCAGAGACCATGGTCTCGGCAAAGCAGGTCTTTAATTAAACACATATGTGCCGAATACCCACTCTGTGTAGAACCCTGCCGGGCCTCACCTTCTGAGATAAAATGCATCGTAATCCCCCCTCTAGAAGGGACATAAAAGAAAATGCATGTTTCCTTTGGCTGCGTGGTTATTCTAGACAGATCTTCCTCTGAATTTCTCATTTTTCTTGGCGCCAGCCCTAACGGGGAGCGGGCGGCCTTGGGCCCCGGTGAGAGCGGCGCTGGCCCCGCTGAGGGACAAGCGGCCGGGCGTCTGTCGTCCGTGCAGCGCCTCACCTCTCCTGGAGCGAGTGTGCCAGGTGGGCACGCTGCCGCTCGGCCAGGGGGCAGGCCCCGCCGCTGCTGCCAGACGTCTGCTGCAGTGTCTGCCAGATCGCCACCGCCGCCGACTCCGCAGGGACCTTGAGGAGCCGCCGGTCCTCCTTCAGTGGGCTGGCAACCAGGCTGACCTGGCCTCTGCTGTCTTTCTGGAGGTGCACCGTGATGGTACCTGCAGGACACAGAGGGGGGCATGGAGCGTGGCTCTGGGTGGACGCGGCCGAGGGCTGTGGCGCTGGGACTGCCGCTGAATGTCGCTGGTCAGCCTCCCCCTTCCCTCCTCTTCTCCCTGAGGGGGACTGCGGGGACTGGCCTGCTTCCAGAAAGCGCCCAGAGCACGGGACCTGCAGAAGACAGCCATGGGCTGGCCTGGGCGCAGCTCTGCTTCCTCCGCTTCTAGGCCCGTCGTGTTCCCAGCGCAGCCAGCCCTGTGCATTTCATTCTCGCATCCAGTTCCGCTCTACCCGGTCCCCGCTCCCCGGTCACTCCACCACCAGCCCAGCTGTGCCTGTGCGGGGGCATCGGAGCTGGTCCTCTGCGAAGGGGCCTCCCTGACTCGGGGGGTGATAAGGGATATTGGGGCCTCGCCTGTCTCTCCACCTCACACTCAGCCTCCTCCATCATGCACGGTCTCCCCTCCGCTTATCTGTGTCTGGCCAGCTGCTTCCAGATGCCTTCTGGGACTCAGGGCTCTCCCTCGCCCGTCTCCTCCGCGTCCCTGCCTTTCACACTGGGGCTGGGCTGTTTCTATGCTCAGAGGTTTTGGCACAGGGCGGGTATCGGTGGGACCGTGGGTCTTTGCTGAGACGGGAGACTTGTGAGGGTTCCCGTTATGGAACCTCCTGCCCTCCACTTTGTAATCCAGGCAGGACCCCGCCAATGTGAAGGTGACAAGCACCAGAAACCCACTGAGCGCACATGCTGATGGCCGCTCTCCTCCGAGACGCTGGCCGGGCCAGTCAGGAGCTGTGGCGGGCACAGGAGTGGCTCTGCGGTCACCCTTTAGATCCTTGCTAAGACTATGGAGCCCAAGGCTCCGTGATGCTTGGCATCCAGCGCCCCGCTTCGCGAGGTACCTGGTAGGGCCCTGGGAGACGGCTTTGCGGCTGTTTTTCTTTTTAAAGTTTATGTCTCCCTTAAATGACAGAGACAGAGATGGGACCCCAGCAGGGGGCTGGCGCTGTACTCAGCCCCACCCGGGTCGTGGGCAAGCGTGTGCCTGGCACACTCGGGGACATCTCAGGACTCAAACCATCGCCCCGCAGAGCGTCAGGCTTGATGCCGCACCACCAACTGCCCCGCACAGGCGGGTCTGTGAGGACGGGATGTGGAAGACGCTTGTTGTCCTGTTCCCGCAGCTCTGCCTGAGTCCTCTCTGACCGCCCCTCCCCGACAAGTCCACTCTCTAGCCCTCTGCCCTTGTCGCGCCCGAGGGGCTGACCCTGAGCAGTGGCCCAGTGGCTTCCTGGCCTCTCGGTTCCCGGCGGGGGCACCGGCAGGAGCTAGGAGGAGGGAGGAGGAGGACTGGTGTGTCTGTTCCCTGGCCCCATCCCTGCCTCACTATGGGCTGCTGTGTCCTCTGTGGCCTCCACTCTTGCTGGGTCAGGGACCCCACTGCCTCACGTCAGCCCTTCGGGCCTGGGGTGGTGACAGCTTTTTAGTGTTGCGCGCCCCCAATCCCTGGTGGTTCTCTAAATCCTGCATGCACTTCCGCATATAGTCTCTTTAAAAAGTTCTCTTCAGGCTGGCCCTGGGCACTGGTAGTTAAGGGAGTTGGATCCCACATGGCCGACCACAGTTCAAATCCCACCCCTGGTGGTTTGAAAAACACGCTGGGTATATATATATATGCATGCTTGCCCAAATTCCAACAGGATGAAGAAAGGAGGAGGGGATTGTGGCATGGCCGTTCCCCATCGGAGGGTGCTCTCGCCCTCTCCCTCTTCCTCTGTCTCTGTGTCTCTGTAGTAAGTACATGTGCTCTCTAATAATTTTTTTAAAAAGTTCTTTTCATTTAAATCCCTTTGTACTGTTTGTTTTCTAGTGGGATCCCGACTGAGAGAGGGTGGGCTGCATGTCCGTTCCTCCTCCAAGGTTGGAATTCCCTCCCCAGCCACTTGGTCGCCTTCTCTGAGCAAGTGGTCACTCCCACTGAGCAGCCATTTCTCTGCTCGCCCCCGCCCGGCCCCGCTGGGCTGTCCACACAGACACCCGACCCGTTTTCAGGGCTGCACCTTAATTCTGCAAGGTGCCCTTCAGGGCCGTCCGTGCCCGGCTCAGCGGTCTCCCTGGGCTGGTCCTGTCATCTCGGATTCCCAGTGCCCTAATTTTGCAGCCTGAGAGTGACACCCAGTTCCTGCCAGCTCCTCAAAGTCTCCTCCTGTCCTCACCCCAGGTTCCTCTGTCTGTGAAGTGACCACGATGGGACGATGACACGGTACCTAGACCTGGCCTCCGTGCCGTCCGACACCAGCATTCATACCTGGGCCAGGCCCACCTGGCAGTTCTGTTTAGGAAAGCCAGGGACCACGGCAGGCTGGAAAAATGGCCCTTCCTGAGGGGGAGGGGGAAGCTGTCCTGGCGCTTTATCTGCTACCGTCTTTTTTTTTTTTTTTTTCTTTTTTAAGACAGAGATTTTTGTTATAGGGTGCATTGCTCACTGGAGAGACAGAGACAGAGAGACAGAAAGCGAGAAATCACTCCCCTGAGGGGGTTATGGCCACACTGCAATCCCTTCTCCTCCATTCTCCTCTCAGGATTTTGGGCATGCACACACACGTGCCCAGCATGAGTTTTAAACCACCGAGTCTGGGACTCGAACCGCTGTCAACTACATGGGAGTCCAGTGATGTAACCATTAAGCCATCCACTGGCCCCTTCATTTGCCACCTCTAAGTTACAACAGCCTGCAGGTGTTGGTGGTGGACCTCGAGCTCGGGAAGATCGAATACCCAGCCCTCCATCACGTGGTCGGCACAGAGGGCCAGAGCCCTGAGGAGGTGGCCCCGGACTCGGGCACAGATGAAGGGACAAGCGTTATGCAGAGCCGAGGGCTTATGGAGGGTCTGGTGCTGTCACACTCTGTTTGCGTCCCGCGCGTGCAGGGGGACTCCTGTGTGTCCCAGTCACACCTATTCTGGTCATTCTGTCCCGGGGGAACAGAAGTGATGATCCCCCACCTCAGGAGGGGTCGTCAGCACAGAGGGCCGGGCACCATAAGCTCTAGGACACGGGGTCTGTGGGTCTGGTCCTGTCCTTGTGGAAAAGGCATCGCTGTGCTTGCTGCTGGAGGAGGCCTGCCCTGGAGACACGCACCAGGCTCTCAGCCAGTCCCTCCGCAGGTGAAAAGGGGACAGTGCTGCCAGCCTCACTCACGTCCTTGCAGCCCCGGGAGGCCCGACCGCTGCCTGGGAAGGAGTGCCAGCCGCGGACAGGGCCCTTCAGGTCTTGTCAAGGTAAGCTATCACCAGCAGACCTCTGGCCTTTTCCACGGTGCGGCTAGAGTGGCAGGCCTGCTAGAGACCACGTCCTGCAGAGCCCTGGGCCCAGGAGGCCGCCTGCAGGGACGGGAAACGTGACCTTGACCTGCTTCTCCAGGTTCCAGCTCCCGTCTGAGCTCATCTGTCCCGAGCGTCTGAGTACATGGAGGAGAGCAGAGGTGCAAATAACCCAAGACCAATAAAATCTAAAAGTCATTTCTATTTCTCATAGTGTCAGAGCGACACTGCCAGGCTCCGCATCCCTGCCCTCCCGCTCTGTCTTCCTGCCAGCCTCTGACGGGCTCTGAGTCTTCTCTATCTCATCTGTCTCTCCCTGCCTCTCTCACGCACACCCCTGAGGCTCGGCTGGGCCTTCCCTCTGCCGCCTGGGACCCGCTGGGTGGGATCACGGCAGAGCGCCCCCTGCAGACCATCCCGGCCTGCCTGCCCTGGCAGAGCAGCAGGCCAGCGGCATCCGGGCTGTCTCCCTGGTACTCGGGGTGGTCTTTTTATGAAGGGCCTTGTTGACCCCAGCCTGGCCTCCAGCTTGCTCTGGGCATCCAGGGGATTGGACCTTGGAGGCCCAGGGCTCCCGGGCTCTGCTGCCACTGCCTGACCAGTGGGGTGCAAGCCCCTCCAGGGGCCCTCCCCTGCACCGCGACCCGAGACCAGGCCGGCTGGGCAGGAGAGTGCTTGCCGCACCACTGGCATGCCCGGGGCCTCTCAGCAATTTTTGTTTGGCCCAGCAGCTTGCAGAACCTCGGTGAATATTCCGTCACGTATTTATTTTTAAGCTTCTGAGAGCATTTACTCACAGCCGTCTGTAATACGAACCTGGCCCAACTGCTAACCTGCTGGACCTAAGGCTGTGTCCTCGTTTGCCCAGAGCCGTCAGGAGATGGGGGGGGCAGAGAGGAGTGCAGCCCCGTGGGGTGCAGCCCCACCATGCCGTCATGCCGGGGGCCAGCACAGGTCTGGGGCAAGTTCCTGGCACAGGGAGGCCCCCCACTGGAATGGCGTCCTGCCCACCGTCTCCCTGCCACCACCCTGGTGTGGGGGGTAGGATGGGGTGCTCTGTGGCCTGTGGTGGCCACGTCTGAAATGGGCCCTTCCTCTGGAGAAAAAGGGAGGGCCCAGTGGGAGCCTGTGGGCATTCGAGTCCCCAACCTGAGCCAGTAGCTGAGTGGCCCTCGGCAAGTCACATCCCCCCGACACTGATGGCTGTCCATCCTTTCAGGAGTGGTGTAGCTGGGCGGAGTGGGCCCGTGTGGCCGAGAGCCCACACTCGGGAGCTAGACCTTGGGGCTTCGAGTCCTGGCTCTGCCTCTCGCCGGCTGTGTGGCCTCAGGCAAGCCGGTGTGCCCCGGTACTCCCGTCCATGGCAGGGATGATGAAGGTACCTACTCGGGCCCAGGGCATGGCGGTTAAGGTGGCTGGATCCCACACACCCAACCGTGCCGGTCCAGTCCCGGACCAAGCAGCTTGAAAAACATGCCAGCAGGTGTATGCGACATGTACCCCAAATCCTAAGAGGAGGGAGAAATTGAGAAGGGATTGCGGCAGGATACCCCACTGGGGCTTGCTCCTGCGATCCCCACCCATTGTCGCTCTCTGGCGAGCACACGTGCCCTCTGGTACAACAGTTAACCAGGAAGGTGCCTACTCAGAGGGCTATGAGGCTGGGAGTCAGTGCACGGAACCGCTGGCAGCCGTGTCGCCAGGCCCAGACGGGCGGCCGTGCAGCCTGCGAGCCCTTCCTGGGGCCCTTCCCATGACAGCATGACGTGGGTCCCTGTCCTGCTGCCTCTGCCCCAGGCGTGTGGGACGTGAGCATCCCAGCTGGGTTTTCCTAGGCCTCCTACGTGTGCATTTCCTTACTTGGGGCGTGGACAGAGGCCCTGTGTATATTGCGTTCTGGTCGCTGAGTGAATCAGTGTTTCTGCTTCATCATAACCTCATGTTGTCCCAGCCATGGTGGTGCCTGTCACTAAGACACGGTGCTCGGCAGGCTGGGCCCACATGGGAGGCTGATTCAGCTCCTGGCCTGACACAAGGGCCCAGCGCAGCAGTGCGCACTGTAATCCCAGTGACCGGAGGCCGAGGTAGGAGGGCGCTCACTCGAGTTGTCTGGGCAACTTAGCGAGGCCCTGTCTGAAAGGGCTGGCATGGGGACGGCGTGGGATGCACACCTGTCATCCTGGCTGGGGGCTGAGACAGGAGGGGCGTGACATAGCAAGACCCTATCTTAAAAAACAAAACGAAACAGCTGAAGTTTGGGCGTCCCCCCAGCCCATAGGCGGCAAAGGTGGTCAGTTGCGGGGTGTCATTCAAAGGCATCGTGAGGCCTCATGGGCCAAGCCTGTCCCCACTTATTTGGAAGCACTCCTCTGTAGAGCCCGGGGCAGATGCCGAAGCACCACCCGTGGCTGCTGAACACTTAGACGTGACGCTGGCTCAATGTACTGAGCGAGCCAGGCCTCTGGGGTGGTGTGAGGGTGGGCCCGGTCTGAAGGATCGCAGGGCAGAGGGGAGGTCTGGGCAGTAGACCAGGGCCTGAGGGCAGCCCAGAGGGTGCCCGCCCCCGCCCAGGGCACGGCCGTGTGTGAGGAGGCAGGGCAGGGAACCAGGATGGGGTCTCCCGGAGACCAGACCGGCCTCGCTCTCTGTCCTGTGTTCCCTGCGGCTGCCCCGGCAGTCCGTCTCAGCTCCAGAGCTGTGTCAAACAAGCGCGAAATGCTGTTGGCAGGAGGCCGCCCCACACGAGGTCCTGCCACCCCTTCGCCTGGTTGAATTCGGCTGCGAGAGGACAGACATTAATTCCAGTGGGTGCCCTGACAAGAAGGGCAGTGACCATGACCAGCCAGGCAACACCAGGCTGTGGCCCCACATCACATACTGAGACCCCAGGGGAGGTTGGGCCCGGGAGGGGAGCCTGCATGGGTGGCCATGGGCTGCCTCCCCTGTGTGCCCGTGTGAGGCTGATCAGCCTTGTCGCAGACCCGCAGGAGGTCCTGCAGGCCACGCAGAAGCCCGGGCATGTGTGAAACTGCGTTTGGAAGCAGTGCCCAGGGCTCGAGACCCTGGTCACCCCCAGTCACCAGTGATCCTCAGTCTGAGCCAGGCTAAATCCAAGTTGCTGTACCCCGACCCCAGGATCCTGGGGATTCTGACCCCCCAAGTCTGGAACGGGGCCTGGGAACCTGCAGATACACACATGGTCCTGGTAAGGTTGGTTGAGTCCCGGGTCACACCAAGGCAGATGGCCACCTCCTCCCTGGTTTGTTTCGGTTTTGGTTTTTTTTTTTTTTTTTCCTGGTATGACAGAGTGTATGTATGCACGAGAGAGACCAGTCTTCCACAGGGTCCAGTCACACCACAATCCCCTTCCTCTGGTTCTCCGGCCCATCAGATCTTGGGCGCTTGTGTGCATGCCTGGCATATTTCAGGCTGACCGGGCCAGAGATTTGAACCAGGGCCTCCACGTGGAATCTGGCTTCTCGTTAGCAGTGTGTTACTGCTGCACCACGGAGGTAGCCCCGCCGATATCTGGGTCATTGAGATGCAGGTGAGTGTCTGACTGATGTATTAGGATATTGTCACCTTTGCCACAGAAACTGCAACAGCACAGGCAGCAGCTTGCAGCCACGAAATCTGAAAGCCTTTTAAGGAGGTCTTTCCACAGAGCTCTGGTCCCCTAGCTAGGCTAGCCGCCTGGCACAGTCACACCCTGACCCAGGAGCCTCGTTTGCCAAAGCCTGGGTGTGGACAAAATAGCCTACCCCAGGGATGCAGCCCCAGAAACTGCTTTCCCAAATCCGGAACCCACGCTCCCTGAGAAGCTCCCCCAGCTACACCCGCACGGCAGGCCACACTCCCGGCTTTGCCCCTTGCTGAAGGAGCGCGGCAGTTCTAGTTCCCTGAGTGAGCCGTGTCCCAGGTCCTCTGTGCCCTGTCCCAGGCTGAGCTCCTGCCACACCTGGGCCTCCACCCGCCCTGTTTACGGTCACCATCACACAGCCAGCCTAGAGACCCAGAGGCGCACACCGGAGTGCCCCCTTGGGTCTCAGCTCACTCCATGTCCAACTCCTCGAAGCCTGGAGGCTTGGGCCGACGTGGAGGGAGGCCAAACGGCACC
>NW_006159580.1:2566842-2572875 GCF_000334495.1 Tupaia belangeri chinensis | reverse complement strand
GTGTAGGGAGGCCAAACGGCACCACACCTCAGGCCTGGAGGCCTGCAGAGTTCAGAGAAACCAGGGCAGCCAGGCAGCCAGGCAGCCTGGCCCGGAGAGGGGCCCAGGGCCACGGCATCCCTCACACACGCCCACCGCGCCGAGGAAGGGGGTGCCGCGGAGCGCCAGGGCCCGGCCACGCACCTTTGTACTGCGGGGTGAACCTCTTCATGGCCAGCGGCAGGGACTCGTAGAACCTCTGCTCCCGCGAGATGAGGGGCTTGCACACCGTGTGCTCGTCGTACTTCATCACGCTCAGGTGCCCCCCGACCTGGTGCAGGAAGGGCTCCAGGAGCACGCCCACCCCTGCGTCTCTGGCGTCCACGTTGTCCTGAACCACCATGGCGCCACACGGGGTGGGCGACTCGCCTGTAAATCGGTGAGAGGGAAGCGTGAGGCAGAGGGGCAGCTCCTGGATGGACGCAGGCCTGTCAGCGGGCCTCAGCTCTGCCCTCCCTGCCCCTTGTCACTGTCATAGCATGGCCGTCCTCCTGTCCGTGGGCTCTCAGCGGGGCCTCCTGGGAAGCAAAGGAGGAAGGTGGGATTACATGAGGGAGGTGGTGCGCTGGGAGGCTGCCCAGGACAGGCATCGATTACTTCTGGAATAATCTATGACAAGAAACTGCAAACAGTGGTTGCCTCCACGGAGCGGGGGTGAGGGGAGAGGGTAAATGTTTTAGACCTTTTGAATTTAAATATTAAAACGTTTTTAAAAATCAAACACAACGGTAAGTTTCGAGGGTACAGAGGCTGTGGCTTAACTTGTGAGGTTGCTCGCCTTCCTCTGGGGCATTGACCCCAGGCCCAGGAAGAAGCCCAGAGGTTCAGTAAGCCCTGTACGTGCGCTCGGCTAGCGTGGGGAGGGCAGGGGCTTGAACCCAGGCACGGTAGCCCCAGATGGCTCCTGCCATCTTGCAGGGAGGCTGAGGATGGTTGTGTGTCTACAGTAAATGTCAGGAACTTGCGCCCCAAGGAAGCCGGGACTTGGCCAGAGTCACCTGCATGCCAGGACAGACTTTCTTGTCCCCCCCGGCCTGCTCCCCCCCACACCTGGTGGCATTAAGTGCATGCACTGGTGGAGGCTGGCCGGAGTGTCACTTTCCCTCTGCAGAAATTGTCTAGAGGGCTCAGGCAGGACACCCAGCTAGAGTGGGGGCTTGGTGTCGACTTTCTCTGGGGCTCTCTGCTGGGCTTGTCTGCCAGACCCAGGAGGCTGGGTCCTGATGTCCCCCCCACCCCGCCGCTCCGACATCAGGCGTTCCCAGGAGCCTGGCTCGACCGCAGAGAGCAGAGTAAGCCCGTAGCCCTGGGCCTCAACCACAGCCCACGGCCAGCAACACGGACTTCTCCCATGGACTAGGGGCAGGTGGCACAGTGTGGCCTCAGGGGTAACCAGAATACACTTCTGAAAAGAGCTGACTTGACAGTGGGAGAACCAGGCCTTTTCTCAAAGGGTCACCTTAGAGTGTGGGTTAGGAGATGCTTGAGGGCCCCTCACCCCAGGCCGTGTGGTCCCCGTTTCTGACCTGACTGGTGGGGAGGGGCAGAGGGAGGCGGGAAGGCAGCAGCTTCAGCCCTGGAGCGAGCCTGAGCCGCCCCTGGAGCGGGTCTCCCCTGGCTTGGCCACTGCTCGGGGAGGTGGTCTGGGGCTTGCCCTCGGCCTGACGCTCAGTTCCCAAGGAAGCTGGCGGTTTTCTGCCCGTTTCTGCCTTCGTGTGCAGCTTCCAGCTCTGAGGGACTGAGCGAGCGACGCCTCTGTCCTTCCATCCCTCCTGTGGGAGTCCCCGATAAACAATCCTAGCCGAGATGCCCTTCCGCAGCCCAGTCCTTCCTTTGTGACACACAGACACTCCTGTCATCGGCATGAGCCTCAGCCTTTGGTCGGTGCCCCGGGGCCTGTCCTGTCCGAGGAGCACCGTGTGAGGAGTCGAGCCCTCAGCGTTCCTGCCTGTGTGCTGAGGCCCCAGAGTAGCCTGGGGGACCGCCCACTGCCACCGTGTGTCATGATGCTCCGAGGACACAGCGCACAGGGTTCCTTTACGGAGTCCAAGGGTCCCCGCCGTGTGCGGGTTGTCACTGCCTGGGTTACTCTCAGGACAGCTCCTATGAGTCAGCCCGAGTCTGGAAGGCAGGTGAAGCCCCTGCCTGAGACAGGCCTCCCGCCCCCATTCTGACACACTTGCTGAATTCCCTGGGCTCCCGTTAGTGCTTTGAAGGGACACAAATGTCCCTGTCTCCAGCCCACGCCTCTTGTCACAGCCTCACAGCCCAGACCCCTGGCCCGGCCCAGTAGCCTTCCCTAGGGTTCCTTGGAGAGGCACAGAGGGAGGGAAGGGTGAGATGCCCCCAGCCAGAAGAGCTCAGTCTAAAGGCTGCCCCACCCCTGCCAGGAAGGGGACAGATGGCCCCAGGTCCCCGTGTCCTCCTGCCCTGTCATTGGGTCATGTCCTGAGTGCAATAACTCTGGGCCTTGTTCCAGAGGTCTGCCGATGGTCCCGGCCCTCGAACTGGTGCTGACTGAGGCCCTGGGCTGTCTGTGTCAGGGCCACCCTGCTCTGCAGCCCTGCAGGGCCCGAGTGACAGCCGGCCTGCCGCTGGGCTGCCAGACACTCCCTGCTCTGAGCTTGGCTGTCTTTGCCTTCCAGAGTGGGGACAGATGATAATACCAGTGGTTCTAAGACCCTAAGACCTCACTGGTGCCAGACACGGCGACAGGTGCCACCCATCGAGCCGCAGCGGATGAGAGCGTCGCGGGGTGTCAGCACCAGCCCACGCGCTTTGCTTCTGAGAGCCTTTGCATGGGCCACGTCTGCCGCACGCCACGTCTGAGCTCACGGCGCATCACGGAAGCTACACCTCTTTTTAGAGCTTGCCATTCCCATTTTGGGGAAGACAGCAGATGAGACCGCAAATGCAGCTTGTAAAGGTTCAAGCGGGGAAGAAATTCGTCATGGCTTATATCCGATCCAAGTCTGCTGGGGCCTTACAGCTGGAAGCCAAGCAACTGACCGGCCGCCGTCAGGGCTGTTTCCAGGTACTCTGCTTTCCCGTGGGGACGCGGTGCGGCCACGGTTTGAAGGCACCTGTGGTCACACCGTTTGCTTCCGCCATAACATGAGTGACAATGACATGTGTCACTTCCGCGCGGATGCTTTCAGAGCCGTTCCCACACTCTCCCTGGCCGTAGGACTCTGAGAAGCCAGTGTGGGGATGGAGCCTCTGTCAGCCTGGGTCCCTGAGTGATGGGAAATGCTGGATATGCAGCAAGACAGAAGTCAGTCCCTGCCTCGGCGAGCCACGAAGGTCTGGGGGTGGTTCTCAGGCAGCACGACCTGGCCTGTCCTGACCAGTTCGCCATCTCAAAGCTGAGGAGCCAGTGTGGAGCTTCTGGAAGTGACTCCGCTTGAGTCAGACACTCGTACTTCAGTGCACAGATAGGTCCTATGTCACAGCCGCTCCTGTTAAACGTGACTGTGGCCACTGGTTTAAAACCAGCTCTTGGTCTCAGGATAATTACTTCTAGGGACCAGTAGGTGGCATAATGGTTATGTTGCTGGACTCCCACATAGTTGACTATGGTTCGAATCCTGGACCCGGCAGCCTATACTCACGCTGGGTGCATGTGCATGTGTGCCCAAGATCCCGAGAGGAGATTGGAGGAGAAGAGATTGTGGCGTGGCCATCCCCCCTGGGGGGTGATTTCTCACTTTCTGTCTCTCTCTGTCTCTCTGGCAAGTGCACAAGCCCGGTAGCAAAAATCTCTCTCAAAAAAAAAAAATATTTTTAGATGGAGAAACTCAGGCTTAACTCAGTTCTGGACAAACCACCAGGGTCCAGAACTAGCACACACTGGACCCGGGGTTTAGTCGCAGGGAGTCTGTCTCATTGGAAGTCGATGCCCACTCCACCCCACCGTGCAGCCCCCCCTCCCCCCCTTACAGGAGTTCGTGCCAAGACACAGTGGCTCTTCCTTGGACTCCTGGGGCCCGTGTCAGGCTCTTTGGGCCACCATCCTGTCCAAGGCGCTCTCTACCCGGCGTGCCTCGGTGTCCTTGGTGAGGGATGGAAGCCTTCGAGGAGCAGCAAACACCCCCTCTCCGGGCCCAGCACGCTGCTGGTGGGCAAGGCAGATTCCCAGGGCCGTGGGCGAGGGGCTTCCGCCTGTGGGAGACCTTCCCCAAACCCATGGCACCCACAGTGCTGTCCACACACTAGAAAGGTAGCACCTAAGACGCACGACCATTCCTCAAACGCTTTGGTGATTACCGACATACAGATCCATTCAAAGGCATTCTTGAATTCCTCTTAGCTTTTGTCAACATCTATTTTCTCAATTAACAAGGACTAAAAGTGTAATGAGTGTTGCATGGAGACGGTGGGGGAAACGGTGTTGAAGAGCCGAGGAGAGAGACTGCTCAGCTGAGACGACTGCTCAGCTGAGACGGGGCTTGGTTCCGGTGCTCTAGGAAGGGGTCTGGGAGGAGGGCAGGTGTGGGCTCAGCCTCGGGGACATCGGGGACATCGGCAAGGACAGGGCAGGAGGCGGTGAGGAGGCGAGGTTGTGTGGATGAGGGAGGAGCGAGGTGCTGGGTGGCCAGGGCCTCACAGCCAGCCGGGGTGTGCCTACTGGAGCCCCGGCTCAGCCGGGGAGGAGTGGCCCCCCGAGATCACTGAGGAGAAGAAAATTAAGAAACAGCTTGTGGCAAAAGAAGACGGGGTGTACCAGGCGGCAGGCGGCGCGATTCAGAAGCGGCATGGTTTATGGCCTGCCCTCTCGGCCCCAAGTTCTAACGGGCGTTTCACAGGCCTCTCGGAGCCCGAGGTTTGGCACAAGTACCCTTCAATGTCGCTGCGATGCCCAGGGGAGCATTTTTTAATCTATTAGAGATGAGAGGGCCCGAAAACCATTTAAAACCGCTTAGGTCGTAATGGGCAGGAGCGTTTTGTTCCTGACACGGCTGAGGCTTGCCATCAATCGGCCCCCATCCAGGCTCCGATGGCAGGAGCTTATTTCCTGGAGGTGGACAGGGTGGGGAGGATAGAGTTTTAAAATCCATTCTAACCCTGACTCACGGGCTGTAGGACAGTGTGTCCTCTGTCCGTGTCACTCCCCGGCTGCACAGGATCGCTCCTGAGCTCAGGGGGACTTCACACGTCACCTTCCCGGCCGTGGCTGAAGTATGTGGCTTCGGAGAGCATCCGTTTCCCGGGGAAGGCTTGATTTCCAGAATCAGAGAGCAATACTTCACACTCCTCAGTCACAGAGACCTGTCTCGGGCTGATTTTATCTTTCGAGAGGGGCTTCTCTCTCTCTCTCTCCTTTTCTCTTAACATTTAAAATCTCCCAACGTTTTCCCAGCTCGAGGACCAAATACGGTTTTAATACAGTGACGATTACTTTAGAAGCACTTCAGCCGCTGACAAATGTACTTGGCGGCGCCAGCACCCCTCCAATCTTGCCATCAGAGCGGGAGGAGCTCAGGGAAAAGACGGCTCAGGAAGCCGAGCGCCAGAGGGCCGCTCCGCGGGAGGAGCGCTTTCCTCCCCGTCCCTAGTAGGTCCTGACCTCTGGACAGCACCAGGGCCTTGGGTATGGGTGAGTGGCTGCTCCGTCTGCCCTCCAGGCTTGCATGCCTATCTCACCTCCTCAAGTTGCACCGAGGACCCTGGATATTGCTAAACACCCAGGCCTGCCTAGGCCGCCTCCCCAGGCCAACACCCCTCCCCACACCTGCCCACCTTCCTCTAAATAACACGATCAGCCTGCTTTCTCTTGTGCAAGAGGCTTCTGAGCTGGAGACCCATTTCATGGGTACAAGAGGGAACAGGTTTTTCAGGTCAAATCACAGTCGGGGGGAGGGTGCGCTGCATGTGTGTGTGTGTGGTGTGTGTGTTACGGTCCTTCACGCAGGAGGGCTGGCCGGCTGGAGTGCAGCTCTTGCGGGGACTCGAGTAGAGCTTTTCTCCAGCAGGGGGCAGCAGCAGACATGTGGA
>NW_006159580.1:2555035-2565696 GCF_000334495.1 Tupaia belangeri chinensis | reverse complement strand
GAATGCCCAGAGGGGATCTACTCCATGGAGCGCTCAGGCTGGCATCCACTCACCTCCCCCACCCAGTGACCAGGGCACACATGCTCAGAGCCACCCCTGGCTTGTCTGGGCCTGTCCCAGAGAGCCCCGATGGCTGCTGAAGCTGTGCTGCCCCTCCAGGCCGGTGTTTCTGGAGCTTAGGTGTCATTGTTGAGGTCTGGCCAATCCCCTGTCCCCCTAGCTTAAGCAGGGCCAGGGGCCAGTGCCTGCAGAGGGCAGGGGCAGCTCTTGAGACCACGTCTGAGCAGACCAGAACGTGGTCTCAAGCGGTCTCCATTCCATCAGTGCCCCCTGCCCAGGCCCGGCATCCTAAGAGGCCTGGGCGAGCCCCACACCCTCTCAGCTGCCAGCTGGGCCTCCCCAGCCAGGCTGGATGAGGGAGAGTAATAGGACGAGGCCAAGCACTGCAGGAGCCACGCCGGGTGCAGTCCCCACCCAGGGCTCACCCCCAGCCCTGTGCAGGTCCCTCCAACAACATGATGCTCATGACGTTTACTGCTGTCCCCTGCAGCTGCTGGTGACCAACCCTATGGATTTCCTCCTGGGGAGGATTTATTCAGGCATCCTGCTCAGAGCAGGAGAAAGCAGGGGATGCTGAGGCCCCGGAGTGGGCTCAGCCCCCAGAATGCACCGGGGGAGGACCGGAGAGTCCCAGAGGCCACGTGCCCTCTGCAGAGGAAGAGTCAGGTCCCTGATCCGGAGCAAGGTGGGGTGGGGATGCAGGGAATGGCGCAGGAGGGGACCACGAGAACTGGCTGTGCCTCGGGCGCCCTGTCCCTTCCCTTTTGGTCCTGTTTCCTTGTCTGGACTGAGAGCGGTCTGACCCAGCCGTGCTCTGATCCCCCTGAGGGACACCTTCAATTCAGCAAGTCAGTGTGTGTGGGGGGGTCATACGGCGATGGTAGGGGTCTGCAGCTGGCAGAGACTCCTCTCAATTGAAAGAAATATAAGAGACACTCAGACCTAATGCCCTGGGCTAGATCCTGTTCTAGAAGAGCAGAACAAGGGGGCTGGCAGATGGCATGGTGGTTAAGGCACTGGACTCCCACATGGCCGACCATGGTTCGAGTCCTGGACCTGGTGCCTTGCTTTCTCCTTTTCCTCTCTCTCTTTCTCTCTGGTCAAATTTTAAAACATTAATAATGATAATGAATAAAATTAAATAATTCTTTCAAAAAAAAGAAGAAGAAAGCAGAACAGGACGTGCAGGGAGAATCCATGGTAGGACCTGGACCAGAGGCAGACGCTCGTGCTGTGTGGGGTAACGGTCCTGGGGTAGGTAGGGACCTGCGGGGTGGGGCAGATGCTGTAGCGTCTGCAGATACGTCAAAATACCGTCACCTTCGTGTGTTTGATGGCCCAAAGACCGCGAAAACGCAAACCGCTGTGTGAACTGTAGGATTCGCAAGCGTTAAGGATACCGTTCTATTTTCCATTTCTTCCTATAAGCCTGATGCTTTTCATTATAAAAAGGTTAAAAAATAGACTGCTTTCTAGAAGAACAGAAGCCGAGACCACCCTGTGATCCGACTCTGGGGAAAGGGCCTGACATGGGTAGTTTAAGGCCCAGGGATCTCTAGGGCCGTGGGCAGGCTCAGATTCAGGCCTCAGGTTCACGGGGGTGTCTAGGGCTGTGGGCCCCCAAGGCCCTGCCATGGCTCAGGGGCCAGAGCCAGGAGGTGACATACCTCTGGGGCCCACGAACCTCCCTCGTGGTCACTGCCACACCCTGCAGCCAAGCCCTGTCACTGCCCAGAGCCGCTGACGTCATCCTCCCCATAGCCCCACCCAGCGGAAGGGTAAGGCTGCAGGGACAGGACATGCCGTCCCTGGGGCCCAGCGCTGCTGCCACTTTTCCTGGACACCTGCCCCTGCCAAGGGTTAACTCAGCAGAGGGGATGGCTGGCTCCAGGCCCCTGTACCTGCCCCTTCATGGTCTTCCGTAGCCTCAGCTCACCCCCGCCCTCCCTGCTTCCATGCAGAGGCCAAAGTTAAGAGGACTGGGGATACCCTTGGAAGGGGAGGGCTGGAGTCGCCCTGGGGGAAGGAGGACGAAGCCAGAAGAGGGGCAAATGCCAGTTCTGTTAGCTCGTTGGGAAAGTCACGGCGCATTCTGCGCAGAAAAACGTAGGAAAATACAACAGGACTTCCAGACCCCCTAATATATTGCCGAACCGCCCCAGCAACCCACTCGCACCCCCACCTCCACCTTGTACATAGGCGCAAGCACAGACGTGCAGACATACCGGAGACACTAGCACCCACACAGGCGGGCTCCTAGCCAGCCCGGGTGGCGACCAGGCCCCTGTGGTATGAACGGGCCCGTGGCCATGAGACCCTCTCTGCCCAGCAAGGCCGTGCCCGCCCAGTTCCTAATCTCAGACACTCACCGGAGCCTCCTTCCCAAGAGCGAAGAGCGTGGAGAGCGTGTGCAAGGGGCAGGCCCACGGAAAGGAGTGGTCTCCACACAGGCGCTCGGCAGCAGCCCTTCCCAGAGTGCAGGGCTCTGTGTCCACTGGAGGCCCGAGGAGAGGTCTGCCCAGAGCTGAGCCGCTGGAGGCCTGGGAGGGGAGGGTCACCTGACCTCGGAAGGGCTGCCCGGCTGGTATGCCCAGCTGCCTGCTGGCCGCTCCGCTGCTCTGGGGCAGGGCCAGGGCGCCGGGAGGAGGGGGGCCGGGAGGAGCATGCGGGAAAGAGAAGGGGCAGGCGGAACTGCAGGAGTGGTCCGAAGGGGAGGGTGGGTGTCAGGCCTGGCCCCAAAAGCCTCTGCTAAGTTTTGATCCGTTACCCAATCAGACGGTAAAGCTGGGATGGCGTGTGTGCTGCCCTCCCCACCGGCCCCACCCCGTCCCAGCAACCGCACTGCAGGTCGCCCACACTGCGGTAGGGAGCACTGCCATGCAGTTAGTCAGACTGAGGGTGTCCTGCACCAACACGCGTTTTCCGAGGTGCCGAGTGGGCCGGACTCTCCACCAAGGAGCGTCCTAGATGAGCAGCCGTCATCAGACACTGGGGCGGGCGCAGCCTGCACGTCTTCCAGCATAGGTTGGGTGGGAGAGAAGCATCGGACTTAGGAGAGTCCCTCACCCAACTTGGGGTGGGGTGGCAAAGGCAGGGAAAGCACCCTGGAAGAGGTGGCCCGCTGAGACCTGAAGGAGAAACAGTGTCATTGGGTTGGACGAGGAAGGGTGGGAAAAGGGCTCTGGCTCAGGAAAGGGCAGGTGCAAAAGCCCAGAGAGGGGGTGGGCGGGGGGGGAGAGCTCAGGGAGGGGGCAGGGCGCAGTGCTGCACAGGTGTCTGACCGAGGGGGTGGGCGCTCACGGAGCGGGGAGGGTGAGCTGCCTGAGCTTCTCCGAGGAAAGGAGTCTGTTTGTCGGGAGGAGGCGGCTCCGGTCTGGTCTCCAGTGCCCGCTCCCTTGAGGCGTTTGGATGGAGGCAGGCCGTGGGGGGAGGCGGTGTCTGAGGTCCTGGGGCTGTCTCCCAGGTGAGTCGTTCCTGCTGGGGTGGGAAGGAGCAGGTGAGCTCCGGAGATGCAATCGGACAGTCTCAACCAGGTCTCTGGGGACAGGAGATGGGACCAGGCAGATGTTCATCGGGGACACAGGCCTGAGTGAGCCTGCTCAGTACTAGGAAGGTCCAGGTTGGCCCGCCTGTCCCTTCCTGGGCTGTGGGTGACAGGCCTCCAGGGCCTCAGCCTGCTCTCTGGCCAGAGGCTCCGTGTAACCCCTCGACTCACTTGCTCTGGGATCCAGGTCCTGGCTCGTCCCCAGGACCCCTCACCCACCTCCTGGCCCCCAGATCTGCTGGTGCAGCCCCGAGGTGGGAGGGCTTCCTTGTCTCGCCCTTCCCCTTTTCCACATGTCCGCGGGAGGCACCCCACGCACAGCCTTGTCTCCCTCCCTGCTCACTTATGGAGGCCAAATGGGAAGTGAGGCAGGACTGGAGCCAGGCCTGCCGCCCGTCTGACAGCCACGGTGTCCCCAGGACCCGCTGTACCTGCTCCGGGGCCGGCGTGCAGGGGCTGCCAGCAGATGGGCTACCAACAGAACAAGGTGTAACGGGAGGGCCAGCCGCCATCAGCTGCTCTCCCCGGGCCGTGCACGGCCATTCCTGGGGGGCCCTGAAGCCAGTTTAAAGCAGAGTGGGGGTCCATGTATGCCCTTCGTCCCTGCCCACCCCAGCCCAGGGTGACTGATCACATTTCACCAGGGAAAGCAAACAGCCAGGCCGCCCTGCCAGTGCTGTCCCTCCTGTGAGCTCTGTCCCTGCTGCCCAGCTGCGTGCAGCTCCGGCTCCAGTTACCCGGCTCTGGAAACGGGTGAGTGACCTCCTTTGCCTCTAGCCGTCCCCCACCTCCCCTCTCTTCACCTGGCTAGATGAAGGTGCCAGCTCTGAGAACTCTAGGGTGACCACAGGACAAGCCAAGAAGGCCTCGGGGGCCCAGAGAGGAGGGGCTCACTCTTGAGTACGGGGCCAGTGAGTGGCTGAGCCGGGGCCAGAACCCAGGTCTCCAGGAGGGCCGACGGAGGCCCGCTGCCTGCCTCCTGCTCGTGTTTGGTTGCTGTAGGGTAAGGTTTCTTCCTGACTTGTTGATTCCTTATTTCAGCACGTCGCTGAGCCTGACACGTGCCCGGCAGGAACAGCGGTAAACAAGGCCCACGGGACCTGCGCGGAGCCGCGGCCGGGAGCGTGCCCTTGCACGAACGGGGCACCTCATCCATCTCCGGCTGCAGCCGGCTCTCTCAGCAGCTGCTTTTCTGGAGCTCAGCTTCACTTCCAAGATGCCTGCTATGAAGCCTCTTTCCACGGCCATGGTGGGACCCTCTGCCCGGAGGACAGCTCCTCTCCACGCATGGCCTGGCCCGTCTCTCCTCAGGAATTCAGCCCTGGCCAGCCTGGCACTTGCCGTTTGGGGACCAGGCCATCCCGACTGGCATGTAGGCGCCCCTATTCAGAGGCAGGAAATTCCCGGCTCACATGCACGCATCTGCTGTCTGGACCATCCCCTCGGGCACGGGTGGGCTGGTCCCTGCCCGGCTGGCTCTCCTTCCCCTCTCCTGCACCAGCCTGGACGGACCTCTGCGACTTCGCCCTCCAGTGCTGCCCACCCTGCCGTCCCTCCGTCACCATGCCCTGTGACCTTCACATCCCAAACATTTGTCTAGTCTGTCCTGTCTCCACCGCCATGGCCCCTGCCAGACCTACTGCTGTCCCTTCTGACCTGGGCGTCTTGCCCTCACCTCTCCCCCTGCTAACGCCTCTTCATCCCTCAGAAGCCAGTGCAAGCATCACCTCCTCCAAGAAGCCCTCCCTGACCTGTCTACTCGGCTTGCCACCCCGTGCCTTTCCTTAGAAGCACTTGTGCCAGAGGTAGTTGGACCCTTCCACGGGGAGCTGGCGGCCGTGTGCCTCTCCTCTGTGAGCCTGGTGGTTTGGCTCGTCTTGCTCAGCACCGTGTCCTCAGGGTGTCACGCCCCGACTCCAGCCCTGCAGTGCGTGTTCAGCGAATGAGCGCATGAGCGCGCGGACCCAGTCCGGGTCTCTGGCTTGCCTCCCCAGCCCCGTGAAGCTCTGGCTGGACAGCAGGGTTTCCTTTCCCCTTCCTGGCCTCGGACTCGGCCACGCTGTCCTGCTCCCATGACCCAGTGTCCCCGTTCAGGAGACGACAACACCCTCCTCGCTGCAGGACCTGTCTTCACCCTCTTCCCGTGGCGTAAACAGGGTGGTTGCCACACGCTGCCAGCCTGCCCGGGTCTCCTCCCCACGGGGCCCCCTCTACTGCGCCCCGGCTCGACACAGCACCCTCCCTGCTCTCCCCTCCCAGAGGGTGCGGGATGGGGCGTACCACAGGAAAGGTCACCCTCCATCGCCTCGGGGGGCCAGAATCGCATCCGCACAGGCCTGACCTGGCCCCCAGCACCCAGCCCACCTGGGAGCTCCTAATCGGGGCTCTTGTCAGGCTCCCGGTGGCAAACAGTAGTGGAGGAACTAAGCCTGGCGGGGCCGGGGGTCGCTGAGAAGGGCTGAGGCATGCTGGGCCCAGCACACTGCAGCGGCTCCCCGCTCTCTTCGGCCTCCCTCTGGCCCAGGGAACACGGGCATCTGGAAGGGTGGCCAGACAGGAAGGGCTTACTCTTGAGTAAGGGTAAGCACAGGCCGTGCACGACGGGGGCATGTTAAACTCTCCGTGAGTCACGTAGACACGCTGGCTGGGACACAGTGGGCGTTGTCACTCGTGTGCTCAGGGACAGGCTTTGTAGGGTGCCCCTGGCACCCAAGCCAACTGGGGGCAGCAGGAGAGGCCCAGTCAGAGGGAGGCGCGGGGTGCAGCCACCCAGTTCGCTTCGTGGTAGCCACGTGCAGCGGGCACCGGGCACCTCGGCCCTTCAGGCGGTGATCCCGTTCTGTCCTCACGGCAGCCCTGGTTCACGGCTGGTAAGTGGCAGAGCCAGGGTTTGAACCTGGGCTCCACCGTTCACTGCTGTCTTACAGTCCGGCAGCCCGGCTGTCACACGTCACAGATTCCCAGAGGAGGAAACAGGCAGACCGTGGCGTGCCAAGGGGACTCAGGGTCGTCCGTCTAGCGCCCCAGCCATGCCCGGGGCCGTGTCTGACCTGGGGAAGGCCGGTGGAGGGAGGCGTGGCCCTGCATTGGACTCGGGCTCGGGGCTTGGCTCAGGGTTGTCCCAGCAGTGCCGGGTTATGACCACACCTGGGGAGGCCCAGAGAAGGACGCCCTGCTGTGGACCACACGAGGAACTGGGACCCAGAGGACCCAGCTGTCAGGAGAGCGCTTCTTGTGGATTTTTATTCCACGAAAGAGCCCGTGAGGGACACTGAGAGCCCAAGTCATGCCATCGCATGTCAGCGCCTGTCTCCCAGGGCCGTCAGCGGAAGGTGACCAGCTGGGGACCCTGCCTGCCGATGCCTGGAGAACCTCACTGCTCTCTGCAGGGTCGAGGGCTGCCTCTGGCAGGGGGCGGGGGGCCTGGGCGGGCCTGCTCCAGACTCTCCCGGGAGCAGCAGGTTGACCAGCGTCTTTGGATCTGCGAGTTGGCGAGGGACTGCACAGAAAGGGAATCTCAGCACTTCAGTTCACAGGGGCCGTGCAGGAGAGGAGAGACCAAGTGAGGCCGCGAGAGACGAGAGGACCCGCCAGAGCTGCGTGGTGGCCAGTGAAAGAGTGGAGGGACCCCAGGGACCTCAGGGACCTCGGTGCCAGTCTTTTTGCTGCACAGAACCAAGGCGGGGTGAAGAGCGTGGACTGGGGGTGTGGACACGCCTGGCTCTGCTGTGTTCTGGCTAGGGGACCACAGACGAGTAGCAACCTCGCTGAGCCCCGGGTTCCCTTCTGTGTGTAGGGGGCACCTTTCTCAGGGCTAGTGTGATGTTTCAGGGGCCTGATGCAACTGAGGGGCGTTTAGCACCGCAGCTGACAACCCTGCCCGCTGTAACCATGAGCGAAGCCGCGCGGTGACAGCCCTCTTCCGGGAAGGGAGCCACGGCGGACACTTTCCAATCCAGATGCGTGTCTTGACGTCGTCATGTCATGGCCTGGAATGTTGGAATCTGGTCTGTCCCCCCACCAAGTCCGAGGACCTGGAAGTTGCTGTGGGAGTGAAAAGTGGGAGAGGTTAATCTCCTTGCTGGGAACCAGCAGTTGGCGTAATGGCTATGTCGCTGGACTCCCACGTAGTAGACCGCGGTTCGCGTCCCGGACCTGGTGGCTTAAAACTCACGCCGGGCGCATGTGCGTGTGTGCCCAAGATCCCGAGAGGAGAATGGAGGGGAAGGGATTGCGGCGTGACCATCCCCCCTGGGGGGTGATTTCTCGCTTTCTGTCTCTCTGTCTCTCTCTGTCTGTCTGTCGAGGGCATGCGCCCTGTAGCAAAAACCTCTCCAAAAAAAAACCAAAAAAAACTCCTTGCTGTAGTGGGGAGGCTGTGCAGGCCTCCCAGGACGGGGGCATTCAAGCTGGGCCGTGAGGGGTGTGTAGGAGTCCTTGGGCAGAGAAGAGAGTGAAGGAAATCACAGGGCAAGGCAGAAGCACAGAGGTGCAGAAAAGCAGGGCGTTCCCGACGTGGCCGAGCTGGGGGCGGTGGCGGGAGGATATCGTCTTTCTTACATGCTCATATTTCAGCTGTGAAGCCAGCACACAGCCCCCCAGCCAGGGCCGCATGTCACAGCTCACAGAGACATCTCTCCTCTCACAGACGAGGAAACCAGGCTTACAGATGAGGTGGCTTCGCAAGTGCTCCAGCTGAGGTCCAGCCAGGCGGGCCCAGGCTTGCAACTCTCTGACCAAGGTGGAGCGAGCAGCTATTGACAGCAGGGGCAGGGGGATTCACTCGGGACCTGGACGGAGGACCGGGCTGCCCCAGGCATCGCCTGCTGGGAGGAAGGTCTGGGCGGGCCCGTGGGAGTGCCGGGCAGGGGTGACAGCCTGGGGGTGGGCCGGCCTGTATTATTTATGGCTGTTTCTGTCAGAGTCCTTCAGGGCCGGAGGTAATTGAATAAGTGAGCAGGAGCGAATGCAGGCGATCATTTAATTGTGGCAGAAAATGAAGTTGGTCGCAGCTGGGGCTGCCAGCCCATTACCGCGGCCCGGTTTCTGCTGAGCTGGGCGCTCCGGGCTGGAGTGGCCATCTATCCTTGGCCTCCCCCAGCCCGTCCCCTGGCAGCCGTCCCCACGCCCTGGCAGGTTGGTGGCGGAGAATTTGTTCTCTGGGCAGCCCACTCCCCGTGCGCCCCGCTCCGCCCCAGGAAGGTCCCGGGAGGCTGCTGTCCTCCGTGGTGACTGGGAAGACCCAGAGGGCCAGGGGATGCTTGGGGCCTGGGAATGCGAACAGGCTCAGGTCACTGCGTTTGTCACAGCAATGTCAGCAGACGCATAAAGCCCTTACTGTGTGCCAGGCACGATCCTAACCCCGGCTACAGGTCAGCTCAGTCCTCCAGTAAACGCGCGGGGGCATCGCTGTTCTTACCCCCCCACGCAGACTTCACAGATGGGGAAACCCAGGCTTCTGACTCCTCGCACTGCGTGGAGAAGCCCCTGCGAGGCTCTGAGATTCTGGGGGGCCTACCGGGGAGCATGTGCATGAGCCTTCCAGGTGAGGCAGAGTGAGGGACCCCCGCGGGGGGCCCCCCTGCAGCCTTCCTCTGCTCACCTCTGGTCCTACTGCAGCCTTGCTGCCCACCCGTGGGGCAAGGCCAGGGCAGAAGCCGGGAGCCCCAGCTCTGAGGGAGGAAGACACTGCTCGCAGGCCTGGGCCAGCTCAGTCCCCAGGGCTCTGTCCCGCCTTGGCTCCTCTGGCACCCTCTCCAGCCCCTCTGAGAAAGTGGGTAAAATTAGGCCTGGAATGTGAGAAGCCGGCTCACCTTCCCAGCTCTGGCCAGCCCCAGTGGCCCCAGCACGGTGCCGGGAAGGGCAGCCCTGAGTTGGCGAGGAGGGCCGGGACAGTGGCGGGGCTGGGACCCAACCTTAGGGGACCTCGGGACTGTCCCTATGGTTGCAAGGTGGGGCTGGCAGCGGTGCAACTGGAGCCACGTGGGAGGGGCCTGGTTCTGCATCTCTGGACCTCCTTGAACATACACCGTGGACGTGACCAAGGTCCAGATCACCTGGGACGGGGTGGGACGTGACATGGGGACCCTGTCGGGTACCTGTCTCTGTGTATTTCTGTCATAAAATAAATACATAAAATTACACTCGAATTTCAGATGAACAGGGACGGTCTTGCGTACGCTATTCATGTGATGGGATTTCTGTGGGCTCTGGGTCGGACCCGGCCACCCTCGCTGCTTCTCCTGGCTTCTGTCTTCTAGCCTGCTGGGTGAGTTGTTTCCACACCCCGCTGCACTCAGGGGTGCCCCTGCCAGGGTCTGGAGTGACATAGGGACTGTCCCCGAGCCCCTACTACCTGGGGTTGAAAGTGGCGGGCTGGGCTCTGGGCTTCTGCCGTCTCACGTGCTGCTCCCAGGAGCCCAGGCCTGGAGTCGGGCCGTCAGCCATCGCACACTCGTTCATGGAGTGCCTGCCGTGTGCCCGGCACCCGTCCAGGGCTGAGGTGGCGGGAACGAAGCCCACGCAGATCCTTGATGTTAACCTGCATTCCTTGGGGTACAGACAGCTGGGGAACGGCAAAGCAGGGAGGGGCAGGTGGCAGAGATGGGGTGGCTAGAGCCGAGGGATGGAAGGAGGGGAGAGGGTGGAGGGAAAAGGGGTCAGAGATGTGTGTGAGAGAGATAGAGAGATAGAGGGAGAGAGAGACTTCGCTTCTATGTACTTTGAGGAGGTGAGAGTCAGTCCTAACCACAGAGCTCTGAGCAAAGAAAGCCTTATGGTTGGACTTGAGTTTTCTTTTTCTTTTTTTTTTTTGGAGAGGTTATTTTGCTATAGGGCGCGTGCGATCGCCAGACAGACAGAGAAAGACAAAGAGAAAGAAAGTGAGAAATCACCCCCAGGGGAGATGGCCTCGCCGCAATCTCTTCTCCTCCATTCTCCTCTCAGGTTCCTGGGCACACATGCACAAGTGCCCGGCATGAATTTAAGTCTGAGACTTGAACCATGGTCGACTACATGGGAGTCTGGCGACATAGCCATTACACCAACTGCTGGTCCC
>NW_006159580.1:2551537-2554918 GCF_000334495.1 Tupaia belangeri chinensis | reverse complement strand
CTTTCTTTCTTTCTTCTTTCTTTCTTCTTTCTTTCTTTCTTTCTTTCTTTCTTTCTTTCTTTCTTTCTTTCTTTCTTTCTTTCTTTCTTTCTTTCTTTCTTTTTTTTTTTTTTAAGAGATTTTTCCTATAGGGTGCATGCACTCACTAGGGAGCCAGGGAGAGAGACAGAAAGCAAGAATCACCCCCTAGGGGGGATGGCCACACCATAATCCCTTCTCTTCTGTTCTCCTATCAGGATTTTGGGCACACATGCACACATGCCCAGCATGAGTTTTAAGCTGCCGAGTCTGGACTCGAACCACAGTCAACCACGTGGGAGTCCAGCGACACAACCATTGCGCCATCTGCTGGTCCCCTAACTTGAGTCTTAACAAAATGACTCCAGTTACTGAGTGGGGAATTGCCTGTTAGGGGCGGGGCCAGCTCACACAGTGCACAATGAAATAGTGGGACTCTTGTTCAAAAATTGCTACGAAGGACCAGAAGGTGGTGTAATGGTTACATCTCTGGACTCCCATGAGGTTGACTGTGGTTCAAGTCCTGGACCCACTTTTGTGGGGCATGTGCCCGTGCATGCCCAAAATCCCAAGAGGGGAAGGGGGGAGGAGGGATTGTGGTGTGGCCATCCTCCCTAGGAGGGTGATTTCTCACTTTCTATCTCTCTACCTCTCTCTATCTCTCCAGTGAGCAAAAATATCTAAAAACAAAACAAAACAAAAAGCTAACTCCCATGTGCCTAGTCTCAGAAAGCTCCCAGAGTGGGCACATAACCAGGGAGGAGAGTGACATGACCCTGGGAAGAGAGAACCGTCGCTGGAATGGTGGAGGGAGTCCCGGGACCTGCGATTGTGCAGGCCTGGGGAGCCCTGAGAGAGGGAGGAAGTCGCCCAGAGAGCAACAGACCGGCAGATTGCCAGCTGGGTGTGGCCTCTGAGGTTGAGTTGGGTCAGAGTTTGGGGATAAGCCAGGGACAGGTACAAAGACATCTGAGGATCAAACCGTGACCAAAAGCCAAATGAACTGACAAACTATCACATCAGTGGAGTTGATCCGCTCTGACTCGGCTCGAATATCCACGTGTCGTAACAGGAATGTGAACGTGGGGTGCTTGTGGGAAGCCACACACCAGCGAGTCGGCCAAGGTTTCTCAGAGAGCAAACAATTGCCATGATTGGTTCCCTTCCAAAAACCTGACCTTCGAAACCTTGCTCTGATTGGCCACTAGAATCCCTCAAATTTGCATATCCGGCACCTCATGATTGGTCCAAAAGCAACCAGTCACAGCCCACTGCTTACAACCAATCACGGCCCACCATTTACAACCCACCAGAGTGTATATAACCGATGCCTGGCCCACAGTAGCCAGACGAAGACTACCAAGAGGACCATGAAGATGACGACCAGAAGACGACAACTGAAGAGCCTGAAGAGCTGAAACACCGCGCAGTCTCCAGACGACCCTGAAGATCCTGAAGAGCTGACACTGCATCGTCTCCAGACGACCTGGGAGACCCTGAAGAGCTGTAACACTACATCGTCTCCGGACGACCCTGAAGAGCTGTGATACCGCGTCGTCTCCGTGCTGCTCGCAGTAGATGACGCGACACTGTATCGTCTCTGTGCTGAACCATGCTGCCCACAATAAACGGACGACACTGTCGTCTCCGTGCTGTAACACTACGCCGCTTGTCCCGGCTCTCACTCCTTCACTCAGGAAACCCGTTTGGGTGTCCCCCCCGAGGGTCGGGACAGGTGCTGACTCGTCAGAACTGTAATGCAGTACACGAGGGTTTTTAAAAGTGACTGGAAACCAGGGCCAGCAGATGGCATCACAGTTAAGTCGCTGGCCTCTCACATACTCAGCCAGGGTTCGAGTCCTGGATCTGGGGACTTAAACATCTCATGCCGGGCGCGTGTGCGTGCGTGCCCAAGATCTCGAGAAGAGAATGGAGGAGAAGGGATTGCGGCGTGGCCATCGCCCCAGGGGGTGATTTCTCACTTTCTGTCTCTCTGTCTCTCGGGCAAGCGCACGTGCCCTATAGCAAAATCTCTCTAAAAAAAAAAAAGTTTGGGGACCAGTAGTTAGAGTAATGGCTATGTCGCTGGACTCCCACGTAGTCGACTGCAGTTCGAGTCCCGGACCCAGTGGCTTAAACTCAAGCCGGGCGCGTGTGCATGCATGCCCAAGATCCCGAGAGGAGAATAGAGGAGAAGGGATTTCGGCGTGGCCATCCCCACTGGGGGGTGATCTCTCGCTTTCTGTCTCTCTGTCTCTCTCTGTTCTCTGTCTGGCAAGTGCACGCACCCTACAGCAAAAACCTCTCCAAAAAATAAATAAATAAATAAAAATTAAAAAAAAAAGTTTGTGGAAACCATCTATGGGTTTAAATTATTTTTTGCACCTCAATAAACTCGAAGGCTAATTCCATTTTTCCATGCATTTTCAGATGTTCCTTGAGGAGGCAGGATGGGGCACAGGAGGGAGCGGGTGGCTAAGTCCTAACGGGAAGCCGGGATATAACCTTCTAGAAGAGGTGCCACCTGGAGCAGCGAGCTCATGGGGCGTGCGTGTTCCGTAGAACCACCGCAGCAGACGGTCCCCGCCGACGCAGGCGCAGTGGGAGAGATGCCGCCCTCTGCGAGGCTGGCCCAGGGAGGACGCTCCGGGTTTGTGCCCCGAGACCTCACTGGGATGTTCCCGCGGGCCGGGGCCGGGCTGAGGCTGGGACTGGACTGTGGTGTTCAGACTCTGCAGAGTGCTTGCACCGTCTCTGTCTCGCGCTGTCTCTGTCTCGCGCCTTCTGGGAAGACATAAACTTAAAAAAGAAGAGCTGAGACAGCAAGCAGAGGAAAGTGAGTAGCCAGTGGAGGGGAAAGCTGGGCTGGGTCTGGGGCAGATAACAGGGAGGGGAAAGCTGGGCTGGGTCTGGGGCAGAGAACAGCTGTTGTTTATTTCTTTTTTTTTTGGAGAGGTTTTCGCTATAGGGCGCGTGCGCTCGCCAGACAGACAGAGACAGAGAGACAGAAAGTGAGAAATCACCCCTCAGGGGGGGATGGCCACGCCGCAATCCCTTCTCCTCCAGTCTCCTCTCGGGATCTTGGGCACGCACGCACACGTGCCCGGCGTGAGTTTAAGCCACTGGGTCCGGGACTCGAACTGTGGTCGACTACGTGGGAGTCTAGCGACATAGCCATTGTGCTAACTGCTGGTCCCAGCTGTTCTTTCTTAATAAGCCATGAAATATGAATGTTATTTGACTTTTAAAATTATGTCCATGTGCTACCTTTGTGAAAACGGAATTAAAAAAAAAAAAGGGAAAGGAATAAAAAGAGGCCCCAAGTATATTGGCCTGAGGTATCACAGTGGGTCACCCCGCTTC
>NW_006159580.1:2541106-2551506 GCF_000334495.1 Tupaia belangeri chinensis | reverse complement strand
CCACAAGGAAAGAGCTGCATGCCCCCCACCCCCTCGATGCAGGCAGAAAGGTTCAGGACTCAGAGGGCCGGCCTGGCCTGCAGGAGGTCCGAGGCTATGAATGATAATGTGAAAAAACTAATCCCTGCTAATGAGTTAATTGCTCCGCCTCTGAGCTGTCACAGGGCACTTCCACAGCTTCCGTGTAGACACTCCATGAATATTCGCTGGCGAGAAGCTTTGCCCTTAAATCAGAGAGCAAGTCCTGGCGGGATGTCGCTCCTGACCACCACCCTTGGAGAGAGGCTGGGAGTGGACAGAGGAGACCTCTCCCTGTCCTTTCCTCCACCCACAGGTCGTGTGGGCCTAGAGTCTCATGTGTGCTGGGTTCCATGTCCCGGGCACGACCCAAACGGTGAGGGCTGCAGCTGTGCATGAACAGAGGCGTGTGCACACGCTTACACGCCCGCGAGGGCATGCGCGTGAGTGGTGAGTTTGGGCGGAGGGCTGTGGGTCTCCGTGCCAGGAGACCCAGAACGGCCTTCTCCTGCAGGTGCTGGAGCTGGCCCTGGGCCAGGGCTGTGTCGCCAGCCCAGTAAATCCCCGGACTCTGCCCGCGTGCTCCGGAGGCCTCCACATTTTTCTTCACCAGGGCGGCAGCTTCTCTCTCCTTTCTTTGACAAACCTACCTGCAGGTGAGACTCAATTGGTTTGCATTTTTAAAAAGGATAAAGTGTTAAGCTAAAGAAATGGATCTTTAATGGTGCGGTCTCAGGCCTTTCCTTCTGGCTTTGGTTTGGTCTTGGCAGGGAACTGTCCCTGTGTCCCTAGAGCCACCTTGAAGCCCGGGGTGCTTCCTGGACACTGCTGGCCAGGCCACTCTCCCCATCGGCCACCAGAGGTGGCCACGGGGTGCATTCCATCGTCCAGTGCTTTAGCAGCTGTGGGCTGGTGTCATCCCATTATACAGAGGGGAGCGGGATACAGAGGAAGCATGTCACCCAAGTCACACAGCGGGAGGCCAGCCACGCACAGAACCCAGGCTTCGATCCCAAGTCCACGTGCTTGCTGGCTGTGTGGTGGGCCTCACCATGCGGGGTGCTTGTCATCCCATCTCACCACCTGCTGTCTTCTCTCTGGCTGGGTCTTCTCCCCTAGACTCTGCAGCTGGATAAACTCTTCCTCCAGGAAGCCCTCCAGAGATAGCCAGGGGCTGAGGAAGGAGTCACCCCTCCTTCCCTGTTATCTTCTAGCAGAGTGAGGGAAGGCCGGGAGGGGACCCTGGGAACCATGTCTGTGTGAACTGAGTGAGTCTGCAGTGGGGAGAGGTCTATTATGACGCCCTGTCCTGGAGCCCCCCACATTCAGAACGTAGAAGGCCCCAGGAGCTGGTGTTGGGGAGGGCCTGGGCCTGGTCTCAGCTGACTCCTGGAAGGCTGGGCAGGACCTGTGGCAGCGGGAGCGCCCTCACCTACAGGGCTGTGCCCGGCCCTGCCTGGCAGACGCTGGCTCTATGGGGGCTCAGTAGTGCTGAGAGAGCAGGCCTGGGGTGCGGACTCCATTGTCCCGTTTCTGTGTTGCTGGCAGAAGTCCCTGAGACTGGGACCAGCAGATGGCGTAATGGCTGTCACTGAGGCTCGAGTCCTGGACCCCCCACCAGGGATTGCGGGGTGGCCATCCCCCCTGGGGGGTGATTTCTCGTTTTCTGTCTCTCTGTCTCTCTCTGTCTGGCGAGTGCACGCGCCCTATAGCAAAAACCTCTCCCCCAAAAAAAAAAAAAAAAATAGAATAGGGAGGGCCTGTCTCCTCTGGAGCTGAGGTTTGTCTCTCAGAGGCTTCTACTCACAAGGCCCAGCCCTGTCCCTGCCCCTGTCCCCTCAGGGTCCTTAGAACCAGCCTAACGCTTCCTCTTAGAACGTTTGGAGTGAGTGAGCATCTTCCTACTGAATCCTCTCCCGAAGCAGAGCACGAGAGAGAGCCAGTAAGAGATGCCCTTGGAGAACAGAGAGGTACCTGCCGGAAAGCAGAGAGGCATTTGGGGTGCAGAATGGACCTGTGTCCCCAGCACTTTGAGAGATCTCAGAGGCCCAAACTGACTCTCGTTGGGACGTGTCTAAAGAGAGAGGCTGGGGGTGCCCTGGTGACGGACACGAAGGGGTGGCGTTTCCCAGGTAGATAGAGTGGAGGGGCTGGGCCCACCAGAATGGCCTGACGGTCGTGACCTTCAAACCCTGACTCCTGAGCCCCACTGTGCTCAGGCTGGATGCTACACCTCTGCTGATGCAGCTGCAGACGAAGCCCGTCACCCCACTGCACTGACTATCGTGGTTAACCCCCAAGCCACTGCTCCCACCCAGCCCGGGGCCTGTGCCTCTGCGCAGTCAGGCCTGTGGCCGTGAGAGGGCGTTCTACTTCCTTCCTCCTGTGAGCCATCCCTCTGTGCACAGAGGCAGGGCGCAGATAAATAAGACGAAATAAACACGTTTGTCCCTGTTAAGTTTCATCTCGTTAGATCCACCCCATCGCTCCGGCCTGTCAACTTCTCTTTAGATCCGAGCTCTGTCATCTGGCGTATTTGCCATCGTCCCCCCCAGCTGTGTGGCATCTGCAAATTTGATAAAGTACATGGAGCGTGTTTGTCTCAGAGGGAGCCCCCTCCTCTCACCGGGAGGCTGCAGCGCAGGCGTGTGAGTACGTGTACGTGTGAGTGCATTCCCCCAGCACGCACGTACACGTCCCTCTCTCATCGCTGCTGTCCAGTCACCTTTGAGATGCTGGTGGGCGTCCTGGGCCCCTGCCACCAAGACGACCTGGCACTCAGCAGCTGGACATGGTGCCTCTGTGTCCCTGAGGGTAGGGACGCTCTGGGGATGGCCACAGCACCTCACCTCCACCGACTGCTGTCTGAACTGCCGTGACTGGCTGTCCCTGCTGGCCTCTTCCCTCACGTGGGGTCAAGGCTGAGCAGCCACCATGGGCCTGGGTCTTCTGGGACTGCAGCGTGGCCTTCCCTCTGTTGCTAACCACGCACGGAGCAGCATGTGAACACGCAGCCTCACCCCCTCTCTGCAGGGCTATGGCTGCTGCTGGTGGAGCCGGCGTGACTGCCTGGGCCGAGGACTCCTTCTTGCCCACATACCTGCTATGCACCGCTTCTCTGCTTCTCGTCAGGAAACTCTGGACCTTGTCTCGGAGGTCACTGGATAGCAGGGAAGCCAGCTCAGAAAGATCCAGCTGCAGCCTTCTACAACCGAGCCCACCAGATACGGCCCTGGTCTCTGCAGTAAGGCTTAGCTGAGTGAAAAACAAAACCAGACACATAGATAAAAAATGCAAACTCTAGGGCCTGGATAGATTTTCTGGGGTCTTCTACTCTAGCCCCCCGGTTCTATGCCCTGGATATTGGGGTGGAGAGGATCCAGGCATGTTCTTGTGCCACCCTTACTGCAATGTGAGCTGTTCGTTCTTCCCTCAGGAAAGAGGGCAATAGCTGGTTACCTGTATCAGTCTGCACAGGCTAGTTGATGCTGCAGTAACAAGCAGCCCCAGATTCTCGGTAGCTTATAACAACACAGGTCGGTTTCTGACTCATATTACTACATCACAGGGCAGCTGGAGATTCTGCTCCAAGTCTTCATCACTCTGGGACCCATGCTGAGAGTGCCCCCCCAGCTGTGACATCACACCACAGCCGAGGAAAAGGAGAGGCAGATCATGTACAAGCTCTATTTCTGCTTTAAAGTGCTGTTCGTCACTTTCGTTATTTCATTAGCTAAAGCAAGTTATATGGTCCTACCTAATTTCAAAGGGGGCAGGGAAGCCTAACCTATTTTTGTGTCCGGGATTTTGGCAAATGAGCTCACTGACTGCTCTGCACATTACCACGCCTGTCCCAGCGCCACCCGAGTTCCCCACATACCACTGGATCTCGTTCTCTGAGTCCAGTGTGCAATGCCCCTCCACTCCCACCCACGTCTGTGCACTGGGCTTGGCCTTAGGCCCTGTCCCTTGCTTGGCAGTGCGTGTCCTCCCTCTCTCCTTCTGGTCACGGTGCTCCACCCCTTCCTTTGAGAATTGCTCCTCTCTGCTTCGCCTGATGATTGTGACATGCCCTGACTCTGGGGAGGAGCGAGCTCAGTCCTCTTCCCCCTACCCTCCCTTGCTCCATCCCCAGGGATTGGCCCAGAGGGGTCCCTGGGCTTGCTCTGGCTCAGGGAAGGCCTCCCCTTCTCTCTGTCCTCTCGGATATATCCCAGAGCTGTAGCTGCCACATGGAGGAGCTCTCTGGAAAGTGTGCCCACACCCAGGCCCTGAGGCCTCCGCTACCCGGATCCAGCTGCCCGAAGGCCTGCCACTCCACCTCTCGTGGCTGTACGTGGGCCAGCACAGTCACCTGTGCTTTTCTGTATGTGCTTCTGTCGCTTCCAGCTGGAGAGCACTGAGTAATGCAGGCCGCGGGATCCTGCCTAACCCCGTGTCAGTTATCTGTTGGGAGTAAGGGTACCTGAACATTAGCGGCTTCATGGCATGAAATTCCATCGATCCTTACTTAGGACCAGCAGATGGTATAATGGGTATGTTGCTAGATTCCCACATGGTCAAACCACAGTTCGAGTCCTGGACTGGGCAGCTTGAAACTCATGCCAGGCATGTGCGCGTGCGTGCCCAAAATCCTGGGAGGAGAATGGAGGAGAAGGGGTTGTGGCCTGGCCCTCCCCCTCTGGGGAGTGATTTCTTGCTTTCTGTCTCTCCAGAGAGTGCATGTGCCTTATAGCAAAAATCTCTTTCAAAAATAAAATTCCATAGACCCACACATTCATTCCATAGACACACACACACACACGAATGTATGTTAAATCAGTGAAAGTGACAAGACCTGAACCCGGGTAGACAGTACCGTGAGGCCGGTGTGCTAGCTGGTTTCGGCGCGGTGCGCTGGCTCTGTGGGGTGTTGCAGGGGAGGCACACATGAGAGCTCTCTGTATGAGCCTTGCTTCTTCGTGTGAGTCTTAAACTCTTTCCAGAAAGTTATGCTAATAATATGAACTTAGCCGTGATGTCGCCACTTCGGTGGGGCTTATTGTCAACAAATGAGGCTGACGCAGGGCTTCCCTCCCACGTCTGGCATGCCAGGGAGGGCTGGGGCTGGCCGCAGGTTTCTTCCCTTTTTTTTTTTTTGGAGAATTTTTTACTATGGGGCGCATGTGCTTGCCAGAAAGACAGAGAGAGACAGAGAGAAAGCGAGAAATCACCCCCTGGGGAGATAGCCATATTGCAATCCCTTCTCCATTTTCCTTTCAGGATCTTGGGCACGCACGCACACGCACCAGCGTGAGTTTAAGCCACCAGGTCCGGGACTTGAACTGTGGTCGGCCACATTGGAGTCCAGCGACATAGCCATTACACCAACTGCTGTTTCCCACGCATGTCTCTTCTTGAGCGGCCTCTCCAGCAGGGCAGCAGACCTCCTCCTAGTGACTCAGGGTTCAAGAGAGTGGCAGAGGAAGTGACAGGCCCCTTGAGGCCTCAGACTGGGACTGGCCAGGGTGCTGGCCACATTCCATTGGCCAACGCAGTCAGGGGGCCAGTCCCGACTGGAGGGGAGAGAAACAGACTCACTTCTTGGTAAAGGAGCACCAAAGAAAGTGAATCCTCAACCAGGGCTCGTGCTAAATGCTTCTGCGTCTGCTGGCCTGGGTCAGGCCCAGCTTCCTCACTTGGAGTGAGGAGATGGAGGCTGGTGAGGAGAGGGCTGGACCCCCAGCAGTGCACACACGTTAAGGACAGAGCTGACTCCCGCTCCACAAGACTCCTAGCTGCCACGGCAGGGCCGCCCGCCAGCCTGCCGCTGCTGCTGCTGCGTGCTGCCTTGCACACGCCGGTGTCTGCAATCACAAAGTTCAGCGGCCCTTCCAGTGCGCTTAAATTAGTCCCCATGCAAACCAAATCATTTCATTTGCAGAGAAGGGCTTAATTGCAAGGGGAACGAGGCAAAGGGAATTCTGTTGCCTGTTTTCATGGAAGAAAATTACTGTACTTTCCCCCGTCTCCTTCCTAAACAGAAGCAGTTTAGAAATTAGGCCGTAACCACCAGTGATACTCCTCTACCCCGTCTCTCCTTTCTTCTCCGAGCTCGGTGCTCGGCCCTTCCCCATTCCCCAGGTTCTGGTCGGGACTGCTCTCGCTCATTGTCCCGGCCTCTCTGTGTGCAGCGCGTCCACGGTTTGCAAAGCGGCTGCCCACGCCTGGAGTCTCGCCGTACCCTGCGAGGCTGAGATAGCCACCCGCGACTTCACGGAGGGGCCTCAGCCGTGAACTGGGCCACATTCTCGGCACCCCCGTCTTTCCCTTTAGAAATCAAGTTAAATCTGCTCCAAGCTCTCACTCTCCAGGGCTGGCAAGAAAGTTCAGAGGTCTTCGCTGACCAGTGTCTTACTTGAGTACTGGGGTCTGGTTGTGCCTGGCTGGTGGCTGGGGATCGGGGGCCTAGCCACTGGATCTGCCCACCATGGCTGCTTTTGGTGGAGGGTGCTGCGGCTGGGCAGGTCTTCCATGCCTGCTGGTGTTCCACGTGAGGAGATGCAGTGGACGTGCCTGCTCCTGCCCGATTTCTCTGGCCAGCCTGAGAGCCTCCCCCTGGCTCATGCGGGTCAGCCCGGTCCTCTCTGTGGCTGGTATGGGGCGGGACTGTGAACCCCTCAGGACGGCAACCTGCACGGGTGGGGGAGATGCAAAGCAGCAGGGTCTGTGGGGGCCTGCGGAAGACCAGAGTGGGTGCCTCACCTCTAGTCATTCAGGTTAGAAGGAAAAGAAGGGCCAGCAGGTGGCGTGGTGGTTAGGGCGCTGGATCCCACAAGGCTGATTGTCCGGTTCAAGTCCTGGATCCGGCAGCTTGAAAACCACGCTGGGCATGTGTGTGTATGCCCAAAATCTCAGGAGGAGAATGGAGGGGAGGGATTGTGGCATGGCCATCCCCACTGGCGGGGGGGGGCGTTTCTCACTTTCCCTGTCTCTGTCTCTGTCTCTGGCGAGTGCACATGCCCTACAGCAAAAACTTACCAAAAAAAAAAAAAAAAAGGAAAATAAAACAAAATGATCTGAGTATAAACTGGAGGACTCCGATTGTGGAAAGCCAATGCCAGGGTCTCCTCTGGGGTGAAGGTTTCATTCATCTGTTTATTGGACACGAGGGGACTTCAGAAAGTCCCTGGGAAACACGAAGAAAGCATGAGTTTGGTTTTGCACAGATATATCAAAATCCATGCAGTTGTTTCATTAGATGCATTTCCCACGGACTCCGAAGCCCTCGCGTGTGACTGCAATGCCTGCCGAGTGCCAGGCGCCGTTCTCGGTGCCGGGGGTAAGCAGTAAATTACGCAGGCAGAGACCCGTGCCTTGGCGAAGCCAACGTTGGTGTGGCGGCGGTGAGACCACACCATAAAAACCTGCAGCACGTGTCAGGGGTTAAGAGGGAACGCAGGGGGGCTGAGCCCGGCAGGACCTGCAGGTGGGGTGCAGCTCCAACTTCGGACAGGGAAGGGGTTCACGGAGCTGGAGCTGCAGGGGTGCAGATGGGACGGGCAGCAGCGTAAGGGGCAGTGCTAACCCTAGAGCCTGGAGCGGGCCTGGCCGGAGCATCAAGGGGTGTGGGCCAAGCAGAGTGAGGGGAGCAGGAGCAGGGAGGCCAGAGGAGCCGGGGCTCGGGGCAGGACAGGGTGCAGCCGGATCGCTCTTGGCTCGCGGAGGCTCTGCAGAGCATGGCTTTTCTCAGGAAGGAGGCTGTTCTGTTCCCTGCTGGCAAGCCCATAGCGGCCGTCTGGGAGGCACCCCCTTCCTTTGGAGAAGCGAAGACTGCAGGGCTGAGGAGACTCGGGGTCAGGCTGCTGGGGCTCCACACCCCATTCCCTACCTGCCTGACCCTCCTAGAAGAGGACAGCGGTGGCACCTCCAGCATGGGGTTGTCGGGAGGACTGTGAGCCAGCGCTCACTGGGAAGGTGTCACGCTGTGGTTGCAGGTTGGCTCATTTTACCATTTCTTTCTTAATAACTGCCCCTGCTACAGGGATCAAGCGATTTGCCCAAGGTCCCCAGCCACCGTGGGGCAGAGGACCTGGGGACGCCGAGGCCTGTGTCTGCCCCAACCGGGGAAAACCTGGAGGCACCAGATGGCCTGGTACCCATGCGGCCCGCCTCCCCCACCGACCCCTCTGCCTCTCTCATGCCTGGTGCATCATGGGACCCTGTGTCCAGACTCTGCCTGTCTCTAGAGCTTTCTCTGGGGACAAGCTGGACGAGCCGCCCTGCGCTGGGAAGAGTAGGTGACTTACGGTGCAACCACTGCCCTGCCCCTTCTGTTGGGGAGGCCGACAGGATAATGGATTTGGATCCACACACCTGTCTCAACCAAGGGATGTGTTTTTGAGGCTCAAAGTCAATGGTGTATTAATTAAGAGGGAACAGCTGCTACCGCAGTTCTTATGATAAGTCAGTGACAAATGGCCGTGTTTACCTTCTCCCCGAGTAGAGACTCCGGAAGGTGGCCCGCAGCTCCTGGTTAGATGTCCATGGCTGAGATTTGTGGGGTACAGCCTCTTCCTCTCTCACCCCCTGAAGCTTCTTCATCAGTGTCCACGGAGACCCGAGAGGGCTCTTTGTCACTGAGTGGACAGGTGTGCGGCCCCGGGAGCTGGGGAGGATTCGGGCAGAGCAACCCAAACTTCTCAGCGGCAGCCCCGCCTGGATTTGCTCTGGGACCCCTCCGCGGACAACCCCGCCACATCGCATTGTCCCTTGTGAAATGAGGGCTGCTTGAAAGTGAGACTCGGCCCTTCAAAGCGGGGAGGGCTGCGACGCCCGGATCTGAAACCGTGTCTGCAGCAGGAGCGAGGCGGAGGCCGCAGCTCGGGGCCTCTGTGCCAGGCGCGCAGTGTACCATAAAGGAAGGAGCGGGCCGGCGGGGGCCTTTTGTTATTTAGTTTATTTTGATCTCACTCCTGCTCTCCAAACAGCTTCACAGAAACAGAGCCCTGCATTAGCTCCCTTCTCAGCTTAAGACAAACACAGCAGAGGGGAAATCTGACTGGAAAACAGAAGAGGGAAACAGCGCACTCCCCCGGGCTGGGTTTCTGGTCCTTTGTTAGACTGTCCACGTACCCACCGAGTTTCCAGATGATGGAGACCAGGTTGGTGCTCCGGTGCCAGGGGCCACCCACACGTGGGACGGTGGGCTGCCTCCAGGACATGGCAGGGGCTGCCTTCTTCCTGTGGGGACCAGCCATGGGGCCCCTGCAGCTTTACCCACACATGGCTGGGTCGCCCTCAGAGAACCTGCTGGCTGCTGCGAGGAGGGAGCCTGAGGCCCACCCCAATGCGCAGGCCGGCCACGTAGTGGTCTCCCCGAGGGTCAGGCCCAAAGGACGCAAGAAGCCGGCCTCCCTGATGACACTGCTGGCCACTGGGAAGCCCTGTGCAACTCTGCCCCGCTCTTTCTCCTCCAAGGCTGGCTGAGCCCCAGGGGAAGCCGAGTCTAGATGGGGCAGAAATGAAGCCAAAGGGAAAGGCTCTGCTGGCCCGGGCTCCTGGCCACGCTCAGCTGGCAGGGCCCTGTGAGCCCCCAGCCCCACACCGTGCACACAGGGAAGCCCAGGCAGCCAGGTTATGCCGCGAGGAGGGAGGACCAGAGCTCCAGGCCTTCACAAGGCTGCACTCCGCCATTCCTCAGAGGTTGCTTCGGGGAGAGGGAAAGAACGGTGGAGAAGAAACACATCCATTTTTAATAGTTTATTTATCCAACAGTTTCAACCCCGATGCTGAAGCCTGTTGCAGCTTCCTGTTTCGGCTGGAGCCTGATTAGGAGACTTGTCCTCGCCACGGGGCTGGCACTCAGATTCCAGCCCCGCCGACCATCCAGACATCAGAGGAAATGAGACAGTATTGCTCAAATGAGGGAGACTGGAGCTTTATTAAGGAAACGAAAAACACCAGTAAGACCAGAGCGGGGTGTTAATGTCTTCTGGAGGCAGCTGCTCGTCTCCGTCGCCCCTCCTGCCTGCCTGCCGCAGATGAGGACATATGGGGAAGAGCCCCGCTGGAGAGGCTCCTCCCCTTAACTCATACGGCGCGCGCGGGGCCCCCCCCCAGCCGCAGGGGCACAGGACCCCCCGCCGTGCTGGAAGTTCTGTAGAGCAGTCCGGTGCGAGGCCGCGGCCACAGTAAAACACGGTGCTTGGCAGGCAGGGCTCCCGGCCCCGCGGTCGGGGGAAGTCGCGGCGTCCGTGAGAGCACCACTGACGGCACAGCGGGAGGTGGCGGCGGGCGGCCTCGGCTCCTCTCTGCTTTCAGCACGGTCCTTCTCCGGGCTCCTCCCAGGACACCATGCCAGAGCTCGCTCCCGCAAGCGCAGGGAGGTTCTAGACAGGCCC
>NW_006159580.1:2532467-2538287 GCF_000334495.1 Tupaia belangeri chinensis | reverse complement strand
GGGGGGGGGAAGGCGGGGCGTCCGGGAGAGCACCACTGACGGCACAGCGGGAGGTGGCGGCGGGCGGCCTCGGCTCCTCTCTGCTTTCAGCACGGTCCTTCTCCGGGCTCCTCCCAGGACACCATGCCAGAGCTCGCTCCCGCAAGCGCAGGGAGTTTCTAGACAGTCCCCTACGGCCACTGAGGTTCTAATTTCTAGCATCTCCCCTCTTCCGGGTAAGAGGCCCAGCCAGCGGAGGGCAGGCTTTCCCCCCCTCACCCTTGAGCTCCCGCAACACCCCCTGAAGGCACATGGACCAAGCTGCTCCCCTACCCCTGCTGCCCCAACCGCCAGCCCTGACGCCTGCACGGCGCGGTGCCCACCTCCTGGCCGCCGGCCTTGGACTGCCCGCACGGAGTCTCCAGCGGGCCCAACCTCACGCTTGCTCTGCAGGGTCTCGCTGCTGCTCTTTGTCTTTTCTATTCATGAGAAACAAATCCTTCTCCCCTTTGCTTCCAGCAAATCGAGGCATAGAAGATCGGCCCTCACTCTGGCTGCTCCCTCTGGTAATTTCCTAATGCGCCGAGCTCCCCCAGGAGCCTGAGAGCCTTCTGGAGCGGAGTCAGCAGGCGAGAGGAGGCAAGTGTGGACTCAGCACCGCAGGTCTGGCGACCTCCTGGCGCCCGGAGTGGCCCGGGCAGGCGGACTGGGAACAGGCCCCTGCAGTGATTACCGCTCCGAATCGGAGAAGGAGGAGGGCTTAGTCCATCTCCACACCAGCATGTCTTCCCCGGCCACGCGGTGGGACTCCGTCTGGATCCGGGACTCGTTGGAGGCCAGGAACTCCACGGCTCGGTCCCAGACCCGCTTCATGCGCCTCCTGCGGTGAGAATGGGTTGGGCAGGCCAGCACGCCCAGGCAGCCCTGCTGCGACCTCCTGCACCCGCTGGTCTCAAACTAGGGGAGGACACGCCTCAGGTAACGGAGACAGACTGCTCAAGTCCTCTGCTCTGAAAGCATTCCCACCAAGGGCGGAAGGAGCCAGAGGCGTCTGGAGCACCCCCAGGGCTCCAGGGAAGGGGCGGCCGGGCTGGCCCTGTGGCTGCATCGTAGTGCCTGCGTGGGCTAATTGGAGTGGTGTGCAGACTCCAGAGCACTTCTGCCCGGGCAGGCCGAGGAGCTGGGCACCTGCCTGCGGGAGCCAGAGCCGCCAGAGAGGTCCCTCCCAGGGCCAGAGTCCCTGCCCTGGCGCTTTGCACCAAGTCCCTGTGGCCTCGCACACCCTTGGACAGCCCTCGTCCCCTGCAGACTAGACAGGAAGGTTCCAGGGCTACTGGGAAGCAGCTGTGACATTCGCCCTTGACGCGCCGGTGTCCCAGGGACCACCTCATGTACGTGGGGGGCAGAGGGTCACCCAGGGAAGACGAGTCGGGTGGTTTCCTTCCCTGGGCTCAGGTCCAACCAACCAAACCCCAGAGCCTGTTCAGCAGCCCTGACCTGGCTGGTCTGGCCAAGGACAAGGCCACTTACTCCCTGGAGACTGAGCTCGGAGGAGGACGGGGACACCCGCCCTTTCCTCAGGGTCCCTGAGGGGGAGAGGCGGCACTGAAGGGATGGTCCTCCGCTGTGCTCCTCCTTCCCAGGCTGCCTGCCGTAAGCTGGTAGTGAACACACCTGCCCTCAGTCAGACTCAGCCAGGTGCCTGTTGGCGCCTGGTTCTCACCACACGAGCGCTCAGCCCTCCCCCTGCCCCGGCCTACAGGGCAGAGCTGACTGTCTAGCCAACATAGCCTTCCGTGTCCAGAGCTCGGCCTGGACTGCCTGCGTGGCGGGGAGAGGAGTCTCTGGAGAGGCTGCCAGGCCGCAGGGCGTGAGCCCCCTGGGCCCACAGCAGCAGTGCAGACCCTGCAGGCAGCTGTCCTGACCGGGGCAGTGCTCGACACCTACGCTGCCGCAATGGGAGCTCAGGAGGGCGCTCTGCCCAGCCCGCTGGTGCCAGCTCGCGTTCTCCTGCAAATTATATTTTTCTCTGTGTGTGAAACAGAGAGTGCACCCCAACAAGGTCTCCATGCTGCAGCCCCGTCAGTCAGCCCAGGGTCATGGCTATGTGTGTGCCGGAGAGCCCTGGGCCTGCCTACGTAGATGGTCCCCCTGTCCTGTCGTTGTACCACTGTCCGCCCACCCGCCTTAGATTCTTACTGAAGTCGTTATGGATGCTGGAGGTCACGTCAGTTAGGCCCAAGCACTGACGGATCCCCTTGGACGAGCATGCGCTAGCTTGAAGGCCACCTTCCTGACACCTGCGTCCTCTTGTCACAACCTAATGCCACACTTCCCTCACACGTGACCTGTCTCTCGCCCCAGGATGAATGCACTAAGGCGGGGGTTTGGACTTCCGCTCCCTGTTTCCCGTGACCCAGCGTAGTGCCTGGCACATAGCAGGTGCTCAGTCAACACCCGCCGAGCGAGCGAGCGAGCGCCTCTCTGCACCACAGCCTCAGGGAGGCAATGACTCACTTCCATTTTCTCAGGGGGAAACTGCAGCTCAGAGAGGTTGAAAGAGCTGCCCACATGCACTCGGTGACTCCTGTCAGGGCTAGGAAGCACGTCGGGCTCTGAGTACCCCAGGTAGCCTCCCCTGGGAGCTAGAGGGCTGTGTGGCCTCCCGTTGGGGGCCAGCGCCCCTGCTGCTGTCAATCTGCTCTAAGTTCCGCCCTACCAGGGGTCAAGCGGCCCAGCTTCCCGCTGCCTCCGTTTCCTCACCATAAAGTGGGGGCTCGCACTGTTCTCGCCTCCGTGGGTCATGGTCAGGACCAGGCCTCTGGGCCTGCGGGGAGCTCTGAGCAGATGCTCAGCACCTGTGAGCTCGCGGTGGCACCCGGCAGGTGACAGCATCTGGCCAGAGGCCCAGCAGTCGGCGCGGAGGGCACACGCGTCTGAGCCCACGTGGGGGCTGCCTCTGGGACTCTGCCAGCCCCACCCCAGCTTTGTCAGGGCCACGGTGCTCAGCCACCCTGCATGTGCAGCCGTGGGCCCTGGGAGCTGACCTCAATCTCTGCTGTGAAGCTATGTTCTGGATTCCATGCATGTGTGCGTGTACGTGCGTGCGTGTGTATGTGTGTATACGTATGTACGTGTGTAACTGGACCATGCTATTGTGAGTACTATGTGTACCTTACTGTGGGCCATGGTTTAAGTGTGACCAACAGGCCTGCCACGGTGGGACAGTGCCCTCAGTGCTGAGGCCCACAGGAAGGACAGGGCTCGGGTGCCAGGCTGACCTGTGCACGTCAGACACGTGAACGTGCCACGTCCGGGCTGGCTGGGAAGAGCCTGGGTGAGGACTGCAGTGTGAGACTCTGCGGAGGGCCATGTCTCTGTCTCATGAAACGTTTAAGAAAGGCTCGATGAGCAGTCTCCTTCGTGCCACTAATTCACGAATAGACAAGTAGCCAATTCTGGCCCATGGGGCCCCAAGGCGTGTCACTGGAGGGAACTGGGAAGGTTCTCTCTGGCTCCTAAGAGCATAGGAAGCCTACTTCTCCCCTGCTGGCGTAACAGCAGACGAGGCTGCAGCTGCTGCTGGCCTCCACCCTGCAACCACGAGGGACCTGGCCGCCAAGGACATCCCCTGGGGAGCAGGGCCACAAGCATCACAGAGGAACGGAAGCAGGCACCTGGCTGTTCCGTGCCCCGAGCACACACCACTCTGGACGTCCACCCCGGAAACCCCTCAGATCCTTCACTGCCGAGCCACTGGGGGAAAGGGTTCTTATTACTTGCAGCCCAAAGCATCCCACACCATATCAACTCACAGGCCCAGCCTCAGAAGCACTGGGAGTAGCATACTGAACTGCAGTGCTGGAAGCCACATGGCTGACCCGGGCTCAGAACCCGAGTCAACCTGAAACATGGCAAGCATGTGTGTACCCAAGACCCGGCGAGCTAGAGGGCTGGGGGAAGAGGATCGTGGCATGTGAGACCCTTCGGGGTAGCTGTGACTTCCTTTATCTCGTGAAAAAAAATAAATAAAAATAAACCTAAGAACAAAAAGCACACACACAGTGACATCTCTACAGAGGAATGGTGGGCCCACCTGGTCTAGCTCACTCTGCCCTCCCCAGCCAAACCCTTCTGCTGGGGAGGCAGAAGGCAGGTGTGGCATGCGGCTTCCTTCTGTGGACCTCGTGCAGTCAGGACCGGCCTCCCTCCATCCTTGCACCCTGCCAGGGAGGACTCACCGGCTCTGTGGAGGGATCAGGGTGTCGCGCACATGCAGGATGCCCACGTAGGGGTAGCGCTCCATGTCCTGCTCCCAGTCCACGTAATGGTCCTGGACCACGTCTGCAGGGACAGCACACTGCTTAGGGCAGGGACCTGCGGGCCAGTGCCGGGCAGCCCTTCTGCGAGGGGCCACATACCTATAATCTTCTTCACCATCTCGTACATGGCCTGCTCCTCCTCTTCTAACTTGCGCCATCGGTACTTCAGGAGGATCAGAAGCCCCCACAGAAATGCCAAGCCTACAAGGGAACGAGACCGTTAACCCCCGCCTCTCCTCCGTCCATTCAGATACTCGGAGGGTGTCGCTGTGGGCCAGACGCGGTGCCGGAGGCCGTGGTGAGCCACCAAAGGCCTTCTGAGCACCTACTATGCGTCAGGCACCAGCCAGCATGCAGAAACACAAAGGGAGGCCAGGCTATTAAGCGATCGTCTTCCTTCTGCCTGCTGTCGCCACAGAGGCATCCCCAGCCATCCGGCGCTCGGCTCCTCCCAACCTCATTCCCGGGCTTTCATCTCCTCCCTCGCGAACCAGAACGCGGCGTTTCATACATATATACATGCCGGGGCCCTTTGTATTCCGAGATGCTGCCGCCGATAATGATTTCTGGCCTGGCGGTGCATGGGAGGGAGCTGTGTGCACGCCGTGATGGCCTGTGATTTGCAGCTCCGGCTATCTCTGGAGAGCTGGCGGTTTCTGCGACTCGGCCTTTTGCCTTCAGAGACACCCTGAGGTCTCTTCTCAAAGGCAGCCCTGGTGCCAGGAGATAAGACCTGTGCTCTCCTCTCCTCCTCTGCACCCTGAGTCCTCCCGGCTTCATCAGAGATCTGGAGCTCTCCAGGAGATGTTTACATTTTTCGGGGAGTGAAATGAGGCCAGGCTCCCGCTGTGCCTCCTGCCTGGAGCTGGTCTGCATGCTGGGGTCCTGGCAGAGCTGCCAGGAGGGACAATGCCAGCTCCTGTCCAGGCCAGGTTCCCTCCCAGGGAAGCTGACAGTCCCTTGCCCCAACTCAAGGACACTTACTAGTGACTCTCACGCTCCTGCCGCCAATCTCTGAAGGGAAAGACAATCACAGCAGAGGCTGCCCTGCTCACCCCTCTGTTTTATTACAGACCTCGGGTTCACCAGAAAGAAATGAAGTCTCTGGGCCTAGAATTTCTATAGCTCTTGGCTCAGGCCTAGAGGTGCGCAGAGTGGGGCTCAGGAGGTGTTGCGTGCAGGCATCAGGCTGCAGGGGAGGGAAGGGGTGGGCGCCGAGGACTTACACCAGAAGAAGATGAGCACGTTGGTGACCGCTGTGAGCAGGGCCCGGCTCAGGCGGCAGCCAACGCCCATGCGGGGGCGGGCGGATTCCAGGCAGACCACCTTGTCCACGGTGGTCACCAGTTCAGAGGGGTCTTCCCCTTTCAACCTGAAACAGGACACGGGGCTCTAAGCAAACGAGAAGCTCTGCAGAGCCACAGCAAAAGCCCCGCTTCACATCCGAGGCTGCGAAGGAAGGCGGGGCCGTGAGGCTTCTACCGGCTCATAGAACAGGCTCGGTATCCTGGCTGCACTC
>NW_006159580.1:2531772-2532171 GCF_000334495.1 Tupaia belangeri chinensis | reverse complement strand
TACCGGCTCATAGAACAGGCGCGGTCTCCTGGCTGCGCTCTTTCCAGAAATTTCCCACGTTGGCTACTTAGAAAGAATAAAGCTTTAAAGACGGCAGCAGGCTTGAACCCCTACCGCTAAAGTGACGTCCCCCTCTGTCGGGTCTTTGACAGCCTCTCTCAGCGTGCAGAAGATTAAACTGTAAATTGGATTCCCACCTCCCAGCATAGAGAAATGGAAATGTTTACTGAATCACTGGCTTTGCAATTGCATGGCAAGAACTGAAAGACAGAATCTGGAAGGTTGCGCTTTTCCTCCGTGACGAGGAGACACAAACGCTGTTTAAGTGTAAAGATCACAGGGCGTCCGCGAGGCTCATGAGGAATGAGAACTAGCGGCTCCCCCCGGCCACACCCGCCA
>NW_006159580.1:2520195-2531584 GCF_000334495.1 Tupaia belangeri chinensis | reverse complement strand
GAGGCCAGACCCGCCACAGCGCCTCCACTCCGGTCCCTGGTCAGCCGGCCTCAGGACCTACGAGGACGTGGACACCGGGGACACCTGACTCCAGCTGGGTGAGCCAGGGCAACGATGCCACGCTCTGGAAGCTGCGCATGGAATGGTTGGTAGTGGAAGCATCAGGCCCGATATCTGACTCCCCAAGAAACGGCGAGTGCCGTCATTCTGGGGTTAGCGGCTGTGGGGAGCACAGTGAGGATAAAATCCGTGTTCTCTTCCACCTTCGCCAACACGGGAAAACCGCTCAGCCACTCGGGGCAGCTTTATTTATTTATTTCTTTAAGCCAAGGAATTTTAATCGTGCCACGCATCCCGTTATCAAGCGTTAGGCTGAGCTGCCCGAGGGGCTTCTGCCGGCTGCACTGCTGATGGAATTAGTAATTTGGGTGGATTAGAGGAAAAGAGAACAAAACCCTCGAGTGCGTTTTAATAGCAGGAGCTGTAACCTGAGCAGACATCCTGACAAACAGAACTGGGAAGGGGTCAGGTGTCGCCCCTCCCGGCGGGGGCGTCAGCATTGCTGCGTCCTCCCCTGGGCTGGCCGGCCTCACGCAGGGCTTAGTCTCTCTGCTCACCGTGCTGCACTGACCGACACGAGGCAGGGCTGCCCCGCCAGAACACCCAGTATTTCCGTACACATCGTCCATGCTGAGTAAAACCAGCATACAGCATCTTTTCATCTACAAATGAGAGCTAGCACCCAAAGAGAAGGAGTGCAGAAAAATGCCTTCTCCTGCAGGCCATGCGGGTCGGTGAGTGAAGACACTGGATGGGGTTACTTGAAACAGGACTTGGCTGGACCCCCAGGCGACTGCTCCAACACCTGGGTAGCAGCTCATCCGGAAACGGCTCCTTCCTGCAACGCTTCCACAGATCGCTGCTTCTGCAGCCTGGCTTGAGCCTGGCCCACCTGACCCGGCTAAGACGGGGCCTCCAGCTTCGGGCCTGAGACAGCTCGGCTGGAACACGGGCGTCAGCTGACAGGCAAGGACGGTGGCTGCAGGCGCCCAGGCTGTGCCGCCACCTCGTGACGCCCCGCCCACACTCACCAGATGCCCACATCCTTGTTACTGCTCAGTATCCAGGTCAGCGCGGCCTCGAACTTGGCGGAGGAGCTGCTGGTCACGTTCTGTGGGGGCAGGAGGAGATTAGCGGTGCGTCTGGGCGTCTGGGCGGAGCAGCTGGGGTAACGTTATTGTGAGGCTGGATTAAGGAAGCCGGCTCCGTGTCCTCCGCATGCCCCAGAGCTGCGTTCCGCTAAATGCACAGCAAACTGGCAGGAAGGAAATCTGGGGCTGAGAGAGCCAGGGAGGAGGCGATGCGGAAGCACACGTGGGAAAACAACGCGTCCAAGGCGGCCAGGAGAACATAATCTTCTCAAGGACTGAAGCGTTAGGGCAGAGAGCTGGCGGCTCCCCTCGGGTTAAAATAAAAAGTGTGGTCGGGGGTGGAGGCCTGGCAGCCGGCCCCAGCTGCGGCCTCTGGCAAGCCCCTGACCCTCTCCAGGCCTCGGTTTCCTCATCTGTGGAATGAAAATCGAACTAGGTGACCCTTAAGGTCCCTGCCAGCTCCCGAGTGCCCTAATTCCACCACTGTGAGGCCATCAGAAGCTCCGGTGGACCCTAGCGGTCTGGATGAGGGTTATCGGGCAGAGACGGGTACCCTGGACGCTGAGAAGGGAGAAAGGCGAACTCGCAGAGGGGCAGGTAGCCAGGCGTCTGCGCACAGCAGGCCCTGCCCTGGGCACGTCGCCACCACGGCTGCCTTGACCTGAGGTCGCCTGACACACCGCGAAGTTTAAAGGAAAGGAAAGCTGGAAAGCCATGAAGCAAACACAAAACAAACAGGGGGGAAAATGCAGGGCTGAAAGATCAATACGAAAGCACCAGGCCCCCGGGGGTGGATAAGCAGCGAGCCCACTTACTGCTATATATTCCTGGGCCTCCATCACGGGGATGCATTTGCTTTTTAGCTTCTCTGGATTTCCACACTCGAAATTACCTAGGAGAAAAAAAAAACCACACACATTCAAACACAAAGAAGAGGTAAAAAAAAAAAAAAAAAGAATCCTTTCTGAAACGGACTAAAAACTGCAGCACGGATCAAGCCATCAGCTCTAATAAGGAGCATGTGGCCCGGCGGCTCCCCGGCTTCTGCGGGGCATCTTCGCTCCGCAGCAAGATCAAAAGCCACTTAGCTTGGATCGATTCCAGATCATTAAAACCTGACCTGCAAAGCAGTGCGGCGATTTGCATTAAATGACTAAAAAGCTGCCCAATACCAAGGTCCGTTTGCAATTGATCCTTAAAAGGACCAGACAGATAGCCTCGAAAGGTACGGGAATGGCACTATAAATAAACACCGCCCGGGAAAGAAGGCAGGGACGCCACGGCCACCACAGGGGCTCTGACTCACGGCACAGGCAGGTGACCTGGAATGCCAGGCCCATTCTTTTGAGGGGTCTTGGAGAGAGAGGTCCAAAATGGTCCCACGGAGAAGGGTGTCTCTGTGCTGGGGAGGGGGCCTCAGCATGGCGTGCCGAGGGCAGCTCCCCCGGGCACCCTGGGAGGCTGGCTTCCACCTCAGCCCTGCAGCCTTCCATGCCCAACCCCAGGGCCACCTCCTTCGAGAAGCCCCCACGGGGCTCGTTTAGCCAAATCGCTGCAGACGTGGTGGCCTGCCACAACACTTGGCTCTCGCCAGCATGTGTGTGGTTCACCTGCCAGGAGCTGCCTCCCTGCGAGCAGGGACGGTCCAGAGCCGGGCAGGCTGGAGACCCTTAACACTCATACCTGGCCCGACGGCCCTGACCTGCCACAGCCTGGAGGGCTTCCCATGCCAGTCTCCGTGCTGGGGCAGGGCAGTGGCCGACGATGACACTGTGAAATCTCCAGAATGAACTGAAGCCTGTCCCCACCACTCCTAGCACAGCCAAATCCCTCCGACTTCAAAGTCGCTCTTGTCCCTCTGGGCTTCCAGACCCCAGGTTGGCTTCTTGCGTTTTCCCCCACACCTGGACTGGACTGCCCTTGCTAGCCCTGCCTGGCTGCCTCCATGGCGTTCTGGTTAGCGTCCTCCTGTCTTCTCTCCAATCCACATGCATGAAGATGATTCGGCCTAAATGACACCGCCACTCAAGCTGCTGCTCCGTTGTGGTGCCGGCAGCTGGCTCTCGGCACGTCCCTCCCCATGTAGAGCCTCCCTGGCCCTCACTGCCTGCTGGGTCCAGCCCTGGTGGCCTGGTGCTCTCAAGGCCGTCCACGGTGGGCCCAACAGATATCTCCATACGCCATTCCTTCTTTCCTCCTCCTCCCAGAAGTGGCCACTTCCTGCCTAGTTGGCTGCCCATTCCCCGTATGCACATGACCAATCCCACCTGGGTCTCAGGGCCTGGCGTGAGTGCCACCTCCCCGTCACACTGTCCTGACTGCTCCAGCTAGAAGGCAGCACGTCTCCTAGAACTTTGGATTCTCAGTCCTCATCCAGACACATCGTGTCACCCAGTTGTCAGAGGTAGGGGCCTGTGGCTTCTACTGTGCCAGGAGCACCCTGGGCTGAGCCATCCCACAGCCTGTGAGGATGGCACAGTGCCCGGCCCAGCTGGTCCCAGCAGGGGTGGGGGTGTGGCCGGGGAGGGAGCCACACCCCCGAGGCCCGTCTCAGTAACTCCTGGGTGCTCCAGGCTTGTCAGACGGCACAGGTGCCAGGACTCTGACGGGCATAAGCCAGGACATCTCTCCCCAAGACCGCTCACTAGGCCAGCTTGGAGCAGGACTTCCAACTTGACGGTGCACTCACGTCTCCCAGGGATCTCATTACTGTCGAGATTCTGAGCCAGGGGTTTGCATTTCCAATAAACTCCCAGGTGAAGCTGATGCTACTGGTCCTTGAACCAGAGCCGAGACTCAAAGGTCTGGAACGCCCCTAGGCCACAGTTTACATCCTGGGCACCTGGGACAAACAGAGCAGTACCGGGGAGGGCTCTGATGCTACGAGAGCTCGGCTGCCCCCTCAGCCGAGGTGCTCCCAGCATCAGGAGGGAGGTGGTGCGGACTGACCCCCACGTGACTGGCCCTGAAGGCTGAGGCCCAGCACAAGCCCACCTGACCTTGACTTCCTGGTAAAACCACAGACCTAGGACCTGCGTCTGACTCTGCAAGTACAGGCACCTCTGCCACCTCCTGTAAGACCGAGCGGCTCCACCTGGTGCCTGGGTCCGGGCCTTTAACCCTGAGGCCCAGCCCCGCCAGCAGCAAGTGATTCTGAGGCTCCTGGATGCCAGGGGCAGGGGGAGGACACATCTTGGCCTCCATGAACCAGCTCACCAGACCCAACATCAGGGAGCCCTCCTGGGTGAGTTTTCAGGGGTGTTCCTGTGGAGTCTGAGAGTACCCTCCTCTGGAGCCCAGCACTTGGGTCATTTTGTAGAGAAAAGGCAGGCCAGAGGTCACTTGGTCAGAGGGAGAGACTGAGGCCTTGAGAAGACTAGGGACATATCCAGTCCCACAGCCAGAGAGGCATGTCAGCTCTGCCGTGACCCCAGGGCCCACCCCACATACCGCCCACTCCGTGCACAGGTGACAAACCTCTCCCCTGGCCTAGCTCAGTGGTGGAGGACACAGGCTCTAAGAAGATGAGGGGCCTGGCTCATTGTAACGTTCACGCAAACCCCCAAAGAGTTAGGGGTGGGCATCCCAGCAAGGAGAACTGGACTCCTTGAGGGGCTGGACTCCTACATGGTTGATCACTTGGTTCAAGCCCCAAGCCTGGCGGCTTGCTTTCTCACTTTCCCTCCCTCTTTCTTGGTCAAATTAAAACAATAATACTAATGATGATGAATAAGATTAAATAATTCTCCAAAAAAAGAGGAGCAAGAACCAAATGTGTCTTCCCAAACCTGAGGCTTCATGTGCCAGAGAGGGGGTGACAGGAAGCCGAGACTCAGCTTTGTAATCTGCCTCCTAGGAGACCCCAGCAGAGTGTGCCACGCTGCCTGCCAGCCAGCCGCAACCTGGCTATGAGGACAGTGGCCACCCCTGGCCCAAGGGCAACCCCAGACTGACGACCTACTCACCGGCTTGGACGGCCAGGAAGTTGTAGAGCTCGTGCAGCAGTTCCAGCAAAGCTGCCTTCTGCTTGGCCTGGCAGAACTGAAAGGAACAGGACAGCCAGTCAGCAAGGGGCGGCTGGGGCAGGGTGTGTGCGACTGTCTCCACCTCTCCTACCACACTGTTGAGAACTAAGCTGCACGGGATAACTCATACTTCTCTTTTGTCTTTGGAGAGGTTTTTGCTATAGGGCGCGTGCGCTCGCCAGACAAGAGACAGAAAGCGAGAAATCCCCCCCCAGGGGGAATGGCCACTCTCCCTTCTCCTCTATTCTCTTGTCGGGATCCTGGGCATGCACGCACGCGCTTGGAGTGAGTATAAGCCACTGGGTCCGGGACTCAAATGGCAGTCGACTACATGGGAGTCCAATGACATAGCCATTACACCATCTGCTGGTCCCAGGACAACTCCTACTTTCAAAACAGGGAAACAAAGTCTGCAAAGAGAGATGGCTGCTAAGTGTCAGGTGAAATGACCGGAAAGGACACTGGAAGCAGAGGCAGAGCTGACGCGACCCAGTAACTAGGGGATACTGCCCTGCAGGCCGCCGCCTCTGCACCACGGCTCTCCCTGGAGTGCATCTGCAGAAGGGCTTGGGGCAGAGGTGGTGCAGTGTGGGAAGGATGCAGCAGCCCAGCTTTGGAGTAGGGGCTCTGCTAGGAGAGAGAAGAATGGCAGTGAGGCTGCCCTGCCCCGCCAGGCCACTCCCCTGCGTGCAGGTAGAACCTTGGGCCCTCCTGAGGAGAGTGCTGAGGACTCGGTGTGAGCTCGCATACCTGACTCTGCAAGTACAGGCACCTCTGCCACCTCCTGTAAGACCGAGCGGCTCCACCTGGTGCCTGGGTCCGGGCCTTTAACCCTGAGGCCCAGCCCCGCCAGCAGCAAGTGATTCTGAGGCTCCTGGATGCCAGGGGCAGGGGGAGGACACATCTTGGCCTCCATGAACCAGCTCACCAGACCCAACATCAGGGAGCCCTCCTGGGTGAGTTTTCAGGGGTGTTCCTGTGGAGTCTGAGAGTACCCTCCTCTGGAGCCCAGCACTTGGGTCATTTTGTAGAGAAAAGGCAGGCCAGAGGTCACTTGGTCAGAGGGAGAGACTGAGGCCTTGAGAAGACTAGGGACATATCCAGTCCCACAGCCAGAGAGGCATGTCAGCTCTGCCGTGACCCCAGGGCCCACCCCACATACCGCCCACTCCGTGCACAGGTGACAAACCTCTCCCCTGGCCTAGCTCAGTGGTGGAGGACACAGGCTCTAAGAAGATGAGGGGCCTGGCTCATTGTAACGTTCACGCAAACCCCCAAAGAGTTAGGGGTGGGCATCCCAGCAAGGAGAACTGGACTCCTTGAGGGGCTGGACTCCTACATGGTTGATCACTTGGTTCAAGCCCCAAGCCTGGCGGCTTGCTTTCTCACTTTCCCTCCCTCTTTCTTGGTCAAATTAAAACAATAATACTAATGATGATGAATAAGATTAAATAATTCTCCAAAAAAAGAGGAGCAAGAACCAAATGTGTCTTCCCAAACCTGAGGCTTCATGTGCCAGAGAGGGGGTGACAGGAAGCCGAGACTCAGCTTTGTAATCTGCCTCCTAGGAGACCCCAGCAGAGTGTGCCACGCTGCCTGCCAGCCAGCCGCAACCTGGCTATGAGGACAGTGGCCACCCCCGGACCACGGGCAACCCCAGACTGACGACCTACTCACCGGCTTGGACGGCCAGGAAGTTGTAGAGCTCGTGCAGCAGTTCCAGCAAAGCTGCCTTCTGCTTGGCCTGGCAGAACTGAAAGGAACAGGACAGCCAGTCAGCAAGGGGCGGCTGGGGCAGGGTGTGTGCGACTGTCTCCACCTCTCCTACCACACTGTTGAGAACTAAGCTGCACGGGATAACTCATACTTCTCTTTTGTCTTTGGAGAGGTTTTTGCTATAGGGCGCGTGCGCTCGCCAGACAAGAGACAGAAAGCGAGAAATCACCCCCCAGGGGGAATGGCCACTCTGCAATCCCTTCTCCTCTATTCTCTTGTCGGGATCCTGGGCATGCACGCACGCGCTTGGAGTGAGTATAAGCCACTGGGTCCGGGACTCAAATGGCAGTCGACTACATGGGAGTCCAATGACATAGCCATTACACCATCTGCTGGTCCCAGGACAACTCCTACTTTCAAAACAGGGAAACAAAGTCTGCAAAGAGAGATGGCTGCTAAGTGTCAGGTGAAATGACCGGAAAGGACACTGGAAGCAGAGGCAGAGCTGACGCGACCCAGTAACTAGGGGATACTGCCCTGCAGGCCGCCGCCTCTGCACCACGGCTCTCCCTGGAGTGCATCTGCAGAAGGGCTTGGGGCAGAGGTGGTGCAGTGTGGGAAGGATGCAGCAGCCCAGCTTTGGAGTAGGGGCTCTGCTAGGAGAGAGAAGAATGGCAGTGAGGCTGCCCTGCCCCGCCAGGCCACTCCCCTGCGTGCAGGTAGAACCTTGGGCCCTCCTGAGGAGAGTGCTGAGGACTCGGTGTGAGCTCGCATACGAGCCACTCCGCACAGACTGCTACTGCCTACCAGAGAAAGCAGAGAAGGTACCAGACAGCGAGACAGCCCGGTACGACAACATTGCCACTTGCAGCCTGTCCCCACGTTTCGACGGCACAAAGGCAGAAAGAACACCAGTGTCCGTGACTGTCTTCCATAGCTGGGAGGGGCAAGAATGCAAACCTGAGATTCTAATGGCCATCTGGGTTCTGGGTGAGCCCAGGCCAGCTGAAGAATGAGACTTTCAGCCAGTCTCACCCAGGCCAAGAAGCCCTCCCAACCTGCCAGCTCCTGTGCCCACCCTCCGTTAGGGCTAAGGCCACCCAGGAACTCTCAGATCCAGCCTAGGCAGACCTGGCCTACCCCTGCTGGCCGAGTCTCGGAGCAGCCTGAGTGTTTCCGAATGTGGAATATCTGGCGTCTAAAGGCCACCGGCCCACTGAGGCCATCTTTAACGAGGACCTGGAGCGTGTCTGGCCTCACCCGGGCAGGGAGTTCACAAGTCCAGTTCAGAGGGGGCCAGGAAGAAAAAGTGCCCCTCCCTGGTGGGTCTGATGCACTCAGAGACGTGAAACCCACAGACAGAGGGCAGGGAAGCCTTCTCTGATGAAGACAGACGAAACTTACATCACCAGAGACATCTTACAGAAAAGTGATTCTTGTTCAGTCCTGAGCACTCCAGTCTCCCCCTGCCTGCCTGCCTACGTCCCTGGGCTACTCCCTCTCCTCATCAGCTGTTTTTATGATAGACGGCAGATGAAACTTACTATGCATCTGTATCTGCAAGCAAAGCTACCTGGTGGATGAATGCAATAAATGAGTGTAATAAAAACCCCCAAATATGACGCATCAGAACCGAAGAGATGCTTCGTCATCCACGTGGGTAAGCGCCCGGGCAGGGTGTCCAGACGACCGCTGCGACATTTCTTCCTCACCCCCGGGCCGCCAGGCACGTTATCCGTTATGCGAGGGCTGGGGCGGGCTGGCGGCGGGCTGGCGTTGGGCGCCTAATAATTAGACTTCTAAGTCATGCCCTCTGGCAGCACAAGACTCCGGGCAGGATTTATGACCTGAAAATTTACTGCCTTGATCTTCCCTGACTATCAGCAGCAGCAGCAGCCTACGTCCCCGCTAACGCTGCCTTCACGATTCATAAACGGATGTGGCCTTCCCCAGATATTATTTGTAGGGGACATTAGGCTTCATAAAATAAATCTAAACACAGACTAAGAGGGCTAATTCCACTTACGATGTATTTCCAACTCCCTAGGACGATGCAAATTGGAACGGTATTTTCAGATCAACAGATGCACCCCCAGAAAGGAGAATGCAGAATTGAGAAGCTGGTCTTCCGATGCTTCGAAACTGTCAGCCCTTCCTCCCTGTGCCAGGGAGGCTCGAGAGGTCCTTCAACAACAACCTCCTGCATCCCCCCCTGGATAGACTCAGGCAGGAGATCAAAGTCCTCCATGCTCCGATTGATGGGAGAGCTTCTGTACCGAGCCCAGGGGCGGATCTGGGAGCTCAATCCTCTGTATTTCAAGTACTCCTTCTCTGCCACAATTGAGTCTGACACAAACATCACAGAACATGATGTGATTCAGGGACATTACAGGAAGCACTCCCCGAAATGATCCTATTATGATCTTTTTCTGGGGAAGTTTACCTCCTGATGGAGGCGAACGTCCTCAGGAGGAATAATAAAAGCTAAGAAACTCACACTCACCTCATCTGTTTTTCTCTCACAGTCCACTGGCAATAATTTCACTGAGACCAAGAAAAGAAACACAGAGGAAATTAGAAGTGTGGGTCGAGGAAAAGAATACAGGGAGAGACCACTCTCAAATGGGAGTGGGAGGGGAAGTGAAGTAACACCAACCGAGGCTGCGGGTCAGAAAGCCGTCGCCTAAGTTTACAAACACATAGACAAGGCAAGGTGAGGGCTTCCCAATCCTGGGTCAGGAACTGCGAGAGTCGGGGCCTCTTCCCAAGGATCATGATGGCTGCAGGTTCTGGGGCAACCCAACCACTCCCTCATCTATAAAATGGGGTTAAATGACGTGCCAGCAGGTAGACTGGTGGTTAAGGTGCTGGACTCCCACATGGCCAACCATGGTTTGAGTCCTGAACCTCTCTGTTCCTAAAGTTAAATAATTCTTTTTTAAGACTTGTTTTATTTTTATTCATTGTCATTATCTTATTTACCAGGTCTGGGACTTGAACCACGGTCAGCCATGTGGGAGTCCAGCTGCCTTAAACACACCACCTGCCGGTCCCAAATAAAATAATTCTTTAAAAAAAATTTTTTTAGAAGAAAAAAAATGGGATTAAATGGGCCTTTCCTTTGGCCCAGAGAGTCAAGAGAGACAACATATGCGACAGTCATAAACAATGATGTCTTAAACAGGGGCAAGTCCCCGCATGGCCCCAGAACTGCTGTCTCGAAAGCGTCGCAGCAGAATGTGAACGTTATACCCTCTGATATGAGTCAGAGCTGACACTCAGGTCTACTGTCTGTCTAGCAGGTGGCTGCGCTCTTCACGGCTGATAAATGGCTTGCAGTGGCGAGTCACTGGGGAGTCTGCACTGGTCTGTGACCCCCACGCCCACGGTGCACACCCAAAACAGCCAAGACTCCGTTTAGTTCTCTCCTGTGTTTTGGCTGTTCGTCCTAAGCATGGGAAGATGTGCCTTGGCTTGAGGCTGGGAATGGTATCAGTCACATTCATGCTTTGCAAAGGATACTGGAAGTCGGAGAACTAGTGTCACTTCACACTTCCGTTCATGAGATGACTTCTATGTCGTTTTCTGTTAGACCAGAGCCCAGAGTTCAGGAAGAGGACAAGCTCCCTTTTAGGAAACACACAGACCCTCAGCTACTCCGGAGACATACTGTGTTCTCCAGACGCGCACTGGCATGTACTTCGGTGTGGACAGAGGAAGGCGGAGCGTTCTGGAACCCCAGACGCCCCCCTACCCACTCCATGAGGGTGTAGGTGACGGCCTCCCCTCCCGGTGACATCAGTTTCAACTCTTCCAAAGGCTCTCCCACACCTGTCTCACAGGCAGGGCTAGTAGCATCCCCTTTGACACAGGAGGGCCCGAAGGTCTAAAAACGTGGAGTGGCTTTTTGGCCACTGCAAAGCTGGGAGCCACCCAGAGGCCCTCTTTGGCCTATGAAACCTGGGGTGCCTTCAAATGGGCACTAATGTGAGTAAGCAAGAGATGAAAAGGGAAGAAAAATCCGAAAAGGTCGGGGGTGGGCCTGTCAGAGGGGGGTGTGGCTTTCTCTGGAGAAAACCAGAGGTTGGGACAAAAGTGACAACAAATGCAGACTGCTCCCAGCACGTGGCTGGAAGGGAGACATGGGACAGCAGGGCAGAAAGGGGGAACAGGAGAAGGTGAAGGCGGGTTACTGCGGGCAGGAGCCGGGCCCTGTCTTCCCACCGCCGGAAGCAGCAGGCTGAAGGTCCGGAGAGGAGCGGGTCAGAGGCAGCTCCCAAGGCTGGGGTGCAGCCTGGCGCTCAGGGGTCGTCCCCGCGACGCTCGCGCCCCCAGGGCCCTCCCCTGCGCCGGCCCGGGACGTACTGTTGTCCTCCGCCTCCTGCGGCGCCGAGGGCTTGCCCATCTTCACCCACAGGATGCCCAGGAAGACGAGCAGCAGCCCCAGGCTGGCCCAGAGCAGGAGCCGGGACAGGCAGCGCTCCAGCCGCCGCCCCA
>NW_006159580.1:2505343-2519567 GCF_000334495.1 Tupaia belangeri chinensis | reverse complement strand
GGCTCGGCCTTCTGGTCCGCCATATTGAGGAGGTCGCGGAGATTCTATTTATTTATTTATTTATTTTCCCCTTCTTCTCAGCCCCGCCCCCTCTCCGTTTGTTAGACCGCGCGGTGTTGACTTCTGTATCCTCCCTGGCACGTGGTAGGCATTCTGTAAAGTCGCGTCGATTTAATGGATGAATTGGTAAACGGTCAAAGACAAGCCACTTGCGAGCGTAGAGAGACGCTGTCTCTCGCCCTCTCTGTACTTGGGGAGCGACATGTGTGATCAGTTTTATTTGGGTCATGGAGTAGACCCTGCCCCGAGTTAGGTGTGCTGAGGGTCGCCGACATGGAGCAGCAGGTGGGTGCGGGCCCTGCCCTAGGACAGACACTGGTCCTCAAGGGGCCCAGGACTAGTCGGGGACGCGGCGGCCGAGGTGGAGGCAGAAGAGCTCAATGACCGGGGGCTCGGGTGGGCACTTGGGGCTTCCCAGGAAGACCGCGTGGCTGGTTAGTGGGTTGCCATAGAATGGATGGGTAGCGGAAGACCCCCAGTCCCACAGTCCTCTTGTCATCATCACGTGTAGACTGTGGGCTCTGGAGCCAGGCAGTTTGATTTCAGATTCCAGCTCCACAACTATCAGATGTGTGATCGTATCCAATTAACATTTCTGGCCTGTTTGCCAGAAAGCCTCATAGGGTTGCTGTGAAGATTAGAAGAGGCAATTTGTGTGCGGGGCTTAGGACAGTGCCTGGCACACACATACTGCGCACCGATCCCGCGTGTTCGCAGCACCGCGCAAATGCGCAGCCCTGCACAGGCGGGTGACGTGCTCACATTGAAGGCTCTTGGCAGGAACCCCTCGAAGGCAGGCAAGGGAAATGGTGGCAAATGGAAATAGAGCTGTAGTTCGTGGTCTTCCTCCCCCCTTCCCTTTCCCCTCCTTCCACATCTCCATCAACTGCGTTTCCCAAGCTGTCTTGCCAGCCTAGTAGATTCCAGTAGTTTCTGCCCCTCCCCTTCCCCCAGCACCCTCCTCCCTGGGATCTCTGACAGCTTTACCCAGCAATCCCGCCTGGCCCCCTCCGGCTGTCCCTCCCTGGGACCTGGGTACGGCTCCTGTCAGGGTTCTGCATGCCTGCCACTCGCTCGGTAAAAGTACAGCCTGGCTTGGTCAGGCTTGCGTACTTGGCCTCCCCATCTCCCCAACTTAGCCGCTCCCATGTGGTGCGATTTCTCTCACCAAGTGTTGTTTTCCTTTTCTCTGCCTGTGTTTGCACGGAATGCCATGAATTTGATATAGTGATTGCCTAACACATAGACCACATAATAGTATTTTATTTCTTTCTGAAGCACTGTTTGCATGACAAATGAGTTGGTAACATTTGTGCAACTCCTTGCAGCTGTGCAGTTCGATATATAAAGAGTGAGCCTTTCGGCATCAATACTGGCCCTGTGTGTTCTAAGAGGGCTTGCAACTGATACTTAAACAAAGTTAACATCCCAGCGTTTCACAGAGTTACGGTCTGTTTCATCACAATGGATCTCAGGGCGATTTAAAAATATGGACTGAACCCAAGTCAGCCCCAGCGGCATGCAGAGCGGGCTCTGCCAGCATCCTGTGCTCAGGGACACTGCTGCAGCTGCTCCCCACGCCCAGGGCCGGATGACCCACGACCCTCTCCCCAACCTCCTTGTTTTCCCTCAAGCCTGAAACCACTCAGGGACCTTTAGCCACCCATGAGCCCACAGCAGGTGCTGCCTTCAAAGGTCTCTTCTGGCTGAATCTAATAGATGTTGGGTGAGGCCAGCCGGTGGCCTGGTGGTTAAAGTGGCTGGATCTCATATGAGCGACTGTGGGGTTCGAGTCCCAGACTCAGCAGCTTGAAAAGAACACAGCAGGGGCAAGTGCCTGAACTCCCAAGAGGAGAATGGAGGAGGGATTGTGAGGTGGCCATCCCCTCTGCAGGGTGCTTTCTCTCTTCTTCTCTCGTGTGCTCTGTCTCCCCCAGCACATACTCCCTATAGCAAATTAAAAACAAAAACAAACCACAAAAACAGGCCTTAAGTGCAGTGATCAGCAGGCGCTCAGGACCCAGGGGCTCACAGCTTACGTGCCCAGTGGTTCTCCCCTCCCCTGCTCCTTCCTCCTCGGTCAGTCCCTCACCTCTCCCTCCTGGGTCTCAGACCTTTCCGTTTCCTCCAGCCCTGCCCCTTCCCTGGATTTATACCCCCTCCCAGGGCTTCCATCAACACTGCTCATCTCCCCCAGGCCTTTTGACCCAATTTCAGGAAGCTGGTTTGTTACTTCTTACTTCGTCCAGGAGACCCACTTGCCCTCAGAAGGGCCTGGCCTCCGTGCATCTTGATGACCACTGCTGCCGCTTGCTGGGAGCTGCTCCGAGGCCCTCCAGGGGCTTCTCGAAGTTGGCCTTTCTGCATCTTCAAAGTGACTGTCCTGCTGAGCCTATCTGGGGGGAAGGCATATTTTGCAGGAAAGGGTAAGATCCAAAGTCAACAGCTGCCCTGCAGGCCCTCCTTCCTCATCACTTTGTTGTGGGTTTTTTTAAGGTGAGCAGCTCCGCCTGCGGTCGGTCTTCCTGATTTATTAAAGGCAGAAGAGGAAAAACCAGCTCCAGTGACTAAATCTACTTAGTAACCACATCCACACATTTAGCAAGGCAAGGGGCTGCTCGGAGCGTGCTCTGGATTCCCGGAGGGCCGCCATGCGGCCTTCCGTCCCGCTGACCTCTCTCTGTCTCAGCAGAGCCTTAGAATAATAACCACCATAAATCTTTTAGTGGCTTCCATTCTCCTTCTCCTCCTGCAAAAAGCCCCGCGCACATCTATCAGGTCCTCAGAGATGCTCGGGGACCGTGGACCTGTCCTCGAGCCACCCCGTTTCGGGCTTCTTACATCCCTCTCAGCTATTCCAGGCTCCCCTCAAACCACGTGGTGGTGCGTGGCAGCACACTGCAGGGTGTGGGGCTCTGGGAGAGGGTGGCTGAAAAGTGGGTGTCGTTTTGGGTCAGATTTCAACTGGAATAATCCCAAGAGCATCCTACTTCTTGCTGCCTCATCTCGGTGCCCAGAGAAGATGAAGTCCCCTTGACAGCTTTCTCGAGGTTTGGGGGTATGTCAACAAAAGCGACAAAGAGAGACACAGGTAAATGGCCCAAAGGGTTTCCTAGGCAGGTATGCCCCCTGCTTTTCATAATCTGTTGAAAATTCAGCAAAATTTGGGACCAGCAGTTAGTGTAATGGCTGTGTCACTGGACTCCCATGTAGTTGACAGTGGTTCGAGTCCCAGACCCGGTGGCTTAAGCTCAAGCTGGGCACATGTGCGTGCGTGCCCAAGATCCCAAGAGGAGAATGGAGGAGAAGGGATTGTGGCATGGCCATCCCCCGTGGGGGGTGATTTCTCGCTTTCTGTCTCTCTGTCTCTCTCTGTCTTTCTGGTGAGCACATGCGCCCTATAACAAAAACCTCTCAAAAAAAAAATTCAGCAAAATTCTTCCTCTTTCAGTGTCTCTCACACTTCAGTGTCTGGACAGGAGCAGCTTCAGACGCGCGGACTGCCGTACCCAATGTCAATAACACGTCGTGCACGAAGAAAGCTGTAATGCTTCCAGAACGTTTTCTTTTGGGCTTTGTCCATGATTAGATTATACCAAATTACAGAGTACAGATAGCAGACAATTACTCCTTGCTTTTAACTATTCAATTTCATGGCGAATCCACATCGCTCAGTAATTATAAAATCACACCGATGTGGTTACGAGGAGGGACCTCATCATCTCCGTCTTGTGAGCCGGGTTCACGCTGCCCTGTAATTGCCTGTGGTCCTGTTAAGTGTAAAGTACGATCCCAACCAAGATGGAATCATCCGGACTTCTTTGTAACTGCCGGGTATCTGGAGAGATCCGTGCAGTTGGCTGGATAAAACTCAGCGAGATGCAAGGAGGAACGGTATCTTTGCCCTTCTGGTTACTGGGGGAGGGGGGGGCCCTCCCTGTCTCTGATCCTGGCTGGTTTCTACAGTAGCTCACTCACTCCATGGCTTTAGCTAGGACTGTGCCTCTTCTGTTTTGTGAAAACATGATCTTTTTCTTTCACCTCAGCTTGCAGAATCCTCCAGAACCTCCCCCCAATTTTAATTTCTTCCAGGGCTGTGCATGTCCCATAAGCAATCCAGTCTGCTGTCCTGGAAACTGGAGGAGCTTGCTGACAAAAAAGAATTATTTGAGCTGATTGCGAGAAATCGAACAGCGGCAGCAGTTGGGAAACTGATAAGAAAGGAGCCGACACATCCAAAGCGGCGGCCGGGGCACTGTGCATGCAGATGTAGGTGCTCGCTGGTCCCTGCTGTGGCTCATTACTGAGAGGCACATCAGAGCCACACACGAGGGTCGGGTCGGGGACAACCCGGCTGCCGCCTGAGCTTTCAACGAGTGTTTTTGTTTTTGTTTTGTTTTTAGGTTTTTGCTATAGGGCGTGTGCGCTTGCTGGAGAGAGAGAGAGAGAGAGATACAGAGGAGGGAAGAGAAAAATCACTCCCCTTTTCCTCCATTCTACTCTAGGGATTCTGGGCATGTGTGCACAAGTGCCAAGGACTCGAACCATGTGGGAGTCCAGCGCCTTAACCACTCCACCACCTGCTAGGCCCTGAGCAGGGCTTTTTTGCAGACTGGACACCATACAATGTGGTACCTTTTCCAGAAGCTGTGGTTGCAGAACTAATTCCCATTTTTTAAAAAAGGACCTTGGGACCAGCAGCTGGTGTAATGGCTACATTGCTGGACTCCCATGTAGCTGACAACAGTTCGAGTCCCGGACCCGGTGGCTTAAACTCACCCTGGGCACGTGTGCGTACGTGTGTGCCCAAGATCCCGAGAGGAGAATGGAGGAGAAAGGACTGCGGTGTGGCCATCCCCCTGGAGGGTAATTTATCACTTTCTATCTCTCTGTCTCTCTCTGTCTTTCTGGTGAATGCACACACCCTGTAGCAAAACCTCTCCCCCCCCCAAAAAAAGGAGACCCCCTGAAGCAAAATCGCCTTGGGTTCTTATTTTCCTCCTCCATTGTTTTCTGACCCCTAGGATCTGAGGAAAGAATTTCCAGATGATCCTCCCACCCCACCCCTGCCCAGGAATGGGCAGCCCCCTACGTGCGCCTGATAATCAGGAAGGTGGTCTCACTATAGGGGCAGCTTTGAGGAGAGGGTGAGGGAATGACCCCCAAAATCTGTGTTTTTCACGTGGAAAGAGACTCTGAACATCTTGTTTTTCTGCTTCTTGGACTGTGTTACAGATAATGGGGTGAGCTGGCATGGTGGAACTCGGGGCGGGGGGCGGGAGGAGTCTTGGCTGCGGTCCCTCCCGGCCCGGCGATGTGCGTTACAGGTCCCTGTGTCTCTCCCTCCTCTTTCTCCCGCCAGCCCTTCTGCAGCCGCGCTCTCGCCATGTATTACCGACGTCTTGGCAGCATTTCTGGAAACCTGCAGCTGCTCTGGGCCGATCAGTACGTGCCCTGGAAGTGTGAACTTGCAACTCGGCAGGGACTGGGCCCCGTGGGAGCTCTGCATGTTCTTCCCGAGAATTCAGAGCACCCCAGATGACGGTCCTTGTTCAGGGTTGGGGTCTCCTTGTGCTGGTAACCACTTTGGGTGGCTAAGCCCTCCCGGTGGTCAGGGTGGGTGGAGATAAGAAATGGCACTGTGCCGATTGCTGGTAACCTATGGAGGAGCGGGCCTGGGGTTCATAGATGGCCCTGGTTTATAAATAAATGAATGTTCATGAACGTAAAATTAAATTAGGATGAAATCTCCCCTCCAGTTTTGTTTAGAAGGCAGAAATAAGTGGGTTGGCTGTGTAATTTTGCTGCAGATGCTGGGGCGCGTCGTCACAAGGTGGTAATAATAATGTAATTTGCTGGTGCCGCCGTCCGGGTCTCAAGGCAGATATTACTGCCCTGCCTTTGCCAAGGCTCATTGAGGTTAAAGGGCTGCTTGCAAGTTACTCAGCAAGGGGTCGAGTGCAGAGACCTTAAAATCCTCTGGCCCGTTAGAGTAAACAGAAAACAGACCCCATAGAAGAGAACTGAACTCCTGCCCTCATCTTGCCGCTGGCTCAGTGAGTGGACAAAACACACCATCCAGGTATTTTGGGGGCCTCAGTTCCCTCACTTGTAATGGAAGGGCCGGCTCCAATCTACAGCCCGATCCGAGTTAGTATTCAAACCTGAAACTTATAAAAGACACTCATTTCAGTAACATGGGCACCTTTTATGGCCAGCTCCCTCTGAGCTTTCCTCCTGACCTGAGTTTACCCTTTGGAAATTAAAATATTAAATAAAAGAGTCGTTTCTGTGTATGTCATGTTTTATTTGCTGGAGGGGGATTTACACTGGAGAGGGTGTCTTCCTTCCCAGCCCAGCGGGTGGGCCATGCAGACTTGTGGAGCCCTGCTAGGCAGGAGGGGGGCTCGCAGCTCTGTCTTCCTTATCCCGGAGCAGGGCTGTCACTCGTCTGCTGGGGAGAAGCAGGGGTTTGCAGCTCAGCCGCCTCAGCAGGTCTGCTTATGAAACTGCCTGCTAAGACCTGACCTCGGATTGGGGTGGGAGGCGGCAGTGGGGGTGCAAGTGTCCAGGGCAGGCTGTGCCTGGGAGGTGGGAGGTTTTGTAAGGTGCCCGGAAGATCGCTGTAGCCCGGGGGCAAGTCATTTAACCTCTGTTTCTCCATCTCTAACAACACTTCTTCCAGGTCTCCCTCTTCTCCTCCTGGGGACTATGAGAAGTAATTAGTGGCTGTTTGTCAGACAAGATCTAGCTTTGCACAAGGAACTCAGGCAGACCTAGAACTGGAAAGGCCAAATGGGGCTCAGGACTTCAATTTGCAGCACCGATGGAGAAACAAAAAAGAGGGAAAAAAAAAATCCCAAAACCAGAAAAACTAACGAACACACGCCCAGACTGCACCCAGGGCTTCTCAGCACAGCCGCCCAGCCTCAATGGTGTTTGGGAAGGGAATGAAATGGCTGGACCAGGGGACAGGTTGGGGCAGTTGATTTGTTAAGGCTGTCTGCCCAAGGGTGTCTGGGAACCGGGCCCGGGTGCCCTTCCCTGGGCTCCACGGCTACTGGCAGAGCCTGCCTGCTCTGTGCTCGGGCTCCCCTTGGAGAGCGTGTGCGTCCGGACAGAAAGCTCGCGTTCTCTGGGATGAAGCAGGACAGATGGCCATCCCCAGACCCTGCTCAGACGCGCTCCTGGAATATCAGCGCCCATACCGTTGGGGGTGGACGGCCACCATCCGCTCAGCAGCCCTTCCAGGGCGGCCCGGTACTTTTCCAGTTGCCTGGAGTTCATCCTCATTCCAATTTCCACAGGAGCAGTCAGCTGTGAAATAAGGCAGAGTTAACAAGAAGGGAGAGGTGTGGAGAGGCTGTTAACCCCTGGGTGCCCTACAGGTGGTAGGAGGACCCCAGTCTTCCTGTCTGAGCCCCTAGGGTTGGTGGGAATTGGCACCTCCCCCGCCAGTTCTAACCAGGGGGCTGGATCTTGGAAATCACTGGGTCCTGCTGGGAGGATCAACACACTTCCCCTGATGAGGAAGCTGGGGCAGGAGGGGTGGGGTTGGCAGGAAGCCGCACCTGTCTGCCCCTCTGCTCGGTGATAATAGCCACATCACGGGCCTGACCACGTACCAGCTGTCATTCTGCAGCCTCTGTGTACGTTAGGCCTCTCAGTAACCCTAAGATGCAGTACTGCCTTTCCGTTTGGCAGATGAGGAAGCAGAGGAAAAGGAGAGGGAGTAACTCACGCCCAGCCGGGTAGTGAGTAGCAGAGGAGGATGTTAGGACCAGGGGCCTGGCTCCAGGACTACGCACAGGACCACCAGGCCACCCTCTCTCCTGGACTGTGCGGACAGAGTGAGCCCCTGCAGGAGGTGCCTGGAGGCTCTGTGCCCAGAGAGGTGGTTGTGGCCTTGGGACAGAGTGCAGAGGGCTGGCTGACCTTCCTGGGTCAAAGGTCTGTCTGCAGAGACGGCCGCGGGCTCCGCCGTGCTGCCTCTCCAGAGGGTCATTTGGAGGAGCCCCAGCTCTTCCCCAGCCTCCTAGCTCCCAGAGTGAGGGACCCCTCCCCCCCCCCCCCCCGGGGCTCAGGCGCCTGAGGGCGTCCCTGCGAGCCCTGGCTAACCATCCACTCGCTGGGCTTGTATCTCTCGAGGCCTCAGTTTCCTCCCTTTAAACCGAGGAGGCTGGGCTGGGTAACCCCCAAAGGACCTCCAGCCCTGTTCTAGGGAGGTGGAAAGCGAGGCGAGGCAGTGCACCCCAGCCTCCCTGAGAAGGACGCCGCATTGGACAGATCACATCCCAGAGACCCGGGACTCTGCCTGCAGAGGACCCAGGTGAGTGGGGAGGCCCTTTCCCGTGAGCTCCCCCTGCAGCTGCAGGACACGTGAACCCAAGGAGGGCAGGGTGGATGCAGCTGGGCGTGGTGACAGCCTGAGCTCGAGCTCAAGTCAGATCCTGTCTCCCTGGGCTCAAGAGCTCCCTCAGCAGACTTCACGACGGCCTGTGACGTCCCGGCCTCACTCCTTCTCTCTCCGGTGGTTCCCTCTGGCCCGGCCTCTCCAGTCTCCTCTCTGTTCCCGAATGCACCAGGCTCCTTCCCGCCTCAGGGCCTTGGCACTGGCTCTTCTTTTTGCCCGGAATCTTCCCGTGCTCTCGGTGGGTCCTTGTGTTAATACCATCTACCCATAAAGCCTGCTTTGCTTACCTTATTTAAAACCACCCCTGGGACCAGCGGTTAGCATAATGGCTATGTCACTGGACTCCCATGTAGTTGACCGCGGTTCGAGTTCCGGACCTGGTAGCTTAAACTCACGCTGGGTGCGTGTGCGTGCGTGCCCAAGATCCCAGGAGGACAATGGAGGAGAAGGGATTGCGGCGTGGCCATCCCCCCTGGCGGGTGATTTCTCGCTTTCTGTCTCTGTCTTTCTGCCGAGCGCGCGAGCCCTATAGCAAAAACCTCTCCAAAAAAAAATTTTTTTAAACCACCCCCGCGTCACTGCACCCTGTTTTATTTTCCTTCACCTGCTGTAGGACAGCGTTCACTCGCCTGGTGGTCTGTTTCCACATCTGGGTTCTGCTCCCCCGACTGGAGTGTGAGCCCCATGAGAGTGTGGTTTAGTCGTGTCGTTCACTACACTACTGCCGGGCTTTGCACACAGTAGGTGCTCATTTACTCATCGCCCAAGTAAACGAACTGAGATTTAAAGGCTGGACCGGGAAATCGCAAGGCTTTCTCTGGCCCTGACAACCTGTGCGTCTTAACTGGGTGCTGACGACCCCAGACCCTGGACATGGCCGCCTGGAGCTGTCAGCTGGGTTCTTGTTTCTGAGAAGAGGAATGGTCACTCCCATCATTTCTCTCCTGGGGACAGTCTCCTGCCTGCACTCCAGAGGCCCAGAGTTTTCCAAGTTAAATAAGGTGATTCCCCTTCTCTGAGCCCCAAGGCTACCCAGACACGTCCTCTGGTGTGCGGGCCCTGCCTGAGCTGGCCCTGAGACCTTGTGCCCTCTCTCAGCATGGCCCCACTGGGGCCTGGGCCCACCTAGTGCCCCCGAGCAGGGTCTTCGCCCTCACTGTGCCCTCTTCTGGGAGACTCCAGCTCTTCGCATGGTGGCTCCTTCTCTTCATTTGTGTTTCAGATTAAATGCCACTTCTTCCAAAAGGCCCTCCCTGACCGCTCTCCTGGACAAAATAGTGTCCCGAGCCCCACTCGGTCGTGCTCTGCCGTCCTCTCTTATTTGGGGCCTAAAATGACTGCCATCCCTCCTAGGAGGGCGCTGGGTGCCCGAAGCCTCGCTCACAGCTGTGCCCCGGGGCGTTCCCCGGCTGTCTGCTCGGTGGGCTCTGCCTCCTGGCCAGCCTCAGGGAGCCGCCCCCCGCCGGGTCGCTCTCCTTTGCCCTCACGGTCCGCTCACCTTGATCACGTCTCCTTCTTCCATGAGCTCCGCTGGGTCTAGAGGACCCGTCTCCTCAGACCTCTGCCGGACGCTCAGGGATTTCTTCTGCCCTTTGTTCCGTTCTCGCTCCTAGAACCAGAGCACACGGTCGCACAGAACTTCCCTTTCCGAATGGCCTCCTCGCCTGCGCCATCAGTCTGGGGTGCTCACTGGCCCGAGCCCCCTCCGAATCCCTTCTTACCCCGGGTGCCACCTGTGAGGAGTCTAGGACACCCAGTGGCTTAAAAATAGCCCTTGATGGGACCAGCAGTTGGTGTAATGACTATGTTGCTGGACTCCCACGTAGTCAACCACGGTTCACGTCCCGGACCCGGTGGGTTAGACTCACACCAGGCATGTGTGCGTGCATGCCCAAGATCCCGAGAGGACAATGGGGGAGAAGGGATTGCAGCGTGGCCATCCCCCCTGGGGGGTGATTTCTCGCTTTCTGTCTCTCCATCTCTCTCTGTCCTGGCAAGTGCACACACTCTATAGCAAAAACCTCTCAAAAAAAAAAATTAGCCCTTGAGGGGCTGGCAGATGGCATAGCAGTTATGTCACTGGACTCCCACATGGCTGACCGTGGTTCGAGTCCCTGACCTGGTGGCTTGAAATTCATACCAAGTGCATGCATGTGTGCATGCATGCCTAAGATCCTGGGAGAATGGAGAAGGGATTGTGGTGTAGCCATCACTCCTGGGGGGTGATTTCTCATTTTCCCTCTAACTATCTCTGTCTCTCTTTCTCTGGCAAGCACACTCACCCTAAGGTCAAAAGCTCTACCAGAAAAAAAAAAAAAAAAGCCCTTGAACAGCCAGCACATGGCGTGGAGGTAAAGGAGCTGGATCCCATATGGCCAGCTTAGCAGTTCAAGTCCTGGATCTGGAAGCTTGAAAATTCCACTGGGTGCATGTAGGGATTGCAGTGTGGCCCTCTCCCTGGAAGATGATTTCTCACTTTCCTTTTCTCTGTCTCTCTCTCTGATGAGTACGTGTGCCCTAGAGCAAAAACTAAAAAAAAAAGAAAAGAGAACGACCCTTGGAATTGTCCACTGGTAGGTCAACTTGAGGAGGAATCTGCTCCTTTGTGGTTAAAACATTGCACCCAGATTGTTACTGTTAATTAAGTTCAAAAGCTGAAAATCACGGTCATCCTTCATGCATATTAAGTGTGCGAATGTGTCTCTCTTAGCAGAGAGCCTATAAAAAAGGTATCAAGACAGCCTAGCCTGCGAGGGCACCATGGGGTGGCCCCAGAACTTGGAGTCCCTGGGAGGTGATTTATAAGAGGCGAGACAGGGAGATGAATTATGGAGGAAGGCGTCTGCAGCGTCTTTGTAAAAATCCTGGTGCCTGGTAATTACGAGGAGAAAATCCACGGGGCAGACTCATGCAACGTGTCCTCTGGTTGCCATTTTGCTAGTTTCTGTTGGGCTGAGTTTGACCGTCTCCGTCCAGCCCCGAATCTTGCCCGGCATGCTCCTCGCCAGGTCCCAAGCACTGAGCCCACACACCCCGTTCCTTCCGTTTCCCTAATGACTCTCGTGGGATCCTGCTGCCAGCCCGCCCTGAGATGTGACTCTGGGACGACTGGTCCCCTCCTCGGGAGAGGAAACCGGCCTAGGAGAGGGAGGAAGGGGTGTGGGGTGCAGCGCCTCCCCAGTCCCATGTCAGTCCCTGTCCCTGACGAAGGGAGCTGTGTCGGGGCACGCCTGTGCTGAGGACCCTGTTTACTGGGAGTGTGAGAACTGTGTTATGCAGAGTGCTAACACGGGCAGGCGGTGCCCAGGGCCCCGGGCAACTGAGAGGGCAGACGCATGTATGTGAGCCTATTAGAGCCTCGGACTCAGACAGGGCGAGGCCTGGGGTCCCTTTCCCCCCTCTCCTTGGCTTAGAGGAACCAAATGTCTGCACTGCCATGTGCACTGCCAAGTCTAAAGTAGAGGCCCGTAGGCCCCACCAGCCTCGCCTGGGCCAGCCTTGCTTCCCTCTGGGCTCTAAGGAAGAGGAGGCTTTCACCTCCACTGCAGGGAGTGCCACCTTCCCACCTCCGGGGCGTTGGCTCCCATCCACGCCCCAGTCCTCATCTCACAAGGCCCCCAGTTTGGTCTTTTCCCTGCAGACGCCAATGCGTGGTGACTTCTCCCTCTCCCGAAGCCGAGCACTTACCATCGGCACCGCTTACGGGGCACTTACTCATGTCCTGCCTTGCCACGTCTCTCCTTTGTCTGCGATTGTTAGTTAATTTTTCATGTTTCTGTCTCGGCTCCCTAACCTGCTCCTCGAAGACAGGGGGAGGTGCTGAGACATCCTCGCACGCTCTGGCCCATCACTCAGGGAGGCCCCTTGACTGCAGAGAAGCTCAGGAAATATTTATTGGCTTGTTAATTGAAAATTTCCTCAAAAGGCGTCCTCCACGGGAGCCTCCGGCATGTCTGAGTCACGCTGGTGGGGGAGTGGAGGTGGCCGAAGAGCCGGCTGGGGCTTGGAGAGTCTTGGATCCCGGTTCTCCAAACTTCCCCAGGGGTCACTGGGTCACTAAGCACAGATCTACCCAAGGGACGTGTGGGGCTCCAGAGAGACTACCACCACCCCGCGGGTGAGTTGGGCGGTCAGCCGCCTCGGCCGCACTGGCGAGGTGTGTATGCGGGGGTTCTCACCTGCATCTTCTGGAGCTCGCTGTAGGTGAAGATGGGGACGAAGGCTTCCGTCTGGGAGGCCAGCATGGCGAGTGCATGCACCACCAGCAGGGCAGCCACGGCCTTGCGGGACACCATTGCGGAGCTGGGCGGAAGGAGCTGTTGTCACCCGGGTTAGTGCGATGAGGGCCCGCTGCAGTGCCCGGGGGCCCTGGGCTCGGCGCTGGTGTCAGGGTGTCGCCACATGGGCTCCAAGCACCCTCCCTGCCCCAGAGGTGTCCGGGAAGGCCTCCGGGCCACTGCCACAGTCTGGGGAGGAGCCATTCCACCCAGTGGCCCATCTCTTTGTTCCCAGTGAGGTCTCCTGGGGTCAGCTGAGCTTGTGAGCCAGGTGGGACCTCATCACTCAGCCTATCTCGAACTCTCAGATTATCAACAGAACTGTGCCCCCAGACCCAGGGGGACCTACCTGCTTCATATGCCCATGGATGACAGACGGGACAGACTGGGGCTGACCTGGGAACAGCAGGCCAAGGGCCTTGGTCTACAGAGGGAAAGACCCTTTGCGGATGCCGAGGAAGAGCCAGGTGGAAAATTCGGCAGGAGCTACATGCAAGAGCTGAGTGGGGTCCCCACCCCCGGGGTTGCTGGCTCTGGAAGCTCCTCCCCGGCCTCAGTGCATCCAGCCGTCTGCCGGCTATGCTCAGAAACAACAGGGCCTCCTCCCTGCATGCCCGAGATCACTGGGCACTGGGAGTGCTGTGGGGCACTGGAGTGCATGGGGTCCTCCCCAGTCCTGAGAGTGGGGCTGCCTGGAACGGCTGGTGGGGACGTGTGCTTCCAGGGAAGTCCTGCCAGGGCTGGTGGGTGTGGTGACTGCAGGGGCACAGAACTCAGGAACGGGGGTCAGAGAGGTGGACTTGGGCGGGGCAGGATGGTCCTGGGCGTGGTGTGCCAGGCTGGGCACCAGCCTAGCTGACTCATTCAAACACAGCCGGAGCTAGAACCCTGGCCTTCTGAGGCCTGGGACTTTTCCCAGCTGCCTTCCACGTTATTCCTGCCCACGAGGAGGTGAAGGGGAGGCCAGGGAGTGGTGTAGTGATAATGCAACTGAACCCACACGGGCAGGTCTAGGTTCACTTCCCGGGACTTCCCTGAGGGGCTGGGCACACCCGTGTGCCTGTGCCCTGGGGCTGGCTGACCTGGGGTGCTCTCGGTGCAAAGACCCTGCTGAGGCCTCTTTCTCGCTTTGCCTCTTTCTCTCTCATGGAAGAAATTAGTGAAAAACTTTGAAGAAGAAGAAGGTGGAGGAGGGTGTCACAGGGCAGGTCTGCTGGCTCTGAGTGCAGAGGCCAGCATCCGGGAGGGGAGACCAGAGCAGCCTCTGGGGTGGTGGGGGTGGGGTGACCCAAGTTTCTGCCCTGGGGGCGGCAGCCTGGGTGGGAGAGGTCCTCTCTGGGCCAGCGGCCAAGCTTCCCTGCAGGTCCAACTCAACCCTTACTGAAGAGCGGCCCCTCTAAGGGCTGTGGGCTTGCGTCCCTAGGACCGGCTGGGACCACCTCTAGCAGGCCGGACTCCCCTCTGCCTTCTTGCC
>NW_006159580.1:2500657-2504387 GCF_000334495.1 Tupaia belangeri chinensis | reverse complement strand
CCCCCGCTTTCTCCCCATCCTACTTCCTCCCTCCATTAGTACAAATTCCACGAACCAGCACACGAGAACTCCGACAGCCAAAGCCTCCCCGTCCCAGCTGCCAAATTCAAAGGCCCACCAGCCCACCACAGACCACTGACCGCTGACCACCTCCAGGGAAGCTGGCCCCACACAGGGTCCCCCAGTGGAGCCAGAGGAGGGCGCGGGCGGGTGCTTCCAATCCCGCCTTCCCCTCGCCTCTCCGCGGAGTCCCTGGGGCCCTGCTTTCCCTCCCAGCGGAGACGCATGTGTCACGTTTATGGCGTCCCACTTCCTGCCCGGAGATGCTATAGATCCCTCTTCACTCTGGTGCTCGCATTTAATTCACTCCATGAGAATCAATAAAAACTTTAAATAAAAAAAGGCAAAATCCAATTGCTGCTCATTTCCTGATCCAACCGGCAGCTCGTGTGTCACCTACCCTGGTTCGTGTTCTGGTGAGCAGGGAGTGGGAGGCTGAGATTTTCCTCGCACGACAAGGGGCCGGCTTCCCTTGTCCATCATCGGGGCCCGCTGGAGCTCAGCCCTGCAGGAAGGGGTGCCCGTCTCCCCACTCCTCCCTCCGTAGCGCCAGGCCAGGCTAGTCCCACCTAGTCACATGCCCTCCCTCAGGACCAGCCGCTTAACTTTGCAGGACAAAGCCGCCATGCCAAGGGGGCCCTGCCTCCGTGCCTGGCTCCAGCTTGGGTGCCAGGCCTGCTGTCCGTGTGCCAGACCCACCCGCCTGCTGTGTCTGGCGCCGTGCCCCAGCCCTGCTTCTGTTCTCTGTGCGCTTTAACAGAGTCCCTTGGGAATCAGCTCAGGGTGCTCCATTGGAAGCCAGCGGGGCACATTCAAGTAGCAGAGGGACACAGGAGCAGCGCAGCTCTCCCCAGAGAGCTCTGGATGGGGCTGGCTCTGGCTCATACGCACCTCCTCCTCCGGTGGCTACTTACGGTGTGAGCGTGGGCCTGGGGTATCTCTGCTCTTCCCCCGGTGTCCTGTGGCTTTGGCTGGTTCCACAGGTCCTTATATACCTCCCACCCTCCCTTTGGAACCCGTTAGCCTTTGGCCACACCTTTGGGGGCTCTGGGTGGGGGCGCCCAGATTCCTGAAGCTCATGGAAACCACAGGCAGGGCCTGCATGCCATGGGCTTCTGGGCTTTCCTGGAAGGCCTCTTCAGCTGGTAAGCGACATTCGGGGGCTGGCGGAAGCCAGCATGCCCAGAGAGCACTCTCCTGCCCACATGTGGCTCAGCTGCTGCTCCGAGGGTCCTTTCAACACAAGCCGTTTCTTTTTGGTCCCTTAAATAGATGCTGTTGTTGGGTGTCCCCAGGCCAGCTCTTTAGTAGTCTGATTCTCAGCCAGCTGTCAGAGTGCTGTATTCAAGAGAGAACTTTTTTTTATGGAGAGGTTTTTGCTATAGGGCGCGTGCACTCGCCAGAAAGACAGAGAGAGACAGAGAGACAGAAAGCAAGAAATCACCCCCCAGGGGGTATGGCCACGCTGCAATCCCTTCTCCTCCATTCTCCTCTTGGGATCTTGGGCACTCACACACACGCGCCCGGTGTGATTTTAAGCCACTGGATCTGGGACGCGAACCGTGGGAGTCTAGCGACATAGCCATTACGCTAGCTGCTGGTTCCAAGAGAATTTCTCTTTAGCCTTCTCCCCAAAGCCCCTCGCGGGAGAGCGAGCAGGAGTATGTGGCGGCATTTCAATCAATTAATGAGAAGAAAACGACCTGGCCCAGACCTCGGGCTGTGCGGGGCCAGGAAGGCACAGGTATGAGGAGGCATGAGAGGTCCGTGCGTCTGTAGTCCGACTCGGGGGCCAGGCACTGTCCAGGAGATGTCGTGTGGTGGTCCTGGGATTCAAGCAGTTGAGTTTAAAGACTCAGAGAGGGGAGGGGAAGGGGTCACTGGTCTTCCAGCCACTGCTGTCCCCAGAGCACAGACGCCTGAGTGTGCGTCCCAGTTAAACACCAGGATGCCAGGCAGCTGGTGCTCTTAACCCTCCGTTTTCCAGATGGGAAACAGCTAAAGCTCAGCTGGGACCCTGCTCTGCAGTCTGGGTCAGGCCTGGACGTGGCCAGGCACAGCAGGGGGTGGGGGTGTCCAGGGCTGTGTGGCACGCAGAGGCACCAGGAATGGCACAGGATGGGGTGTTAAAGGAGGACCTCTGTGTTGGCCGGGAGTGGCTCAAATGGGCCCAAGTGCAGGGGACCTTAGAAACCAAGCAGAAGGATTTATTATAATTACTTTTTTTTTTTTTTAAAGCCAAGGCCTTGCTGTGTCATGGTCCTCCTGCCTTGGCCTCCCAGCTGGGACCACAGGCACAGCCGCCACACTGGCTCTGCAGACGGGGTCTCGCTGTGCTGCCCGCCTCGAGCTCTTGGCTCCTGCGTCGGCCTCCCAAGGGGCTGTGCTACTGTGCCTGGCCTGTAGGTTAGACTGGGAATCGAACCTGGGACTCCCAGGGCGTCCCAGCCAGTGGAGCACAGCAGTGAATGTCACACGGCTGGGCCCTGAGCAGGATTCAGATGTGATGGTGGGGAGTCGGGGGTCTCGTGGTGCTTTGAAGGGGATGAGCTGCTAGAAGCAGCATGCCAGGAGGCCACGCACGGTGGGCTCAGGCAGGCGGCAGGGAGAGGCCGAGGTGGGGAGCGGTGGCGGTGCGAGGTCCCGAGGTCCGTGTGGGAGCAGCCACTTCCCTGGGTGGACCACATGAGCCAGTCATGCCTTCCAGCAAGGCCATCCCTTGCCATCCAGCAAGGCCAGCCTGCTCCTTGCCCAGGAGCCCCCACCGTGTCCGTCCTTCGGCCTGGTCTGGCTTCCCCCAAGAAAGGAGCACACCTTTGCAGTCCCAGCCCCACACAGAGGCCCTCTTCACCCCCCACTCGGCAAGGTTTCGTGGAAACAGACGGAGGCTCAGCGTCCTCGCTTCCTGCCAGCGGGGTCTGTGTGCACGGTGCTCCGCCCGGCTCTGAGCTCAGGCTCCTCCAGCACGCCGGGCCAGCAGACAGGACGTGTCTCCGAAGTTGACCTCAGCCCCAGAGGGATGAGAGCTCAGACTGCCCGAGTGGCACCGGGGCTTTTTGTTTATTTACGTACTTGTTTCGTATTTCTCTCTTAGACAGGGCCTGGCCTTGGTGCTCGGGCCAGCCTCCATCTCATGATCTCCCTGCCTCAGCCTCCCTGAGTCTCTGGAATTACAGCCCAACACTACGCCTGGCCTTTAGCTGGGACCGACCTTTTTTTTTTTTTTTTTTCTTTTTTTGGAGAGGTTTTTGCTATAGGGTACGTGCACTCACCAAAAAGACAGAGACAGAGAGACAGAAAGCGAGAAATCACCCCCCGGGGGTTTGGCCACGCCACGATCCCTTCTCCTCCATTCTCCTCTCCAGATCTTGGGCACGCACGCACATGCGCTCGGTGTGAGTTTAAGCCACCGGGTCCAGGACTCGAACCATGGTCGACTACGTGGGAGTCCAGCGACATAACTATTACGCCAACTGCTGGTCCCAAGATGGGACCAACCTTTGAACCCAGGACTCCCACGTGGTCCTAGCCTGCAGAACACAGCATTTTAGCACTGGGAGCTTCCAAGGGTAAGCCTCAAAAGGAGCTTTCAAGCTGAGGTCCCAGACCTTAAAGAAGGAAGGCCGCTCAAGGGTTGAGGCCACAGCCTGCCTGCCTCTCAGGCTCTGCC
>NW_006159580.1:2499540-2500077 GCF_000334495.1 Tupaia belangeri chinensis | reverse complement strand
CATGCCGGGAGGCCACGCACGGTGGGCTCAGGCAGGCGGCAGGGAGAGGCCGAGGTGGGGAGCGGTGGCGGTGCGAGGTCCCGAGGTCCGAGTGGGAGCAGCCACTTCCCTGGGTGGACCACATGAGCCAGTCATGCCTTCCAGCAAGGCCATCCCTTGCCATCCAGCAAGGCCAGCCTGCTCCTTGCCCAGGAGCCCCCACCGTGTCCGTCCTTCGGCCTGGTCTGGCTTCCCCCAAGAAAGGAGCACACCTTTGCAGTCCCAGCCCCACACAGAGGCCCTCTTCACCCCCCACTCGGCAAGGTTTCGTGGAAACAGACGGAGGCTCAGCGTCCTCGCTTCCTGCCAGCGGGGTCTGTGTGCACGGTGCTCCGCCCGGCTCTGAGCTCAGGCTCCTCCAGCACGCCGGGCCAGCAGACAGGACGTGTCTCCGAAGTTGACCTCAGCCCCAGAGGGATGAGAGCTCAGACTGCCCGAGTGGCACCGGGGCTTTTTGTTTATTTACGTACTTGTTTCGTATTTCTACCTTAGACAGGG
>NW_006159580.1:2493764-2499432 GCF_000334495.1 Tupaia belangeri chinensis | reverse complement strand
TTTTTTTTTCTTTTTTTGGAGAGGTTTTTGCTATAGGGTACGTGCACTCACCAAAAAGACAGAGACAGAGAGACAGAAAGCGAGAAATCACCCCCCGGGGGTTTGGCCACGCCACGATCCCTTCTCCTCCATTCTCCTCTCCAGATCTTGGGCACGCACGCACATGCGCTCGGTGTGAGTTTAAGCCACCGGGTCCAGGACTCGAACCATGGTCGACTACGTGGGAGTCCAGCGACATAACTATTACGCCAACTGCTGGTCCCAAGATGGGACCAACCTTTGAACCCAGGACTCCCACGTGGTCCTAGCCTGCAGAACACAGCATTTTAGCACTGGGAGCTTCCAAGGGTAAGCCTCAAAAGGAGCTTTCAAGCTGAGGTCCCAGACCTTAAAGAAGGAAGGCCGCTCAAGGGTTGAGGCCACAGCCTGCCTGCCTCTCAGGCTCTGCATGGTCGGGGAGGCTCTGCCCTGGAGGCTGCTATGGCGGGGCACGTGAACAGCTGCATCTCCAGCACCACAGCAGGGCAGGCAAAACATACCCCACGCTCAATCCAGCCAACACCTGTGCTCACACGGCCTGCGAGCTCAGAATAGTCTTTGCATTTTTTTTAATACTTAAAAAAAAAGAAACATCAAAAGAATACTATTCAGTGACCTAAATGTATATGCAATTCAAATTTCCATGACGGTGAGTCCGGTCTTACTGGCGCGTGGCTGCTTCGATTCTATTTATGTGTTCTCTGCGGCTGCTCTGGAGCCTCAGCCGCAGGGTGGACAACTTGTAACGGAGACCTTTCGGCCCACAAAGCCACAAGTATTTATTACCTAGACCTTTATAGACAACTTTCGCTGGCTCCTGACCTCAATAGTGTCTGGGGCGTGTAATAAAGAGGCCCAGCTGCAGTGCTGCAGGCGTTGGGGTGCAGCCTCGCCATGTGAGAGGGCCCGGGGTTCAGATTCCGGGTGCCCCCATGGGTGTGGCTGTGACCCTGGCTTGTCCGGAGGCTGGGGAGGGAGGGATCATGGCGTGATGGGCCTTGTCAAAGGTACGTCTTGCTTTCACCCCGCCCACCATAAAAAAATGGATAAACTTGGGACCAGCAGATGGTGTGGTGATTAAGGCACTCCCACGTGGACACTCCCACGTTCAAGGTTCGAGTCCTGGACCTGATACCTTGCTTTCTCACTTCCTCTGTCTCTCTGGTCGAATTAAATGGCTGAATAAATAAAATTAAATAAATAATTCTAAAAAAAAGGATAAACTTAAAACTTACGTAACAGCTATGCTAAGTCTCACCACGGCCCTCCCCATGAGGTCGGTATGCTAGTACCCCATTTCACGCACGGGAAAACGGAGGCGAAGCAACTGGCCCGCACTCATACAGCTGTTCGAATGGGGTTCACACTAAGGAGTTTGGCTTCCTCTCGGCCTTTGCAAGCGAACGTGTGGCTGTCTGCAGCTGGGAAGGCCCACGACGTTGGCCTGGTACGAATTCTACAAAGCTGCCGTTTTCTCCTCCAGCCATCCCCTGCAGGGTCACTGAGTGTGACGCAGTCTGAACTAACCAAATGGGGCACGGACAGGCTGTGCACTTGGGTTTGGAGAAGCCCGACCGGGTGGGGAGGAGGACTGCAGATGACAGACCGGGCCCATCCGCCAAGCCCAGGAGGAAATTGAGGCTTTGCGGTCCGTGCCCTGCCTCTGCGGGCCAGTCTGGGCTCCGGCCCAGAGACACCTTCAAGACGCTCTGAGAAATGATTAGGAGCCTCCGAACCCGAGACAGGCCGGCAGTGAGCAATGGGGGGGAGGAAGTGCTGGAAACAATGAATCACCCGGGGTCCATTTTCCGGGAGCGCTCCCGTGGTTCGGTAGTTCGGGCCGAGTCGTGTGCAGTGTTACGGCAGGATGTCTGCAGTCTGGTGTGGAAGGGCGGCAGGCGGCGGGCGGCAGTTTCAGCGTGTGAGTCCTGTACACGTCTTGTAGAAAGCCTCTCATCCTGCAGACCACCCGGCTCCCGGCCTGTTAGCGCCAGCTGCTGGGAGGCAGGGTCCCCCGGCATGGCCTCTGGGAACCGACTCACCAGGAATGTGACTTCCCCTCGCTCTTCTTCGTCGGGTGCTTGTTGTCCTCGAGGGGTATTTTCCACTGTCACGGTCAGGGCTGTGGGGATGGAGAGACGGGGAGATAATGAGCCTGCTAATGGCTTCTTCGACTCGACCCGAACGTCGTCCTCCCCACGGAGGCTTAATCAGTGGCTGTTTCTTCCAGAAATTGGACAGAACTAAAGGAAGGCATAATCTGCTGTTCTTCCTTTTCCACATGGGGAGTGCCGGGGGTGTGCGGCGGCTGGGGCAGCAGCACCGAAGCCCGCCCCGGGAACAGAGTTCCCGAAACTCAGAGGAAACCACAGGCACCGCGAGTGGGCCCTTGACTGCCTCTGCCCCCCCACCCCCCGCCCCGTGTCACAGGCCGAGGCTTCAGCCCCTCTCCTCATGACCTTGAAGATACTGTTTGCTGGGGACTGCCGTAACATCTTCATTAATGGCTCGGAGCAGGAGCACCGAAGCCCGCCCCGGGAACAGAGTTCCCGAAACTCAGAGGAAACCACAGGCACCGCGAGTGGGCCCTTGACTGCCTCTGCCCCCCCACCCCCCGCCCCGTGTCACAGGCCGAGGCTTCAGCCCCTCTCCTCATGACCTTGAAGATACTGTTTGCTGGGGACTGCCGTAACATCTTCATTAATGGCTCGGAGCAGGGAGGAACCGCATGTTAATTAAATTTGCAGCCGATTCTAGACTGGGAGCTGTGGCTAACGTCAGGGAGGACGGAGACCTGATACGAGATGACATCGGGAGGTTAGAACCACGAGCTGCCAACGGCAGCTGGACACAGGTCACCGAGGTCCCAGGGACACGGGATGGACAGTGTGCGTGGGAGAGACGGGCTGGCAGAGAAGGGAAACTGCAACCGGGGGGCTTGTGGGAGGTGGCAGGGCAGCTCAGACCCCGGCCCATTTTCCAGATGGCTCCCTCCAACAGGCAGGAGACAGTTGAGAAACAAAAGACCAAGTTCGGATGAGCCGAAATCGCCCAGGGGTGGCTGGGAGTGCCAAAGCCGAGGGCACGACAATGAAAAATGAAAGGTTTCCCGAGGCTGGCCTGCCTAGAACGCTGGCAAGGATGAAGCATGTGTTGCCGCAACGAGAAGGGCCAAGGAGAGGGGTCGAATCTGCTGCAGGACACGGCGGCAGAGGAGAGAGAGCTGTTGCTAAGCCTTGGTGTTTAAAGCCCTCGATGTCCCTCTCAGGGCTGGAGGTGTGGGACCAGACACATGAGCAAAAACACGAGTCGATGCGGCGACATGGAAAACTAGGTCAAGCAAAGTACCGAGAGATGTGTTTTGGACAAGAGCTACGCCTGGGCCCAGGGGACCCAAACGGTGGTGACCTGTGGGGTATTTTTATGCTTTTCCTTCTATGGCTCAGGGTCTCTTTTCAGAGCTCACAGATGAATCGTTGAGAGATGATACGCAGCAGAAACAGCACACCAAGGGCCCATGGTGTAGACGCAGTGCAAGCAGAGAAAACACAGAGCAGCGGGGGCTCTTCCCGAGTGAATCTCCAAGGTGCTGAGCTGCCCGTCTGTGTGCTCCATCTGCACCTCGAATTAACATTCCCGCATCTCCGATTTCCTGTTGAGTCCAGCCAATGCGCTCCGACACCCTGGACCCGAAACAATCCGATAAAATGCTTTCCTTTTCAGTTCAGCCTCGTGGGCTATTGACAGAGTGCACACAACTTGGGGACCCAGCTGAGCTTTACAATAGCAGCCCGCTGACTTCCCGGTCAATATTTCTCCAGGTGGTTAAAATGCTGCTGAAACGTCCCGGGCACCAGCCTGCTCCTGGGCTCCCTTTCTATTTATGGGAGTTTATCATGCAAGTGGCTGCCATAAACCTCGAGAAGCGGTCACATAACTTTTTTTCCAGGGACAGGGTGTGGGTGCCGAGAGCAGGGTCTATGAGCTGGTCCTGTGGGATTGGGGGGTCATTTTCTGTTATTCCCTCAGTGAATTGCACTTGTGCTACCAGGACCCCTTGTCACTGAATTTCAGATATATGCATTCTTTTTTTTTTTTTTTCTTGCTATAGGGCATGTGCGCTCGCCAGAAAGAGAGAGACGGAGAGACAGAAAGCAAGAAATCACCCCCCAGGGGGGATGGCCACTCCACAATCCCTTCTCCTCCATTGTCCTCTCGAGATCTTGGGCATGCACGCACACGTGCCCAGCATGAGTTTTAAGTCACCAGGTCCAGGACTCAAACCACGATTGGCTACATAGGAATCCAGTGACATAGCCATTACGCTAACTGCTGGTACCATATACATTCATATTTTTCTTTTTTTTTTTTTTTTTTGAGAGGTTTTTGCTATAGGGCGCGTGCGCTCGCCAGAAAGACAGAGAGAGACAGAGAGATAGAAAGTGAGAAATCACCCCCCAGGGGGGATGGCCACCCCGCAATCCCTTCTCCTCCATTCTCCTCTCAGGATCTTGGGCACGCACGCACACGCGCCTGGCGTGAGTTTAAGCCACCGGGTCCGGGACTCGAACCACGGTTGACTACGTGGGACTCCAGTGACATAGCCATTATGCTAACTGCTGGTCCCTACATTCATATTTTTAATGGAGACACTGGGTGTGTGTAAAGAGAAAGCAGATGGCTTTGGAAGTGACAAATTAATTCTAAGGAGAGGTCGGCCTCTCATAAGCCAAATCCTCTCCTTTCTCTTCAGCCCTTCAAGGCAGGCAGCTCCCGGGGCCCCCGATCTGAGAGCACCAGGCACTGGAACAAGGAGGCGGGGACGGCTGACACATTTTCATAAATGATGAAGAAAGTCTGTGGCTGAGAAAAGTTTGTGCTTTCATGTTTCAGTAGGAAAGACGTCTTGGTAGAGGTTTTACGGCGTGTGGCTGGAAGCCAAATTGTTTCACGCGTCAGGCGGATCCAGGGCAGATCCAGGTAGAAGGCGCTCGCTGTCCAAACTCGCTCTCTTCTGTTGCATCAGGGAACTGCCATCACTGACTCCCCACATCTGCTGGGCTGATGGTTTTTGGATTTGGGGGTCTGCCAGCAGCTGCAAATGGAAACAGCGGGCCACATGCAGCCTCTGCGATTGACGGCTGTGGGTGGCAGTCACACGGGCCTCCTTCCCAGCAGCCCATCCTGGAGGAGGGTGGCAGGGGAAGGGGGAGGATGTCATCTCTTCTTCCTTCCAGGGCCAGAGCGTGGTGGCTCAGGAGGGTCTGGGAAGTGTGTGTGTGTGTGCGTGTTGGGGCAGGCGAGGGGAGAGAAGGGTGAAGAAGGATGAGTTCACTCAGGAACTGAGCAGACCCGCTTGCTGCTCTGCCCTGGCTCTCAGGAGCCAGCCACAACTCCGGTTCTCTGCAAGGTCAGGACACAATGCCGGGCTGAGGCCTCGGTAAATGAGCATGCTCCTCAGTTCCCGAGTCCGTGTGACACGTGTAACTGAAATACGCAGGAACCGGCCAGGTCCTAAACCACGCTGGGACAGAGGGGTGGGCCAGAGACCCGGCCTCGTGTTCACACGGCAGCACCCAGAACACAGGCAGGGCGTTCAGAGGCAGCCGCCGAGACCACCGCAAAGCCT
>NW_006159580.1:2490936-2493549 GCF_000334495.1 Tupaia belangeri chinensis | reverse complement strand
GGGCAGGCCGCGGAGACAACGGCAGAGCTCGCGCCTCTTACCCAGATCTGAAGCGTGCACGAGCTGCCGCAGTTCTGAAGGCAGGGGGCATGAGAGCTCACCCTCCCTTCCTCTGGCAGCATCCATCCCTTTTTGCACCTCTCTGCTTCCTAGAATAGGATTTTTTTTTTCTTCTTCTTCTTCTTGAAAGAGCAACCAAGTTATTGAGAAACTACAACAGAAAACACTGCAGGACTTTGCGAGAACGTGCCCAGCTCTCAGACAAGACCCCATCACAGAGATAATTCGTCTCATCATTACTCACCCCGGGCCCCATCTCGGGAAGGTTTGACTGTCAGAACTGAATTCCACCCCAAAGAAAAGCTCACCTCGGAGAAGATTTGCAGTTGTTCTTTGTAAAAAGGAAAGAAAAAAGAGGGAATTTATTTAAAATAGACACGTGTAAGCCCCCAAGGGACAGGAGGCATAAATTGCAAGAACAGCTCCAATCAAACTGGAATCCTCCCGGTTTAGGATTCTCCTAAGGAGGATGGAAAATGAAAGGGAGAGGAGTCTCTCCACTCACTTCCAAGTCACATCAAGGCGGTCCGCTTGTGGTAGGAAGATTACCTGCAGGAGGGCTTTATTTGATGTGAGAAGGGTTAACGTCATCTTAGTGGATGAGAAATTCTCTGGCTCTCTTAGGAGGGAGAACAGACTCGGAGCTTTTACAGGAAGGAATGTGCCTGAACCCTTTTTAGATGCTGGAAACAGAAGGGGGCAATGGCCAGACTTGCTTTGTGTTCAACACACAGACTTCACGAGGGTCGTGAGTTTTATTGTTCTCGTTGGAGATGGTCTTGCTGGGCTTTGGGGGAGGATGCGGGGTAGGGGAGGACTGTGTTCAGGCAGGGCGGTGTGGAAAAGCTGCAGCCAGAGGACCCGTTGACGAGTAGTAACGGTCACCTACCCTGTGTCCAGCTCTGTGCTAGGCACTGGGTGGGGTGCGCACACCGGTGACGTAGACCTGGCTCATCCTGCAGCAGGCCGAGTAGGAAAGACGAAAGGCCAGGGGTCAAGGCTGAGTATGGGGAGATATCACTTAGCATGGGCAGAAAGCACCAGAGGACTCTGGTCAAGAGAACACCCTTGGGACCAGCAGTTAGTGTAGTGGCTATGTTGTTGGACTCCCAACTGTGGTTCGCGTCCCCAATCCGGTGGCTTAAAACTCACGCCGGGCACATGTGCGTGCGTGCCCAAGATCCCGAGAGGAGAATGGAGGAGAAGGGATTGCGGTGTGGCCATCCTCCCTGGGGGGGGTGATTTCTCACTTTCTGTCTCTCTGTCTCTCTCTGTCTGTCTGGCGAGCGCACGCACCCTATAGCAAAAACCTCTTAAAAAAAAAAAAGAGAGAGAGAGAGAGAGAACACCCTCGAGGCCAGTGTCATTGGAGAGAGTTTCCGAGAGAGGGTGGGTAGGCTTGGCTTGTGCGGCAGGAAGGCACGGGAACCTCTGAGACCTCCATGCCTGTGCCACCTCTTCTCCCATTCCGTCTCTCCCCTTGTTGTCGCAGCCCTCGTCGCCTCCCACACCCCATCTCCCCCTCCCCAGAGACTGAGGACACATTTCAGGCCAGCCGTGTTATTGGATTTTAAATGACGCGATGGCTTTTTAATTCTTGCTTTAATTGCCTTTCCATGCAGGGCAGTGAGAATAGTTGATTACCAGGCAACTGGGCCCGGCGGTGACATTCCTTATCCGACGTCCCTTCAATGAAAGGGACGTGCTTGCAGGGTCTCAAGAGTGTTTTCCTAGACCTGCAACCACCCCTTCCCCAGCTCCAGCCTGCGGGCGCCTGGTGGCCCTGGGCCCGGGTGCGCTGTCCGTGGTGCTGATGGTGCTGAGCTCCCGGTCGCCCCGAGGCACTCCTTCATCCAGCTTTGGAACTTGGAGGGCTGAATAATTTACACAAATAGACCTGGACAAATTCTCCTGCTCCCTAAGGGCAGCACAACATCCCCTGCTGAGACGCGGAACCGATTGCCCCTCCTTCAAGGGGACTCAGGAAAACTAGAACCGGGAAGGAGAGAGGAGTGTGGGCCGGCTGCTGTGGACAGGGCCCACCAGGAATCTCAAGGGCTGGGGCCTGTGAGGACAAGCCCAGACCTCCTTCTCGCAGTCACTGGCCTGTCAGGGCTACATAGGGGGTCCAATTTGTCCACCCAGTGATTTTCCTTAAAGCTCGTAATGGCGAACCCAGGGCCGAGCCAAGGAGAAGGCCCCTTTCAGTCCTAAGAGGCTGACCCCGCTGGCTCAGTGAGGCCAGGCTCCGCCCAGATCCACAGGGACAGATGCCGTGCCGTGAGAAGACAGCTCATTAGAGGACAGAACAGCCTGCGTACCCCGTCAGCCACACAGCACGGGCAGCAGGCCTGGCCTTCCTCCTCTGGCTAGCCAGCTGCTGGCCCTGAGGTCCTGCCTCACCCTGCAGGCCTGGGTCCAGCTCAGGATCCAGGGAACATCCCCCAGCTTCCCCCAGCCTCCCCCAGCCTCCCCCAGCTTCCCCCAGCCTCCCCCAGCCCTTGTCCGTCTCGCTGCCTGTCGCTCTGGGCTTCTGTTCTTCTCCTCCCGCAG
>NW_006159580.1:2475264-2478330 GCF_000334495.1 Tupaia belangeri chinensis | reverse complement strand
CCCCAGCTTCCCCCAGCCTCCCCCAGCCCTTGTCCGTCTCGCTGCCTGTCGCTCTGGGCTTCTGTTCTTCTCCTCCAGCAGCCTTGGCTCCTTCCCTGCGCCCCGACTCACAGCCCAGTGTTGTCCAGCTACATGGATGGGCCCCTCTTCACAGTCTGCAGCCCCTGCTTCCTCTCCTTTCCTTCCCCTGAGCACGTGAGTCGTCGCTGCCTTCCTGTGTCCAGTAGACCCACGGTCATACGTCGGTGACACGGCACGGAGTGTTGGCGCCCTGGGACAAGGACTGCAGTCCACTTCCTTGGGGGGAGTGGGGTCAGGAAGGGAGGTCAGGAAGGAAGCTCCCCATCTCGGAGCTGCATCCTTAAGGAGCCATTTCTGGAGGGCCAAGGAGGCCCCCATCTCTCCACTAAGCTCACTGAGACCTCCGAGGGAGCCCTGGCTACTGGGTGGGGGGTGGGGCTGCGGTGTAATCTGGTGGTGGGGGCGGGTGGGGGGGGAGGGACTGCGGTGTAATCTGGTGGTGGGAGCGGCTGGTGTAACCGATTCTTCTCAAATCGCAGGGTATACGCTGGAGAGGGAGAGGCAGGAGAGACAGGGGCCAGAGGACAGGCACAGGGGAGCCCAGGGGAAGGAGCTCAGGGCTGGCAGGAGGGCGTGCTGACATGGAGCCTCAGAGCCTGGCACTGCTGGCGACCTCCTCCCTGGTTAGGCGGTGTCCCCTCCCCAGTACCACACTGTCACTGTCAGAGCGGGTGTGACAGGCTCCACCCGGCCTCCTTGCTTTCATCTCCGCATTTCAATTCGCTGATTTCACATTTCCTCAGAACACAGGGTTGATTTTCCCCCACTTGATTTCCTAGGGTTTGTCTCTTCATTGTTTTTCTTCTTAAAAGAATAAAGCCAAAGACAAGCACCTGTCTTTTATGCTCATGGTTGAATTTCTGCAGCTGTTGGTGGGAGAAGAGGAGGGAGGAGGCTGAGGGGGTGCATTTTGGGAGATGGGACACAGAGGAACAGGGTTTCCTCGCCCACTGGGGGTGAGCTGTGCCTCTGGCAGGACCCCAACCCCATGCAGATCCGGACCCGGGCAGACAGCATGGCTGGCGTCAGAGGACACACCCTCGGGGGAGCACCAGCGCCCTCAACTGCCCAAAGGCCACTGGGGTCCACAAGTGTGCAGAGCTGGAAGGCTACATTAGGGTCACCCATGACAGCCAATGGGAGCATGCCCCCCGCCCCGGGGACACAGGGCTAGTTGTACCTCGCCAGTGGGAAAGGGGCGAGCCAGGGGACCACAGGCAGCCGGGGGTGGGCAGTACCACCCTTCTTCCAGGGCAGCCCAGTTAGAAGACGGTAGAAGCAGGGACGGTGGCTGCTCTAGAAACTGACTATTCAGCACAGAGTGGAGTGACGGGGGGGTGCGTGGGTGAGCTGGGGCGCGGAGGAGCAGGTTACCCGAGGCCCTGGAGGCCATCGAGGGCATTCGTCCTGCTTTGACGGGCAGCAGCCGTTCTCCCACTGGGGGTGGGGAGGGGAGGCCAGAGGAGCGGGGTGTTCTCTCTCCCTCTCCCTCCCTTCCTCTCTCTCCCATCCAGGATTTGGCATGTGACAGCTTGGACGCTAAATCTCAAGTGGCCAAAGATGGAAAGAAGGTCAAGCTCCCTCCTGGTGGAGATGGGGGTGCCCTGGGCATGTTCTGTCCAGGCTGTTCTTGACAAAGATGCTTCTTATCTTTCTTCCAAATGGAAAGTCTCCTGCCATTAGTTCTGAGGCCCCAGTATCCTCCCCCCGAACCCCCTTTCTCTTAAGCTCGCTGGAAGCAGGTGGTATGGCGCATGACCCACGCACCCTGATTCTGGTGGATGAGGTTAAATGGGGTGCCGTGGCGGCGGGGGACATGATCTGATTTTGGTTTTCTTGCTATAGGGCATGTGAGCTCGCTAGAGAGAGATGGAGGGGGAGAGAGAGGAAATGAGGAAGTACCCTCCTGGTGGGGGCGTGGCCATACCACAGTCTCTTCTCCTCCATCCTCCTCTCAGGATTTTGGGCACACACGCCAGGTACCCGTGTGCTTTTCAAGCAGCCGAGTCCGGGACTTGAACTGCTCCATGGGCCATGTGGGATCCAGCCACCTTAACTGCCATATGGTTTTAAAAGATTATTCTGATGGGACCAGCAGTTAGCGTAATGGCTATGTCACGGATTCCCACGTAGTCTACCGCGGTTCGAGTCCTGGACCCAATGGCTTAAACTCACGCCGGGCGCGTGTGCGTGCGTGCCCAAGATCCCGAGAGGAGAATGGAGGAGATGGGATTGCGGCGTGGCCATCCTCCCCGGGGGGTGATTTCTCGCTTTCTATCTCTATGTCTTTCTGGCAAGTGTATGTACCCTATAGCAAAAACTTCTCAAAAAAATAAATAAAAAAAGAAGATGATTCTGAGTGCCGTGTGGAAAGTAGACTGTGGCGAGGTGAGAAAACAAGCAGGAACACCAGCCGGGAGGCCACAGGCCGGGAGAGCGATGGCGGGGCGATGGGACCAGGGCGCAAGCTTTCCACAGGGCAGCGTTCGGTGAGACATGGAGTATGTGAACAAAGAACCGGGAGGACGTTCAGGTATGGACGGGAGAACCGTGTGGACAGAGGCGGTGTTCACTGAGTCGAGCCGGGGGGCGTGAGGGAGGGAGAGAACGGTGCTGGGGAGAGGGCGCCCACAGCTCCACGCGGGCACGTGCGGTGCGGGACGCTCAGCCGTGCGGTCCGAGCAGAACGGAGCCTCTGCCAGGTAGTTTAGTGAGCTGTAGACTCAGTTACAGAAACCCTGCAGAGCGCCACAGGACTTGGCACGGAGACCCAGAGATGGCCAGCGGCAGAGCCCTGCTCCACCAGACAGAACGGGGACAGGGACGTTGTCACCGGGGCCCAGGGGCTGGGCTGCCCGAGAGGCCTCCTAGGCTGGCATGGAATGGACAAGCAGCCTGGTCCTGACAACACGTCAGAGAGGGGGACCAAGTACCCTGGCTGTTCCTCTTCCCGCTCCCGCCAGCCCCCAGCCAAGGGCACCCCAC
>NW_006159580.1:2472963-2474567 GCF_000334495.1 Tupaia belangeri chinensis | reverse complement strand
ATGTTGGTGTTCTTGCGATAGGGCATGTGAGCTCGCTAGAGAGAGATGGAGGGGGAGAGAGAGGAAATGAGGAAGTACCCTCCTGGTGGGGGCGTGGCCATACCACAGTCTCTTCTCCTCCATCCTCCTCTCAGGATTTTGGGCACACACGCCAGGTACCCGTGTGCTTTTCAAGCAGCCGAGTCCGGGACTTGAACTGCTCCATGGGCCATGTGGGATCCAGCCACCTTAACTGCCATATGGTTTTAAAAGATTATTCTGATGGGACCAGCAGTTAGCGTAATGGCTATGTCACGGATTCCCACGTAGTCTACCGCGGTTCGAGTCCTGGACCCAATGGCTTAAACTCACGCCGGGCGCGTGTGCGTGCGTGCCCAAGATCCCGAGAGGAGAATGGAGGAGAAGGGATTGCGGCGTGGCCATCCTCCCCGGGGGGTGATTTCTCGCTTTCTATCTCTATGTCTTTCTGGCAAGTGTATGTACCCTATAGCAAAAACTTCTCAAAAAAATAAATAAAAAAAGAAGATGATTCTGAGTGCCGTGTGGAAAGTAGACTGTGGCGAGGTGAGAAAACAAGCAGGAACACCAGCCGGGAGGCCACAGGCCGGGAGAGCGATGGCGGGGCGATGGGACCAGGGCGCAAGCTTTCCACAGGGCAGCGTTCGGTGAGACATGGAGTATGTGAACAAAGAACCGGGAGGACGTTCAGGTATGGACGGGAGAACCGTGTGGACAGAGGCGGTGTTTACTGAGTCGAGCCGGGGGGCGTGAGGGAGGGAGAGAACGGTGCTGGGGAGAGGGCGCCCACAGCTCCACGCGGGCACGTGCGGTGCGGGACGCTCAGCCGTGCGGTCCGAGCAGAACGGAGCCTCTGCCAGGTAGTTTAGTGAGCTGTAGACTCAGTTACAGAAACCCTGCAGAGCGCCACAGGACTTGGCACGGAGACCCAGAGATGGCCAGCGGCAGAGCCCTGCTCCACCAGACAGAACGGGGACAGGGACGTTGTCACCGGGGCCCAGGGGCTGGGCTGCCCGAGAGGCCTCCTAGGCTGGCATGGAATGGACAAGCAGCCTGGTCCTGACAACACGTCAGAGAGGGGGACCAAGTACCCTGGCTGTTCCTCTTCCCGCTCCCGCCAGCCTCCAGCCAGGGGCTTCCACTGGCCAAGCCCGAGAGGGAGCTGGCAGGCGAGGAGCCTGGGAAACATAGTTTGCTGGGGCAGCGGGCTGAGACCCCGAGCAGGGCCGAGGGGCAGGTGGCCGGGCAGGGGCAGCAAGTTTGCCTCCAGGGGTATCTGTACTTTCCCAAGCCCTGTTCCAAGGGATATGTCTCTAGTGAGCGGACAGGCATCAGGGGCAGGTAGGTTTGGAGGCCATGGATCAAGACAGCCCCTTCAGGGACCAGCAGTTAAATAATTCTTTCTAAAAAAGAGAGAAAGAAAAAGATGGTGGTGTTAACATGCCTCATTGTGAGTGCTTCTTCTCTCTCTTTCTCTGGAGAGATAAAAATGACACTTTCTGGGGCCAGCAGCCGGTGAAATGGCTATGTCGCTGGACTCCCATGTAGTCGACCGCGGTTCGAGTCCTGGACCCGGTGGCTTAAAC
>NW_006159580.1:2464745-2465092 GCF_000334495.1 Tupaia belangeri chinensis | reverse complement strand
CTCCAAAAAAAAGAAAAAGAGAGAGAGAGGAGGAGAGAGAGAGAGAGGAGGAGAGAGAGAGCCCCTCCAGCGCCCCTGCGGGATGCGGCCTCCCGTCCATCTGGTCTGGGTTGGCCTTGGAAGTCGAAGCTGGCCCTGTGTAGGGTCTAAGAAAGCCTCTGTCTTGAACCTCCTTCTGCCGTTTCTACAGGGAAATGGAAGCAGTGGACCTGCCAGAAACCTGCCCCCAGGGTAAGGGGGAGGACAGGCGATCAGATCAGGAGAGCTGTGAGGAGGTGGATGGCGGCTGCTGCGTAATGAGGAAAGAGCCCCTCGCTATGGCTGGGACAGGGAGTGCGGGGCCGTCA
>NW_006159580.1:2463879-2464294 GCF_000334495.1 Tupaia belangeri chinensis | reverse complement strand
GGGCTAGCAGGGCCCTGCCCGTGGGACCGGGAGGCCGCGTCTCTGTGGCACTCCCCAGCCCTCTCCCGCCGGTCACCAACCCCCTAGGTTGGACCTAACACCACGGGCTCATACATCAGTGAGCATGCCGTGGCTATGGCCCCGTGACACAGAGCCCAAGCCCCTACTCTCTGGGGGCTGAGAGAGAGGCCGCGCGGCCTGCAAGGTCACCTGCTGCTTGTGAGCGCCACCCCATCCTCCCGCCCAGAGGAGTTTCGCTGCGCTCTACACACGCCCGTGCAAGTAGCTCCCCAGAACACAGGAGCAGCTCTGACGCCAAAGTCTGCTCTCCTTTCTTTCTTTTTTTTGAGAGAATTTTTTGCTGTAGGGCGCATGTGCTCACCAGACAGACAGAGAGAGACAGAGAGACAGAAAG
>NW_006159580.1:2454141-2463606 GCF_000334495.1 Tupaia belangeri chinensis | reverse complement strand
AGAGATAGAAAGCGAGAAATCACCCCCCAGGGCGGATGGCCACGCCGCAATCCCTTCTCCTCCATTCTCCTCTTGGGATCTTGGGCACGCACGCACACGCGCCCGGCGTGAGGTTAAGCCACTGGGTCTGGGACTTGAACTGCGGTCGACTACGTGGGAGTCCAGTGACATAGCCATTACGCTAACTGCTGGTCCCTGGAGCCCCCTTTTCACGTGAGCGACGGGGTCATGGGGCCCATGTGGCGCAGGTTGTGAGCCCCACGTGGACCACGGCCGTAAGGAGCCGTGTCTGTGGCAGGGGCTTCACTCAAGGCTGAGGCGTGGCCTCATCTCGGTATTTAAGGAGCGGGCGGTGGGGGGCAGGCCTCTCCCTACTGAGCACCAGACCCGGGGAGAAGGGAGGCTTTTCTGGGTGATGACACAGGGGTGCGAGGGGACCAGATTGCAGGTGTGGGGCGTCCTGTAGGTCACCTTCGTGGACCACTGAAAGGTTCAGGTCCAGACCCTCCCTCCCTGCCGTGCTGTGTGCCCCTTGGGCAAGGCGCGACCTCTCTGTGTCTCACTTTCATCAACGGACAGTGGGCATGTTCGTCTTGCCCCATCCCCTGCCTCCTGGCTTGACCAAGGCCTTAGTGAGATGTACTGATGGAGGTGAAAATCCTTCTCCCCTTAAATGTCACCTCCACCAGATGTCCGGCCAGGGTCTGCACATCTGGCTGAGGGGCAGAGCCAGGCTCTCTGGGGCCATGGGAACTCAGGCTGGAGGGGCCCAGTCTACATGGAGGGTTTGGGGAAGCTGCCTGCACCTGCACACACGCGTGACCCTGTCCCCGTTTGTCACTGTGCCCTGCCTTCTCCTCCCTCCACCCGAGCGCCTGCCACCTCCCTGCGTCTGTGAGTGCTGCTCGGTAAGAGGGTGTGAGAGAACTGTGTTGGAGAGCGAGAAGGCCTGCTTTACGAGGCAGGAAAACGGCCCGAGCACGGGGGAGACTCGGGAAGGGCGGGGGCAGAAGGAACATCAGTGTGGAAAGATGGCCGACGGGGCCCGGGGGGGTGGCGCTGCGGTAACATGGCGGACCCCCGTGGGGAGGGCCTGCGTTTGCACCCTGTCAGCTCCCTGAGCACACGGGCATGCCTGTCCATAACCCAGGTCAGCCGGGACTGGGGGCAGGGCACAGTGTGAGACCCTGGGCTGCGTCCCCTTCCTTCCATCTGTCTGTCTCTGTCATGGAAGAGAGGAGGAGGGTCTGCTCTCTCTCCAGGTGTAAAGGGTTACTAAGAGCTTAAAATGGGGGATACGGAGGTGACTGAGGATGGTCCCTGCCCTTTGGGGACTCAGCTACACTGGGTGGCAGGCAAACGGTCTACAGCCTCAGTGAAGGGTGGGCCAGCAAAGGCCAGGGACAGGGAGGACACAGGCCAGTGGCCTTCATTGGTTTGTGGGCTCTGAGGGGCTTCCTGGACGAGGTGGCGTTTTGCCGTAGAATGGAGAGTGAGGTGCTCAGGTTCAGCGTCTCCCAGGACCTTGAGAGCTGGGGAGAGGTTAGGAGGGCAAGGGAATGGCTCGGTAGGGGCTCTGCTCTGGGCGGCTACCTTGGGAGGCCGGTGACCTCTGCCCCAGGGCCTGGAACTTTCTGGTCGGTCTGCTCCTGTGGGACTGGTGTGGGGTGCCTGCTGCCTTTCACCACTCTCCACCACACAGAAGGCCTGGCTGGGAGGGAGGTGGGAGAGGGGAACTGGGTTCTGGGCTATTTCTGGCCCGAGATTGTTCCTGCCTGTGGGTTGTGGTCAGGGGCATGCGCAATTTCCACCACAGGAGAGGCAGCCATGCAGTCACGGCCCCCGCCTCGTTGAGTATGCCACAAGGAGCCATGTTTGATGTAAAAACTTCCAACAGCTTTGGGCGATGAATGGTTAGGAAGGAATGACTATTAGGGCTTGGTTTTTTGGGGAAGTGTAATAATGGTGTTTTGACTCTATTTTAAAATAAAGAGCCCTGGGAACCAGCAGTTAGCGTAATGGCTATGTCGCTGGACTCCCATGTAGTGCACCGCGGTTCGCGTCCCGGACCCGGTGGCTTAAACTCACACCGGGCGCGTGTGTGTGCGTGCCCAAGATCCCGAGAGGAGAATGGAGGAGAAGGGACTGTGGCATGGCCATCCCCCCTAGGGGGGTGATTTCTTGCTTTCTGTCTCTCTGTCTCTCTCTGTCTGGCAAGCACACGCACCCTATAGCGAAAACCTCTCAGAAGAAGACGAGTCCTGTTTAGAGACACCAGTGAAATTAGCAATAGGAAGTGATGTGGTTGGGGCTTGCCCACAAGGCGGAGTGCGGAGTGGGGGACTGACGACTGTGGGGCTGGTGACAGCGACCTCGGGTTTCTTTAGTCTTGGCACTTCTGTATATTTTTGAAATTTTCCATCATTAAAAAAAAGTAACAGAAAAGAATAAAAACTGGCACGACTTTATTTGAAAATAAAGACTTTCAGCTGTGTCGGTGGTATCTGTCGCTGTGTAGGAAATTCACAATGACAACAATCCACGGTGGATTCCGGGGTGCTGTGGATGAATTTGCATTTTATTAACCACAAGAGCATCTTTTATTTTTTAAAGAATTATTTTATTTAACTTTTATTTATTTATTTGCTTACTTATCTATTTATTTAAAAGGTTTTTTTTTGGTTTTTTTTTGAGAAGTTTTTGCTATAGGGCGTGTGCATTCGCCAGACAGACAGAGACAGAGAGACAGAAAACGAGAAATCACCCCCCAAGGGGGATGGCCACGCTGCAATCCCTTCTCCTCCATTCTCTTCTCGGGATCTTGGGCACGCATGCACACGCGCCAGGCGTGAGTTTAAGCCACTGGGTCCAGGACTCAAACCACAGTCGACTACATGGGAGTCCAGCGACCCAGCCATTATGCTAACTGCTGGTCCCTATTTATTTAAATTTAACCAATGAGGGACAGAGTAAGAGAGAGAGCAAGAAAGCAAGCCATCAGTTCCGGGACTTGAACTGTGGTCGGCTACGTGAGAGTCCATCACGCCACCTGCCAACCCCCACAATAGCATTTTTAGACATTTGAAAAATGGCCATGCAAGTGTGTGGGACAATATGTCCAGGCTGGAGATGGTGTTCTGTGGGCGTGAGGTGACATTTTAAAGCTGTTTGGGGGCTGGGCATGCAGGTTGAGGACAGCTCGTGGGAGCTGGGCAGTGGCGACCAGATACTCCCCAGGAGGGGCTGGGTACTGGGGGCTCCGAGGTCAGAGGGGCCTTGGGCCAGTCTCTGCAGAGGACCCGCCAGGTAGGCCGCTGTGCAGGAGGTGGGGATGGTTCCATTTGCACCTGTAACGGGGTTCTGCCTGCTGCATCCCGTTAGGGAGGAAGGGGAACAGCTCTTCAGGTCTCTCCCCTGCTGGGGCCCAAACCCCCAGCTGTGTGCAGCGCCAGCCTGCTCTTGGCCTCCGGGGGCCTCCTCTGTCTGTGACTGCAGTCCCAGTGCAGGGCTGGGAGGCCAGAGAAGGGCTGCTCTTCACCCTCACACCCCTTTTGTGTTCTTGTCTGCATCCTTTCAGGGAAGGCACTGATACCCCTTGAGATCTTCCCCAGGGGTATTTAAAAGAGGGCACGGAGCAGGGCAACGTTTAGCCCAAAGGAAAACATCACAGAGGGTGGAGGAGGAGAAGAGGGAAGAGGAGGGGAGAGACAGAAAAAGAGAGGGGGCTGGGGCAGAGTCTTGCTAGGGGAAGCAGGGCACGGGGCTGGCAGTGCTTCCCGCTGCCATCCAGGCCTGGAGGTGCCAGAGCAGCCTGAACCCTGAGTGGGGGCCCAGCTGCAGGAGTGTACGCCTCCCACCTCTGCCGCAGGCCTTGCAGATCTGTAGGTCTGAGAACCCGGTGCCTGTCTGCTGCCACTTCCGCCCCGCGCCCCACCTCCCAGTCAGGTCTGCAGGAACCTGCTCCGGCACTCCTGCAGCTGTGGCAGAGGAGCTCTGAGCTCCGGAGGGAGGGTTTAGAGACCCCCAACCCCAACCCAGGTCAGATCAGTGGGAATTAAAAATGGGGGTGGGGAAGGAGGGCCTGAACTTCCTAACCTCTGCCCCCAGGCGCAGCCTCCTGGCCAGGAGGGGTTTCTGAGCCACCTCCAGAGCCGCCCCAGACTCAGCGCCAGGGCTGTGGGACCGGAAGTGATCGCTGCTCTCTGGGCTTGTTTCTTCACTTGCTGAGAGACCAGAAGAGTGTGGTGGGGGGAGTCGTGGGGGGGTAGGGGGTGTGGGCAGTGCCCTTTCCTGGAGGTGCAGAGCAGCACTGGGGCCCCTCCCCCCAAGGAGGCTGGAGAGGAAGAGGTCTTTTAGGACCTGGCTGGTCCTGTGCCCCCATCATGACTTCTGCCCTCCTCTCTGCCTATCAAAGGCCAGCGTTCTCCTCCAGGAAGTCTTCCAGGCTAGCCCCTTCTTTCTTTTCTCTGAATACCAGGGTAAGTGCCCAGGCCTGTGCTAGGACCAGGAAGGTTGGGGGTATCAAGGTGGAATCCTTAATCACACGTATTTGTATTTTGTGAATAATCTAGAGTTGGTCTCCAGCAGAATCTCAGATTCCCCTACTCAGTAACCCTGCCTGACTGGATCCGCAGCGTAACTGTGGACCAGTCAGCCATGGCTGGTGAAGTAGGACATTGGTCACATGACACAGATCCCGGTTCTCACAGGCCTGGGGCCAAGTCCCACTCCCTCCGCCGCTCCCTCCCGTCTGCTCCCTGGGCCTGCTCCCCCCTCTCCAGCCCAGGACCCAACCTGGCCTGGGCCATCTGCACATACCTTCTCCCTGGTCTCTAGCCTCCCCTCTGCTCCTCCCATCCGGGGTCTCGCCCCATCCCAGCCATCCTGAAACACACCTGAGGAACTCCTCTTTCTGCCCCGAACTTGGAGAGCTCTTTGTGAAGTCACAGCCACTTAGACAGGGACTTTCGCCACCTGCCTGCCACCTGCCTTTTTTTTTTTTTTGGAGAGATTTTCACTGCAGGGCGCGTGCGCTCGCCAGACAGACAGAGAGACAGAGAGACAGAAAGCGAGAAATCACCCCCCAGGGGGGATGGTCCCACCACAATCCCTTCTCCTCCATTCTCCTCTTGGGATCTTGGGCACGCATGCACACGCGCCCGGCGTGAGTTTTAAGCCACCGGGTCCGGGACGCGAATCGCAGGCCACCTGCCTTTTCTGGCCCCACTCCAGTGCCTGCCAGCTCCCCCCTTCCTGAGGCCCCTTGCTGCAGGAACCACTTCTTTGGTCTCTGGTCAGGCAGTTCCCCTCGGCTGGGGCCCTTCAGGGCTGCATGAAAACGCTACCTGCTCTCTGCCTGCCTTCCTTACTCCTGCCCCCTGCGAGCACCTCCCCCTCCCCTGATGCTATCTGACCACTCCCCATCCTGGCTTCTAAGTGTCCAAACGCTGGGGACTGCTCTTAGTCCTTGGGAATGTGGCCCTGCACGCAGGACGCACATTTAGGCGCTCGCCAGGTTAAGGAGAGAATTACCATTGACGCCAGGCTTGGATTGCTGGTTTCCCTGAAAAACTTTAAACGCTATTACAAAAATAATCCCTGTGGCTTTTAAATGTCATAACAGTACTGAGGTGGATAAATAAAAACAAAAGCCCCTCGGCTCTCCGGGCTCTCCCCCGCCCAGTCTCCTTCGCAGCATAAACTTACTCGGGAAGGTTTGCTCTAGGCCAGCGGTTCTCGGTTCTCTTCTCGGAGCTGGTCCCCTCCAGCTTCAGCACTTCTCAGAAGTGCGGGCTGGGTCAGGCCATGGCCTGCTGGGTACGGTGACTGGATCCCACATGGCCGGCTGCCCGAGTCCAGTCCCAAACTCACGGCTTGAAAAACAGCCCAGGTGTGTGCGTGCCTAAATCCCTAGGCCAGAATGGAGGAGAAGGGATTGCACATGGCCACACCCCCGGGGCTGATTTCTCACTTTCCTTCTTTCTCTGCCTCATATATAGCAAAAACTACAAAAAATGAGAAGTGCAGGTTCTGAGCCCCACCCCAGCCCTCCTGCAGGTAGTGCTAGGGGCCATCTGGATTAGTGCTGAAGCCTCGGCCCATCCCGGAGTGGAGGTGGGACTGACGCTGTCACCAAAGACCCTGGCTCTGTTCTGGAGCAAAGCTCTAGAGTCAGCCGTGGCCTGGCCTTTCACCTCTCTCAGCCTCAGCCTCCGTGGGTGACAGAAGAAAGCCAGTGTGAGCCATGGGCGTCCCTCTCCTGGGGTCAGGGAGGTGTGGGGCAGGGCTCTGGGTGGGCAGTGTTGGCCATGTGACAGCGATATGTACTCTTGTCTCGGAAAGATGGGTTTTTCTCTGCTGCGTCCGAAGGAAATCCGTGAACAGGAGTTAAAGCACTCTCCTATGAGGGCTTGTGCTGTGGGTAAAGAATCTGTGGGGAGATGCCACCCGATTTTCAAAGGGAAGACACAGACCCCCAAATAGTATAAAAGACCTCCCTTCTCCCCTGAACTTCACATCGCAGGACAAGTCACTCTCCACCCACTGCTTGTGTTTGTGGATCAAGGCGAGGAAAAACATGCGTGGAAATTCACTCTTGGTAAGGAAATGGGTGTAACAAACTTGTATGGAGGGCCTACTGTATGCCGGGCCTACTGTGTGCCGGGCCTACTGTGTGCCGGTCCTACTATGTGCAGGGCCTACTGTGTGCCAGGCCTACTGTGTGCAGGGCCTACTGTGTGCCAGGCCTACTGTGTGCAGGGCCTACTGTGTGCCAGGCCTACTGTGTGCAGGGCCTACTGTGTGCCAGGCCTACTGTGTGCCGGGCCTACTGTGTGCCGGGCCTACTGTGTGCCGGGCCTACTGTGTGCCGGGCCTACTGTGTGCCGGGCCTACTGTGTGCCGGGCCTACTGTGTGCCGGGCCTACTGTGTGCCGGGCCTACTGTGTGCCGGGCCTACTGTGTGCCGGGCCTACTGTGTGCCGGGCCTACTGTGTGCCGGGCCTACTGTGTGCCGGGCCTACTGTGTGCCGGGCCTACTGTGTGCCGGGCCTACTGTGTGCCGGGCCTACTGTGTGCCGGGCCTACTGTGTGCCGGTCCTACTTTGCCCCAGGCCTACTGTGTGCAGGGCCTACTGTGTGCCAGGCCCTGTTCCAGATGTTGGTATAGAGTAGTGAAGAAAATGGGCAAAAACAGTCACTCTGATGGAACATATTCTAGTAAGAAGAAATAGACAATAAGAGACCAGCAGGTGGTGTGGTGGTTAAAGTGCTGGTCTCCCACATGGCCGACTGTGGTTCAAGTCCCGGACCTGGTGGCTTGCTTTCTCATTTTCTCTCTCTGGTGAATGTCTGGACCATGTTTAAAAGCAATAATAATAATAATAATAAAGTTAAATAATTAAAAAAAGAAATAGACAACAAAAAAGATAACAATTTACAGTGTCAGAAGGCGCGAAGGTCACGGGGAGGGTTAAGCAGTGGCTCTCAGCACAGAGCCACGACGCTGGACAGGGGGACCCCGAGCTATCGGCCCCTCCTGCCTCACAGGTTTCCAAAGCTTTCACCCATGGGCAAGGGCCGGTGCTGGCTCTGCCCTTAAGAAGCTTCTCCTGGGGGCCAGCGGGTGGCCTGGTGGTTAGGGGCACTGGATTCCACATGGCCGACCATGGTTCAAGCTCCTGGTGGCTTGTTTTCGCTTTCTTGCTTTCCCCCCCCGTGAAAAAAAAAAAAAAAAAAAAAAAAAAAAAAAAAAAAAAAAAAAAAAAAAAAAAAAAGAAGCTTCTCCTGACAGGAGTGCAGACGTAGAACAAGGCTCTCCCACACGGACTCCCACCCAGGAAGGTTCCTGATTCAAGTCTGGAGACCCCCCTGAGCTCGCTGGGCATGGGCTTGCCTCTGATCTGGGGCTGGCCGAAGGATGCGGGGGGAGTGTGACGTCAAGACCCTGTTGGAAGTGCTGCCTCCACCCCCACCCCTGTCTCTCTTTGTCTCATGAAAGGAATAAATAGATAATAAAAAGAAGAGAAGCTTTTCATGTTTAGAGAAAGAGGCAAAACCAGCCACAAGCACTGTCTGGTTCTTTCATGGACAGAACTCTTTATTTTTTTTTTTTTTCGCTTTTCCTTTGCTAGAGGTTATGTGTGCTTGCCAGAGAGAGACAGAGAGACAGAAATGGAGAGGAGAGAGCACCCCCCCCTCCACCACACAGTAAGGAACGACCATGCCACAATCCCTTCTCTGCCACCTCTCCTTCCCGTCACGATTTCGGGCACGCAGCACACGTGCCTGGTGTGTTTCTCAAGCCGCTGGGTCTGGAACGCAGTGGGTGGTCAGCCGTGTGGGACCCGACTGCCTTGACCGGTAGGCCACGGAGCCAGCCCAGACAGAACTCCCTTAATGAGCTGGCTTCGTGCAGCTCGGGAAGGAGGGAGACAGTTGGTTGGAAGGTTCAGAGTGGGCTTCCAAAAGGAGGCGGCATCTGTGAGCCCCAAAGAATGAGAGACTCTCCACTGCACGGGTGGGACAGGGCACTCCAGGCTGAGGTCCGGGGAGCCGAGGTGGCAGGTTGCTCTGTCCCAGGAAGGCATGCTGCCCGGTCCTCCTCCCGCCCACAGCTCGGTGCCCAGCCTGGGTTTGGCAGGCCTGGCAGAGTCTAAGAGTGCCCGGTCCAGATGCCCCCCACCCGGCCCCACAGTGCTGGCCCGTTCCCAAGGCTTGCGATGTCAGTCCCCGCCCTCGATGATGTCATTCCTCTGTTTCCCCCAAGCCCCTCCCCGCTGCCAGCCTTACCCCACGTGGAGCAGGTTCAGGCAAAAATCAAAAGCTCATTCTGAGGCCAGACGAGCAGAAGGGGCAGATACCTGTCCCTCTTTGCTTCAAGGAGACCCTGAAACTCTTCCCGACCCTGGGGCCTGCAAACCCGTGTGCGTGGAAGTCAGCTCTGAGTAGGTTTGGCCACCCGGAAGGGGGTCGAGCATAGTCCCGGGACTCAGTTTCCTTGCTCGGGGCTGTGTGGGAGAGCGGAGGGGGACGTCAAAGCCTCGCACCTTCCGGATCTCTCCTGGCAAGGCCCCGCTGCCAGCAGGATGGCCACCGTGGGTGCTTCACCCGCGTCTTACAGCTCATTACGGGCTTAGAGGCCAGTCCCCGCAGGCCCCGGGGTGAGATACGGCCCAGCGGAGGGGAGGCGTGTGGCATGTGGGTGGCAGGGCCTGCCGAGGGCCAGGCCGTTACTTAACCATCCTGATGGGCTTTATGCTCCCAGTGGTGACATTTTTGCTGCAATTGCTTAAAAAAACAGAAGCGGCGCCTCCCCCAGTCATTTTTCTACTTATTCCCCATAAATGAAAAGGCAGGACGCTTCCCAGAAGGGTTGCAGCCGGAATCTCATTTCTCCCTGGTGCCTTCAAGCTTGGAATGAGATGAGAGGAGCCGCTGCAGCCTCCCCGCCCCCCGCCACGCCCC
>NW_006159580.1:2453490-2454113 GCF_000334495.1 Tupaia belangeri chinensis | reverse complement strand
CGCGTCTCTCTGTCTCTCCCATCTCCCCGGCATGGCTCCTGCTGGTCCCACTGCCTTCTGGGTGGCTCCACAGCCCACTCCTCTACTCCGCTTCTCCTCTCCTCCCACCTCTAGCTGTCTCTCTCCCCTTCTCCCTTCTTCCCTCAGCCTCTCTATTCGCTCTTGTTTTCTAAGCCTCTCCCCTTTTTGCAGATGAGAAAACAGAGACCAGAGAGATAAAGGCAGTTGCCCAAGGTCACACAGCCCCCCCACCTGGGTGAACAAGCTCCAGACCCCAGCTCTTACTGGTGACATTAAGAGCGAGTGTTCGTGTCATCTGTGATAGGAGGGGGTTGCACAAAGGTCCCTCCAGCCAGGCCATTTGGGATGCAGTCCCCGAGGGTGCTGGCCAGGGAAGTCAGAGGTCTAGCTAGGGCAGACCCTTGCTCTGTGGCCCAGCACCTGGGAACAGGGTGTAACGTGGAAGCTTGGTCCCCACACAGACCTGGAATAAAATTCAGCATTTTTAGGGACCAGCAGTTGGCATAATGGCCATGTAACTGGACTCCCATGTAGTTGACCACAGTTCGAGTTCTGGACCCGGTGGTTTAAACTCATGCTGGGCACGTGTGTGTGTGTGTGTG
>NW_006159580.1:2449601-2453261 GCF_000334495.1 Tupaia belangeri chinensis | reverse complement strand
AGAGAGAGAGAGAGAAAGCCACCAGGCCCAGGACTTGAACTGTGGGGAGTTCAGCCATGTGGGAGTCCAGCACGCCTAACCACCACGCCACCTGGTGGCCCCACATTTTTGTTTTCTAAAGAGATTTTTGCTATAAGATGTGTGCACTCATTGGAGAGTCAGAGAGGCAGAAAGTGAGAAATCACCCCCCCAGGCCACAATCCCCTCTCCTCTATTCTCTTCTCGGGATTTTGGGTGCACACACACACACCTGGCATGAGTTTCAAGCTGCCGGGTCCAGGACTCGAACTTCAATCAACCACAGGAGAGTTCAGTGCTTTAACCACCATGCCACCTGCTGGCCTCCATTTCTAGCATTTTAACAATAGCCTCCAGGAGACCCATAGGCCCCTGAGAGTTTGTGCTGGAGTGTTTGGGGCAGAGGGGGCCATGTTCGGCCGGTCGGTCTTGCCTCCAGGAGCCGGCACCTGCTCCCCCAGCGACCCCGGGCAGCGCACCAGCTGAGAGGCCAAGCTGAGCTGGAGCCAAGCGCTCAGTCATCTGACCCCACCCAGGCCACGTGCACAGGCTGGGGGCGGTGAGGGCAGGGCCTCAGCTGATCGCTTCCCGGTCTCCTGACGCTTGATTATGCCCTGATAAATAGGGGCTTGGAGGCTTCCGGAAACCATAACCTGGCATTAGCAGGCTGGGCCCGTCCACCTCTTTCCTGAGCATCACCCACCAAGGGCGGCTCTGGGCCGGTGCCAGGCCCACTGTGCAGGGGAGGGATGCATCTGGGCCCAGTCTGGAGACCGGGGCAGAGGATGATGGGGTGATGGGGTGGTGCTGAAGGCTGGGCCCTGCTCTGTGGTGCCCCCTGGTCCAGCTGCCCTGGTCCCGAATCAGGCCTCCTGCCCGAGGTTCTGGGAGCACCCCGAAAGAGAGGAGCATTTGACTTCTGGGGCCCTGACAGGTGGCTGGTGCAGTGGGGCTGGGAGGGCCGCTCTCTTCTATTTCAAACCCTTTATCTGACGGGAAGGAAGGGTCCTGGTGAGACGGGGTGTGGACGAGGTCACGGAGATGTCTCTGGAGGGGGAGATAATGGGGCATCACCAGTGGCCTACCCCAGTGTAAGTGGGTCAGGTCCCACGCCCTGGACTCACCCTCAGCACACCACCCGCTCTCACACCCTGTGGCAGGTTCCTGACGGCCGCAAATTCTCTGCCACCCCATCCCTGAAAGATGGTGGGGTCCAGTCGCTCTGCCCTAGAGTCAGGACTAGCCTCGGTGACCTGCTCGGGCAATAGGGGGCAGTGGCGGCAATGTTCTGGGACTTCCAAGGCTGGGTCTCCAGAAGCCTTGCAGTTTCTGCCTTGGTGTCCTGAGGCACTGGCTTTCGGGACCTGCCTGTTACATTAGAAAAGGCCCAAGAAGCCCCGAGAGCGAGCGAAGCCAGAGGGAGAGGGGTCGAGACCCCGGCGGTCATAGGCCGGCTGGGCTCTCTCACTTGTGTGCCGAGAGAGCTTTTATCACCTTGTCGGGGCTGTCCCCCTCCAGGCCGGCTGCTCAGGCCCTGTCCCCAGGAGCAGAGGGGGGGCCTTCCTTGTTGAGCCCTGCCCAAGGGTTGCAGATTTATAAGCAAAATAAATGACAGGTCGTTTGAAGTCACCGAGGATTGGGGGAGGTTTGTTCTATAGCCGTAGATAAACTGGAACACATCCCAAATGCAATCTGTCAGCAGATCTTGTCAGCTCGACCTTCTAAATATATCCCCGACCCAGCCACCATCATCTCCTGCTTGAAGATTACAAGGAGCCTCCTCGCGGTGTTCTGCCCTGGCCTCTTGGAGTCCGCTCTTCAACTGAAACCCAAGTCAGATCACGTCCTTCTGGCCCAACTCTCTGTAGGTTCTCCTTTCACTCAGGGTGGAGGCCAGAGTCCTTCCATGGCCCTGGAAGCCCTGACCTGACACCTGCCAGCCTCCCTCCTTCTCCTTCCCTGCCTCCCTCTGCTCCAGCTACGGGTCTTCCTGTGAGTCCTCGGCCATCCCAAGTTCATGCCCGCCCCAGGGCCTTTGCACCTGCAGCTTGCTGAGCCTGAAGCGTGCCTCTGTTCCGTGGCTCACTCCCTCATTTCACTGAGGTCTGTGGTCAGATCTCTCCAGAGGGATCTCTGGGCCCACGCTATGTAAAGCAGGATGCCAGCCCCTCCGCAGCTTCATTTCTGCCTTTTCTTCGTGCCACGCTACATGTCTGTTGTATTTAATGCCTTCCCCAACTAGAAGGTGGACTCCTGGAGGGGAGAGCGTTTTGCTGGGTGCTTCCCTGCTGAGCCCCAGCCCACAGCTCAGTCCGGCCTGCAGCGGGTGCTGGGTACATGTTGATGGAGTCAGGGAGTGAGTGAGAGCTGACCTAGGCTGGCCAGGAGCCCTGGAGGGCTGGGGCTCTGCGACCCGTCCTCCTCTCCTTTCTGCAAACTACACTTCCCGGAGCCCCTTGCTGTGGGCTTCATGAGGTGGGAGCGATGTGCCCGGCACAGTGGGGCTTGCAGTCTGCAGCGCCAGCCAGGTCCTCCAGGCTGCTGGGCACACGGTGTCTCTCCGGGAGATACCTGCTCACACTTGCCTCGGTCTCTGGACCTGGAGTAACTTGCCCCAGTTTCTGCGCTTGTTGAAAGCTTGGATTCCAGTGTCACCCTCTGGCCACCTCTTACCCTGGAGTCCGCTCAGACGGCCAGCTGGGAGTTCGCAGCCTCTAGGGCAATGGCGACAGTGCCTGCCTGGGTGCAGATGTGGCTCGGCAGAGAAGCTGTCCCCAGGGAGCCTGGCTGTGCCGCTTCCCCCGGCGGTGACCAGCTGAGGTCTGGAATGTGCCTCTCCCGCTCCCTCTGGTGCCCAGCATCCGGAGCTCCCTGTCCCAGCCTCTCCTTCAGCGCCTTTGCTTTCTAAATTCCCAGGCTTTTTACTTTGGGCCTCCCTACCAGGCTGACGCTCTCACTTGCAGACAAAGCCAGGCCCATTAACACTTGAAAGGGCCTCCTCCGTTTGGCCAGCTGCAGCTCGGAGCCCTCTTGCCCACAACTTCCGCACCCACATTCACATCTGACATCCTCCCAGCTGCCGCAGCTGGACCAGCCTCCAGCCACTGGTATTTGGGCTTCAGAAGGAGGTCTGTGGCCGCCGGCAGATGAGGACCGCAGGGCACTGGAGGTACTTCTGCCCTGAGTCTCCAAAAATAATTTTCTGTTTGGCTCCACACAGGCTCTGCTCTCCATCCGCCGGCAGGAGGCCTTGGGAGGGCCTGATACAAAGCCTTGCGCAGTGAAGCCCTGACGCAGGAGGCTTCTGAGAGCAGCCCTCCTCCCATCCCTTCCCCTCACCTCGCAGGTGGATGCAAAGTGCCAGTCTCATCAAATCTCCAGGGCCATCGATCTTTAAAGGAACCTTTGTTTTAGGTACCCTGACGGGGAAATGCTGCTGAATGAACTAGGATATGCTCTCAGTTGTTAGATCCCAATTTCAGGGATATGAAAGTGCGAAAGCTGAGACCAGCAGTTGGCGTAATGGTTATGTCGCTGGACTCCCATGTAGTCAACCGCGGTTTGAGTCCCGGACCCGGTGGCTTAAACTCACGCTGGGTGTGTGTGCCCAAGATCCCAAGAGAAGAATGGAGGAGAAGGGAT
>NW_006159580.1:2442696-2449297 GCF_000334495.1 Tupaia belangeri chinensis | reverse complement strand
GCCGGCAGGAGGCCTTGGGAGGGCCTGATACAAAGCCTTGCGCAGTGAAGCCCTGACGCAGGAGGCTTCTGAGAGCAGCCCTCCTCCCATCCCTTCCCCTCACCTCGCAGGTGGATGCAAAGTGCCAGTCTCATCAAATCTCCAGGGCCATCGATCTTTAAAGGAACCTTTGTTTTAGGTACCCTGACGGGGAAATGCTGCTGAATGAACTAGGATATGCTCTCAGTTGTTAGATCCCAATTTCAGGGATATGAAAGTGCGAAAGCTGAGACCAGCAGTTGGCGTAATGGTTATGTCGCTGGACTCCCATGTAGTCAACCGCGGTTTGAGTCCCGGACCCGGTGGCTTAAACTCACGCTGGGTGTGTGTGCCCAAGATCCCGAGAGAAGAATGGAGGAAAAGGGATTACGGCATGGCCACCCCCCCACACACACACACACACTGGGGGGTGATTTCTCGCTTTCTGTCTCTCTGTCTCTCTCTGTCTTTCTGGCAAGCACACGTGCCCTCTAGCAAAAACCTCTCAAAAAAAAAAATAAATAAAAGAAAGAAAAGTGCGAAAGCAAACGTGCATCTTAAGAGGGACAAACGCTGGTCAGCGAAAGCAGGAAGCCCTTGCCTCTTGACACTAGCACTCTCCAGCTCACACCTTCCCTGGAAAGGAGTGAAAGCTTGCTTCGAATCCAGAGGCTTTGGCCCCCACTCTCCCCAGGGCCATCCGCGTGTGAGTAAACCAGGACGGTGGTGATGCCAACAGGACTGAGGTCAGCGGGGAGGAGGTCCTGCCAGCAGAGGAAAGCAGCCTGCCACCCACAGAGCCGGCTGAATAATGAAGTCCCAAGCCCACACCACCGTCCTGTCAGCCCAGAGCGAAGCAGATGACCTCAGCCCTGTCCCACTGATCTGAGTCACAGAGGCCTCGAAAGCCCGAGGGGACCGTCCTAGCCCCTTCCCAGATGACTCAGCTCCCTGTGTTCAGAGATGATCTCAGGCCCTAGAAAAGGAGAAAGCGGGGTGCTGGGGGGCGCCTCAGCCTCCGGTTTGCTGAGAGGGAAGCTGAAGCCTATACCCTGGCCTTCAGGCCAGTCTAAGGAGATGGGGTGATGGGTGGGGGGACAGGTAAGGAGCAGAGCTCGGAAAACTGCGAGGAGCATTCACTTGCAGCGAGGGGGGCGCGGGGGGGGCTCGAGCCAGACCTGCAGGAGGAAGGCAGTCTGGCGTCTCGTCTGTCTTGTCCTTCAGGGACTAGTGCACGCAGGTGTCATCCAGGACTTGAGCACCTCTCACCCCTGGGAAGGTGGATTGAGGCCCTCTTTGTGGGGTTGCTTTTGGCTGAAGAAGACCTCCTGTTCATGGTCACCCCCTCTCCCGGGGACAACCAGCACGCAGTGACTGGCAGATGCAGGGTGAGCAGCGCAGTCCCAATGCCCCCTGCAGACTGCCTGCAGGGCTGTCCTCCCTCCGTGGCTCCCGGGGCGGCCCAGGGCTTTGCTATGACCGCATCATGGCCTGCCTTCTCCCTCTCCCATCTGGCCACCTTCTCTCCACACGGTGCTCTTCCCAGGAAGCTTCCTGCAGGGACAGCTCTGTCCGTCTTCCTGGCCTGGTCAGGAACCTAGACTGTCACAGGGATCTGGGGGACAAAAGAGGGAGGCAGTGAAGTGGCTGTGAGGGAACAGGGAGGGTCTTGCTCTGAGGCTGGAGTGGCCCTAGCTGACTATGCACGCTTACGCCCACACGCTCCCATGCCAGGTGGAAGCAAACACGCGCAGATGCGTGCAGAGCGTGTCTGAGCTACTTACCAAGCCTGGGTTTGGCCAGTGTGCACAACTGCCTGTGTGGCGTATGTGCATAAATGCGTGTGCATGTACGTGCATATGCACGCATGGGGGTGAGAGAGAACTCGCGTGTGCTTCTACCGGGCATGTAAGCATGTGGCGTGGAGTGTGCACGGGGACACGAGTGTACACAGGCCTGCACGTTTACAGGTGTGCCTGTGTGTGCTGTGTGTCATCGCAATCACCCTGGGTGTCATCTCTCTCTGGCCTCACGTTCTCTGCCTCAGCTGTCTCGAGGCCAGTTCCTTCTCCAAACTTCTCAGCCTCTTCCAGAAAGCCTTCCTGGGTCAAGTCAACACAAATTCCAGGCCTCCCCTCCTTGTCAGGGACAAGAACTTACCACAGGCCTGGCCATCTGCTTTTGCCTGTGTCCATCATACGGGGAGCCCCTGAGGGCGGGGTTAATCATACCGGGAGGTCCCCAAGTGTGGGAACTGCCTGTCCCATCCGCCCAGGGTCTCATAGACGGGACTGGGACTCTAAATTCTACCTCCCAGGCCGAGCTCAGTAGCTCTGCCGACAGTGCCCGGGAGATGGCAGGGAGCACCTTGTTGCTGGCATCGAGCTGAGTCCCCCTCCTAGATGATGACCTGTGACCTGGGCCGCCGGAGACCTGTCCTTCTCCTTGGCTTTGGAGGTGGCCTAGAAAACGTTTGCCTTCTGGGTGTCTCTAAGAGACTTGTCTGTAACGTAAGAGATTAAACGGGTTGGGACCAGCAGATGGCGTAATGGCTCTGTCGCTGGACTCCCACGTAGTTGACTGCGGTTTGAGTCCTGGACCCGGTGGCTTAAACTCACACCAGGCGCGTGTGCGTGTGTGCCCAAGATCCCGAGAGGAGAATGGAGGAGAAGGGATTGCAGCAAGACCATCACCCCTGGGCGGTGATTTCTCGCTTTCTGTCTCTCTCTCTCTCTCTGTCTCTCTGGTGAGCGCACATGCCCTATAGCAAAAACCTCTCCAAAAAAAAAAAAAAAAAAAAGAGAGAGAGAGAGAGAGAGAGATTAAATGGACGGCCCTAGGATATCTCACTGCCTTGCCCTGTGCCTGCATTGTTTCGGGATGTCCAGTCTCAGGGTCCTCTGTGACTCCTGTCAGTCCCCATGGCTGTGGCCCACCTGTCCATCCCCATTTTAAGCTCTCAGCTGACCTGGCTGCCAGTGGCACTGTCCTCCTGGGCCACGTGGAGGGAACGAGGCGGGTCAGCAGGCCACGTGTCCCGGGTTATTACATTGAATAAGCTGACAAAAGCCATCAGAAGATATATCGCTTAATAGGAGATTAAAAACCAACAAGAGTGGCCAGGGCTCTGACCCGGAGTCTTCATTTTTAATTTAATTTCTTTTGCCGCTGAAATCACAACATTCTAAAATGATAAAAGTAGCTCTGTTTGCTCAAGGGTTTTATCATTAATTGATTTGGCTGACGTTTTCCCATAAGCCATGTCTTTGGGGACACACGTCTCAGTCTAAGCCCACAGACTCGGTGAGGAGGGGAGGTGCAGGAGTGGGCACCGAGGGATGTCCTTGGCCAGGTCAGCAGGCCCAGGGGTGGCACAGAAGCCCTGCTGGGAGCTTGCCAGCGTTGCTGCCCCAGCGTCAGAGCAGGCTTCTCTACAGCCCTGGATCTAAAGGGCCAGAGCCAGAGTCTCCTGTGACCCTGGGCAGAAGGCTGTGGCTAGAGCCAGGCCTCGGCCCCCAGGCCCATGCGTTTCAGTGGAGGCGAGAGCCACGGTGTATTTAGGCGTGTGCGGTAGGTCTGGTTGCCCACAGGCTCCTCTCCACTTCCATGTCCCCTTCTCTTCCTCAGTAGTTCTGTCCCCTGGCCCCAGGCTGCTTGCGTGTATGCAGCGGGAGTGCCGGCCTCACGTCCCGCACATTCACCATCAAGGACGGAAGAGCTGCTTTCCAGCTCCAGTCAAAACTCCCCAGGAAGGGCTCTGATTGGCCTGGCTTGGGTCACGTGCCTACCCCTGGACCAATCACTGCGGCCCATGAGAGGAACTCATATAAGAAGCCGATAGCTCCCAGGGGAGCGAGCACATGGCCAGGGCAGGTGGTAGGTGAGGAGGGGCAGCGTGGACTAGTGTTTTCCAGATAAGGAAGGCACACGGGCCCACCCCCAAACTAAGTGTGCTATTACTGTCAAACAGAAAGTCAACACTACTCAAATACCATCGACATTTAAGTGTAGCTCATGTGGATATACTTTCCATTCAAAAGGCAAACCCCACAGCGGAAGAACAGGCAAAAGTATGTAACGGAAGAGGAAACTGAATGGGAAATAAACTAGGGGAAGCTGACGGGCAGCCCCGTAAACAGGGCCGAGCATGCCAAAAGCACCAGCGAGGTACGATGTCCTGCCCACGGAGCAGCAGAAGCCACACGTTTCCCCATCCGGAATGTGGAAGACAGAAACGCCCTACCCTTGGCATCCCAGCTCAGGACGGTTGAGCAGCACCCCGTCGGGACGCCGACTTGCTCCCCCTGTGACCTGTCTGTCCACTGCACTCTGGGGTAAAAGTTCCCAGGCACGATTGCACATGTGTCCCTGAGGAAACGTAAGAGTCGCAGCATTTTGGAGTAAAAAATATTGCCGTTAATCTCAGCGTTTATTAACCAGAGAAAGGCTAAAGAACTTGGGGGGGGGGTCCTCAGACATGGACTTCTTGCCAGCGGTTAAAATGAATGAACTGGAGGTTCGTGTTGTGGAGATGGATTCCATGCACATGTTGACGGAAAAATAACCAACTGTAAAAACTGACAATGAATAATTAATGCCATTTATTTCCAAGACAAATATGAGTGACCAAGGCCCGGAGAAGAGGCATACAAACCTTTCTTGGGTAGATCACGTCCAGGGGTTCCTTTTATTTGTTTTTGAGAATGACAGACAAAATTTAGTGAAGAGATTTTCCATTGGTCTGGCCCAAAAAGGCGGGACATGTGGAAGAAGGGGGAGCTTGTAGGTTTCAGGTGGGTTCCACAATTCTTAGGTTGGTGATTGGAAGGGAAGAGCTGTGTCTTGGGAAGAGCTTAGTTAAAGAAAGGCTTAATCTACATTTTAAGGAAAAGGGAAGTTCTGTGTCTTGGGAAGAGATAAGCGAAAGAATACACCTTAATCGGTTGAAATATACGTCTCAAAGATACTGTATGTCAGGGACAGGAGGTAGAGAGAATCCTGCTAACAGAAAAATGGTCTATTCATGTTTGTGGCATGACTTCCCCAGTCCCTTTTGAAAAGATTTTGGAAAATAGGAAAAGCAGTCAGACTTCTGTCCACACACAAATACACTGCTAGTTTTAGGGAGCCTCAGGCTACTTTTTTTTTTTTTTTTGAGAGGTTTTTTTTTTTTCACTATAGGGCGCGTGCGCTCGCCAGACAGAGACATAGAGACAGAAAGCGAGAAATCACCCCCCAGGGGGGATGGTCACGCCGCAATCCCTTCTCCTCCATTCTCCTCCTGGGATCTTGGGCACGCACGCACACGCGCCCGGCGTGAGTTTTAAGTCACCGGGTCCAGGACACGAACCGCGGTCGACTATGTGGGAGTCCAGTGACATAGCCATTACGCTAACTGCTGGTTCCCAGGCTACTTTTGAAAATGTGAAAACGTGTACAAATCTGGATTACTTGCAGATACACACATGGGTAAGTAATGACTGAAAATCACTAGTGGGAATGACTCCCACTCAGGTGAGCTGTTGTTTTGGAGAGCACTTGGGGCCATGGAAGGGGGAGGGGCACAGGAAGGGTCTCAGCTCTACACTACACTTTGTTTCTTTAAAAATGATCTAAAGCCGTTATGACCAGCAGTTAGCGTAATGGCTATGTCGCTGGGCTCCCACGTAGTCGACCGCGGTTCGCGTCCCAGACCCGGTGGCTTAAAACTCACGCTGGGCGCGTGTGCGTGTGTGCCCAAGATCCCGAGAGAAGAATGGAGGAGAAGGGATTGCGGCGTGGCCATCCCCCCTGGGGGGTGATTTCTCGCTTTCTGTCTCTCTGTCTTTCTCTGTCTGTCTGGCGAGCGCAAGCACCCTATGGCAAAAACCTCTCCAAAAAAAAGAAAAAAGAAAAGAAAAGATCTAAAGTCATTTCCTTAGTGAAGATAACCCTGTGTATGTATATAAATACTGAAATGCAGGCGTATGTGTGTATTTTTTTAATGTCATGCTTTTCATTTACATTTCATAGCGAGCATGAAGCATGGTTTCCAATCGTTTCATAATACCCCTCGTGTGGATGCATCATACTTTATGAATGTGGACCCTGTGGTTGCATATATAGGCCGTTCCTACTTTTTCACACTGCAGTGACTGTTTTTGTACCTTTTTTTTTTTTCTTTTGGGCAGAAAGCTGGGATCACTGGGTCAAAGATTTGAGCTATTTTAAGGCGAGTGTAATTACTGGGTGAGGGTGTTAGTCAGAACTCTCAGGGTTGCAAGTGACAGAAAGCCAGATCAAACTGGCTTTCAGTAAGAAGGAAAAAGTGCGGGCTTATGTTGCTAAAAAGGCCAGGGAGGAAAGGCTGCCTTCAGGGTGCCTGGTGTCCCCAAGGCCCTGTCCACTGCTCGCCGCCATCTTGATACTGTCCTGAGGTGGGCATACCCCCCCACAGAGCACTGACGGCCCAGCAGTGCTGGTGCTCAGTGTCAGGATCAGCTCCCTAGGGCTGCTGTAGCAGATTGTGACCGACAGGGTGGCTTTGAACAGCGGCAATTCATTGTCATGGTTTTGGGGCCGGAAGTCTGAAATCGGGATGTGG
>NW_006159580.1:2440152-2442665 GCF_000334495.1 Tupaia belangeri chinensis | reverse complement strand
ATCGCGCTCTGCTCGGTGTTCTCACGGCCTTCTCCTCTGTGTGTCTGATCTCTCTTATAAGAAAATTTGTGGTGGCATCTAGGGCCCACCTGGATAATCCAGGAAACACTCTCCTTTCAAAATCCTCATCTTGGGACCAGCAGGTGGCATGGTGGTTAAGGTGCTGGACACTCCCACATGGGTGACCACGGTTTGAGTCCCGGACCCGGCAGTTTGCTTTCTCACTTTCCCTCTCTCTCTCTGGTCATTCATTAAAATAAACACATTAGTAAATAAGATTAAATAACAATTTAAAAAATCCTTACCTTAATTACACCTTCAGACAGTCATATAAGGTAATACTCACTTTTTGACATGTAAAGTCACCTTTACAGGCCCCGGGTGTCAGGAAGTGAGTGCGTCTTTGGGAGGGAGGCATTTTCGGCCTCCCCCCACGCCACTGGGCAGCTTGGGTCATGTGCCCGCTCCCCTTGAAGGATGAATAGCGTTGGTTGGCCCAGACGTTGGGGTGTGTGGGAGACAGCCTGGAACGAACGGTTCGTAAGGGGTGAGCAGGATACAGCCTCGGCATCAGGTTGGCGCATTGGGGATCTCTTTAGGAGATCATGGGGCCACAGTGGAGGGGTCCAGGGGAGTAGAACAGGAGAGTCCGATGACACAGATACTCCGCAGACAGGACAGAGGGAGCTTCAGGGAGGGGTGGGGAAGGCTGCTTGTGGAGGGGCGTGTAGGGGAGAGGAGGCCTGCAAGACGGTCTGGGGCAGGGGTGACAAGGAAGGCCACACCTAAAAGACGGAAGGGAAGCTCCCAGAGGCTGGGCACGGGGAGGGTGGGGTTCCAGGGACATGGGCAGTGGAGGAGGTATCAGTCCGGGGCAGAAGGAGGAGTCGCTCCTTCTGGACATACCGAGTCCCGGTGGTGGTGAGGGTGCTCTCGCTCACCTCCGCTGTGAGGCCCTGCAGGTCTCCCACAGGCCGTGATGGGCTGGAGCATGTCTCTGCGGAAGAGGGTGGAGGGCGGTGTCTCGTCTTCCTGCCGCACTGCAGAGAGCAGCAGGCCCTGGCCAGGCCCCGCATGGCTGCATTCCTGGGGTCATGCCCGCCCACCCGTGTTCAGCCTGGCTGCGCCCTCCTGCCTGCCTCCCTGCAACCCCTTCACCTCTCCCGGAGCAGTGAGCGGCCCCGGTGACCTGTCTAAGCAGTGCAGGGGGAGCACGGCTCGGTGGCCTGCCGAGGGCTTCCACAGCGTGGCGCGGCTCTGGCATGCCTTGTTCTCTCTCCTGGCCTCAGGTTGGGGACCAGAGCCTCACCCCCTCTGGGGCCCATGGCCATGGTGCTGATGTCACAACTCTGTTTCAAAGTGAGTAAGCTGGATGGTTTTTTTTTTTTTTTTTTTTTTGAGAAGTTTTTGCCATAGGACGCATGCGCTCGCCAGACAGACAGAAAGTGAAAAATCACCCCCCAGGAGGGATGGCCACGCCGCAATCCCTTCTCCTCCATTCTCCTCTCAGGATCATGGGCACACACGCACACGCGCCCAGCATGAGTTTAAGCCACCAGGTCCAGGACACGAACTGTGGTCGACTACATGGGAGTCCAGGGACACAGCCATTACGCCAACTGCTGGTCCCAATACCCTGAATGTTTACATAAGATGGTGGAAGCCCCATCAAATGCAGCTTAGGGGGAGACAAAGACCCCAGACTCCCGGGGAGCTTATCAGAGGGTGGCCTGGAGTGGTGGAGTTGGGGGGAGACCTGGATGCCAGGAGGTCCACTCCCTGCCTGTGACGTCCCGCCCCTTGCTCTCAGCTGTCTGGCTGCTCCCATTATCAGAGAGTGAGAGAGAATGAGAGTAGAGCAGCCCCTCAGGTCCCCCACGCCCCTTCCCCGAGTGGCCAAGGTGGGTGCACGCACACATGCGTGTATGAACCACACTCAACTGTGTGCCTATCTCGCCACGCCCTTCCTGACCTTCCACAGCCAGGTAAAGCCCTCCTGGGGCCCAGAGTCCCTAGGTCAGTCCTCAACCAAGGGCAGTCAGCTGGCCCTGGGTCCAAACGAGGGGCCACGTCAACCTGAGGGGTCTCCTGGGACTCCAGGATTGGGCTCCAGGGTGGTGCGTGGACTCAGCGTCTCTTCCATTCCTCCGGCGCTGCAGAGGCCACAAAGCTAAAAGCGATGTTTCCCAGACTTCCGAGTGCTGGGGGTGTCAGCGCTCGAGCTCGGTTCTGCTTTACCGTGCACCGGCGTGAGGCCCGGAGGGCGGGGGAAGCTGAGCCGGCTGCCGGAGCCCTGGGTTTGCTAATGGCAGGTGGGGTCGTGGGCGACAGGTTCTCCTTCAGCACACTCCAGTGTCCAGTCACCCGCTTTGTGAGACCCAGATGCAGAGATCGTGGGCGGTGGCTCCCAGACCCGGGTGGCAGCTGCAGCATGTGTTCAGTGGAGCAGGGAGGCACTGGGTTTCCCACCTTCCTGAAGGAGATGAGGGCAGCTCCTCCCCGGGGGGCCGGTT
>NW_006159580.1:2434496-2438894 GCF_000334495.1 Tupaia belangeri chinensis | reverse complement strand
GGGGGATGGCCACGCCCAATCCCTTCTCCTCCATTCTCCTCTCGGGATCTTGGGCACGCACGCACACGCCCCGCGTGAGTTTAAGCCACCAGGTCCGAGACTTGAACCGTGGTCTCCTACATGGGAGTCCAGCGACATAGCCATTACGCTAACTGCTGGTCCCTCACTCTGCTTTCTGATTGGGTGGCTCAAGGATCCAATTCCAAATTTCTGGAATGGGATTGGCTTAGTGCATCTTTTCCGCCAGGCCCCCAGTCAGAGGTCAATGACCAGGCTCAGAGGCTCAGGGGACCTCCATTGGTCTGAGCAGCCGTGCGGGGGTCTGGGCCCCATGGATCCATGTGTGGGGCGTGAGAGGTTGGGCAAGGGCCTGCAGGTTCAGGGCACACGGCTTCTAACACAGCGGGGATCCCTCAGGGCAGGGCCTTTGGGTCCTAGTGTTTTCTGTGGCTCTTTCATCTCACTAGTCCCTAACAGCCACTGTAGGGTCACCTCCAGGAACTCGGAGTTGTGCAGACAGAATATTTGCTTTTGAATTCGTCCGTGTTGCGGGAAACCACTGCGCATGTCATGCCCGGTCTCTGCTATCGTCCACGCTGGGCCCTCCCGTCAGTGGTCAGTGTGCTGTGCCTCCGTTCCTCAGTCTGCAAACTGACACAGCCCCAGGGAGGCTTAGTGAAATCCGACACGTCCCAGCAGGCGTTGCAAATACGGAAGGGTCATCTCCTCATGCTCTCCGCCTCTCTCTCCCAGGGCCGGCCCCCTCCGGACTCTAGCTGGACTGGACGGGGCGCGCCCCCCGCTCCCGGGGCAGGCACAGCGAGGGGCTGGCCGAGGAGAGCTGGGGGCAGCAGGTGCTGACGGAGCTTTCTCCCTGTGATGGATGGCCCGCTGGCTGGGGCCGCAGTTCCAATTTGCTCCCCATTTGGACAGCCGCTTTACCCACAATTCAACTTGTCAGGGCCACAAATCACTCCGCACAGTCAGACTGAGGAGGTGGAGGGGGAGATAGGAGACACGGGCTGAGCGGACTCAGGGCTGGGGTGCAGACGATAGGAGGTTTAGCTCCATCTCGGGCCCCGTTTTCCTCCAAGCCTACCCCCGGCCAGCTCCAGCCACCCCTGTGTTTCTGGGCACACAACTCTACCCGCTCCTTAGCTTGAATCCCTCCCCAGTCCCCTTCCCCAGGTGTCCTGGGTCTCCTCCGCCCCTGGAAACAAGCACAGGAGCCCTGGCGTGTGTCTTCCTCCTGCCCTGAGCTGTCCTCTGTCCAGCTTAGCCATCCAACCGGCTTACGCTTACGGATCTCCGGGCCTTCTATGCCTCCCCTCCACCCCCTGTGGGACTGACTACTCCTCTTCCCCATTCATTCATTCCTTTGTCCTTCATGTATTCATTCCAAAACTACTGACGGAGCCATCACTGTGTGGCAATGGCAAGCCACGGGGCCCATAGTCAAGGGACGTTAGTGGTGCGATTGGAGAAGTGTCCAACTTCAAACTGAGATAACAGCTGGGGAGGACAGATCCTGCGGCCACAGAGGCATGGAGCTAAGGGGTCTACCAGGCTTGCAGTCTCCCTCACCTCCTTCAGGAAGCCTTCCCTGATTGCCTGATCCAGATACCCCCTTAAAGGGCATTTGCAGTGAGTCTCTGGATTCAAGACTTCCGCTGCTGCTGTCTTTCCTTTCTGTCAAGCCACTCACAGGTGAAGACCCTCGCAGTACAGAGGTCAGCCCACACGAGTGTGGTCCAGATACTACCTGTGCTTCCTCAGGACTCAGCTCGGACATTTCCTCCTCCAGGAAGCCCTCCCTGGTGGGAAGCTTGGTCCCGGAGGCCCTTGTCTGGCCCCCTGCCACATCCACCTGCATCGGAGCTCCTCCTTCCACCTCCACCTGCTGGCTGGACGGGAAGAGCTCCTTGCAGGGCTGCTCCTGCCTCTTCTCCCCCCACCTCTGCTCTCTGCTAATGATGATGTCGTGGAGAGAACTGACTTGGATCCAGCAGCTGCCGCCTTCTGTGAGGGCTTTCCTGGCCGAGCCGTCACTCTCCCTGGAGTGGCCCTGGCGCCCCTGGGCTCAGCTTGCAGAGGCACTGGTGCTGCTGTCACTTGGAGTGACCTGGGAAGGTGACTTTGCTGTCATCGCCACTGGCCAGGCCCTAGGAGAAAACGTGGTGAGGAAGGCAGGGCCCCCAGGGGCCAGGGGCCAGGCCCAGAGCCCTCATGGGTAGGGGGAACTGGGGTTGGAGAAAAGGAGGCTGTGTGACCGGCAGGCCAGGGTGGTCTCCGAGTGTCCAGCCATCAGTTCTGTCTCTCTGCCGAATGCAGAGAGATGCATACACCCTCTGCCCTCCTGGGAGTGCCCAGAACTTGGAGGGGCGAAGCTGAGATGGAAGCGTGAGTACCTGCAGGTATTCCCCAGCCCTGGAGGACTGGGAGGCGGGGGCCACCGGTTGCCTTTCTGGGCCAGGCCAGAATGCCCCCCCGTGAAGAAATCCATAGACGGATGTCTCTCCTCAATGAGCGAGCAGCTGTTCTTAGACAAAAACCAAGTCAGGGACAGACATGGTCTGTGGAGGGGAACTCTCGGTCCTGGCGAATTTCAATGAGGACTCCTCTGCCTGGCATTGATTTATGCGCCAGCCTTCCCGGGCTCGGGCTGGTGTAAAGGAGGACCGCGCACATCAGAGGCGGGCCTGTTTAGCTGATCTCAGCGGAGACCCATCCGCCTACCAGCTACGTGGGAGCTGGCAGTCGGCAGGAGGCCTCGGCTCCCCCTCTCTGCGGGGGCTGCGCTCACATGTCCGCCTCCCAGGGCGGGCTGTTCTGATACAGAGAGATCTGGGGGTCTGGGCCATGGCAACAACCCTCGCATCTAGAAGGCAGCAAAGAGCCGCTCCCACCCCCGGCGTCTCTCTCCTCCTTGCTTGCTGCTTTCAAGGTCCTTGCCTCTGATGGGCCTGGTTTTCATTTCCCCTCCCTGCTCCTCTGTGCCCACAGCTCTCCAAGCCTCTCTGTGCTGGCGTCTCCGCTCGCTCTCAGCCCAGCTCTTTCCTCTTCCTCGCCCTGCCCAGTGAGGGCCTGTAGGGTCTCTCTGTGCTGCTTGGGTTTGGCCAATGGGAAGGTCCAACCAGAGATCAGAGAATAATAAGGTGATTCCCTGGGGTGTTCATCCCTGTGGGTGATGCTGGGCAGACAGCACCACGGCTCCGGCAGCCCCAGCCAGGGGCACAATGGGAATCTACAGAATGGAGTCCCCTTGCTCAAATGACCGTGGAACCCTGTTTTGTGCAGAACACTGTACATGAGGAGGATCCACTCCCACCCTCCCTCCCTGGGCCTGCTCTCTGCCTCCCCCTCAACCTGCTTGCATCGTAAGGGTCCACGCTGCCAGCTCCAAGGTATGTTCCATCCTTGTGGTTTCCAGAATCTTGTGCACACCTTTGACAGAATCCTTTCACTGAACCCTCCTCGGCCCTCTGAGGGGCCAATGTTCCAGCTCCTTCCTCTCTGGTCCTCTCTCTCTTTCGCCCTTTTCCTCTCAGGTTTCTCCTCATTTGTCCCTTTCTAGCCTCATTCCTATTGGGTGGGGCCCAGTTAGTAGAGGCCCAGGCTCCTGGGGCAACATTGCCCTGGTGGGGCCTGGAGCCCTGATGCAACGAGGCTCATTCCCCACTTGGAAGGCTCTGAAAGTCAGTGGTAGTTGATTCACCAGGGGAAGTTGCTTCAGGTTAGCCAAACCCTCATGAAAGAGATTTATAAAAGAGGCCTCTCTCCCTCGCTCTCTTTTTCTTTATTAATAATAAAGTGCATACATGCATGCCTGTATGCATGTATGAGAGAGGATGGAGAGAACGAGAGGAAGAGATGAGCCCCTGTCACAGGGTCTGCTCCTTCCTCCAGTCCTCCAACCTGGTGGGTCCAGGCACTTGTGTGCTGCCCGGTGTGTTTCAGATTCAAGCTCGTGCTGCCCCGTGGGACCCGGATTCTCCTGAGCAATGCATTGCACTGCCTGGCGTCCTGGAGCCAGCCTGGGATAAGAGACAGCTCTTTTCTCAACATGTCTAATGAAGAATTACAAAGCCAGTAGGAGGAGTATTTCCAGTCATTTACCCACATCTTCTTTGAGTGTAGGGAGGAAAAATTAGATTCTTTGCACAGTTTTCCATAAAGCATGAATCCTTCCTTATGTACAGGGCTCTGTGTCAAAGGGGATTCCACAGTCAGATGAACAAGGGGAACTCTGGTCTGGAGATTCCCATCATGTACCACTTTATCAAAGGCTCTGAAAAGCCCTACAGCAAAAAAATGTTTTGGGACCAGCAGATGACATAATGGTTACATTACTGGGCTCCCATGTAGTCAACTGCAGTTCGAGTCCCAGACCTGGTGGCT
>NW_006159580.1:2433706-2434465 GCF_000334495.1 Tupaia belangeri chinensis | reverse complement strand
GTGTGTGTGTGTGTGTGTGTGTGTGTGTGTGTGTGTCCAAAGTCCTGAGAAGAGAATGGAGGAGAAGGGATTGCAGCATGGCCATCTCCCTGGGGGGTGATTTCCTGGGGGGTGGTTTCTTGCTTTCTAACTCTCTGGGGAGTACACGCGCCCTATAGCAAAAATCTCTATTTTTTAAAAAAAATTTCATATGTGTTTGACCCAATGTCTTCAAAAATTAGATTAGGAACAAAGTCCTTTTTAAAGAAATAGTTCCTGGAGCAGCAGGTGGCGGAATGGTCACATCACTGGACTCCCATGGTTCAAGTCCTGGACCTGGTGGTTTCAAAACTCACACTGAGCATGTGTGCGTGTGGGCCCAAAATCCAGAGAGGAGAATGGAGGAGAAGGGATTGTGGTGTGGACACCCCCCAGGGGGGGTGACTTCTCATTTTCTGTCTCTCTGTTTCCCCCTGAGCACACTTGCCTTATAGCAAAAATCTCAAAAAGAAAAAAAGAAAGAAAGACATAGTTCCCTGGGGGCCGGCAGATAGCATAGTGATGAAAGCACTGGACTCCCACGTGGCTGGCTGTAGTTCAAATTCCGGACCCGGAGGCTTGAAAATCACACTGGGCATGTGTGCGTGCGTGCCCAAAACCCCAGGAGGAGAGTGGAAGAGAAGGGATTGTGGCGTGCTCATCTCCCCAGGGGGTGATTTCTCACTTTCCCTTTCACTGTCTCTCTGTCTCTCTCTGGTGAGCACATGCACACTATCGCAT
>NW_006159580.1:2426314-2433667 GCF_000334495.1 Tupaia belangeri chinensis | reverse complement strand
AAAAAAAAAAAAAAGAAAAAAAAGAATGAATTAACTCATTCCCTGAGCCCAAGCCGCAGTTTCTTCATCTCGAAAAAGGGAGAATCCATTGCTCTGAGGACTCAAGATGATCATTATATCTTAGATAAGACTCTTCCGGTGGCAAGAACAGAATTCGCACTAGATGAACAGGGAACTTACTGGAAAGATGCTGAGCATCTTTAGAAACCCCTAGGGCAGGAGCCCAGCATGAGGCCAAGAACCAGGAGACGGACGGTCCCCTAGACAGTGTCCACACACCGTCCCTCACGGCCATTCTCTCTGCACATCTGCTTCCTCCGTAGACGCGTTTGCGGTTTCCACAGGCTCAGGGCCATTTGCCCACTCCCAGCCTCCATGGCATCTTCAGTGCCTGCCTCTCGTCCCGTCTTCCTGGCTACTGTCTGGGCTGAGTGTAGGATCGAGCAGGACAGATCCCAGATCCCCAGGAGAGAGTCTGACTGGCTCAGAGTGGTAAGGGGCCGTTCCGTCCTGTCGGCTGTGGCCAGGGCTCGGGGACTGTGTCCCACGTGGCGCTTCTGCATGGCCCCTCTGCTCCGGGAGCAGTTCTCAGCCAATGTGCTGCCCTTGGGGCCCAGGCTGAGCAGATGCCCACAACACATTTGCTGTAATCTGCCCTTGGGGCCCAGGCTGAGCAGATGCCCGCAACACGTTTGTTGTAACGTGAAGAGGGCCCAAGGGCCAGCTGGTGGAGTGGTGGCTAATGCAGCTGCAGCCCATGTGGCCGACTGCATGGTTCGAGTCCTGGACCTGGCGGGCTGAGAGACACTGACACATGCACTTGTGTGCCCAAACCCTGGGGGAGGAGTGGAGGAAAGGGGGTGGTGAGGTGGCCATTTCCCCTGGGTGCCTTCTCACATGCCCTCCGCTACCTCTGTGTCTCTCTCCAGCAAGCACATGTGCCCTATAACAGATTTTTACAAATAAAACTGCCCCTTGGGGACCAGCAGCTGGCGTGGTGGTTAAGATGCTGGACACTCCCACATGGCAGACCACGGTTCGAGTCCCGGACCTGGCAGCTTCCTTTCTCCCTTTCCCTTTCTCTCTCTCTCTGTCTCTCTCTGGTCAAATTAAAATAAATGAATGAATAAATAAAATTAAATAAATATATTTTTTAAAAGCTATTAAAAATAAATAAATAAAACTGCCCTGGGGCCAGCAAGTGGTGTAGTCATTAAGGTGCTGGACTCCCATATGGCCAACTGTGGTTCAAGTTCCAGACCTGGTGGCTTGCTTTCCTACTTTCTCCTTCTGCCTGTCTCTCTCTGGTGACACGCAGTGACCTATAATAAGTTAGTAGTAAGTAAAAAATTAGAGCATTTATTTATTCATTTATTTATTTGTCACGCTTTTCAAACCACCGAGTCTGGGACTCAAACCATGGTTGTCTGTGTGGGAATCCAGCACGTTAACCATCATGCTGCCTGCTGGTCCTAATAATAAATAAAATTAAATAAATAATCTTTTCTTTTCTTTTCTTATTTTTTTAAGTACCCCAAAGCAGGGTAAGTGCTCTGAAGGGAATTCTGTGTGTCTGGCTGAGAAGGAAGTGGGTCAGCAGTAACAAGGACTTAGTCCACGTGAAAGGGCTCCACTCCGCTCCCTCTCCAATTCTCATGCACAGAACATCTCCTGGACACAGGACCTAAGAAATATTGCCCAACAAGGGGGGATTGATGGACTATATTAAAATTAAAATCTTTTGTTGATCAGAGACATCATTAAGAGCATCAAGACAAGACACCGAGTTGAAGACATTTGCGGGACCAGCAGTTAGCATAATGGCTATGTCGCTGGACTCCCATGTAGTCGACCGCGGTTTGAGTCCCAGACCCAGTGGCTTAAACTCATGCCAGGCGCGTGTGCGTGCGTGCCCAAGATCCCGAGAGGAGAATGGAGGAGAAGGGGTTGTGGTGTGGCCATCCCCCTGGTGGGGTGATTTCTCGCTTTCTGTCCCTCTGTGTCTCTCTCTAGCTGGTGAGTGCATGTGCCCTATAGCAAAAATCCCCCCCCCAAAAAAAGAAGACATTTGCAATACACATGTCTAACAAAAGACTGGAATCTAGAATACATCAAGAACTCCCATAAATCAATAAGGAAAAGACAGGCAATCCGATTAAAAAATTGGCAAAAGATCTGAACAGGCACTTCACAAAAGAGAATGCCCGAATGGCCAATAAACATCAAAAATGTGCTCAACATCATTAGTCATCAGGGAAACGCAGGTTGAAGCATGAAATGATACCACTCTCCCCTCAGGAGGAGGCTGAGATGAAGAGAGAGACGCACCGAGAGTCTGTGAGCACGCGTGTCCACCCGAACTCTCAGGTGCTGCGGTGGACGTCTAAATTGGCCCAGCCAGCTGGAAAACGGTGTGGCAGTGCCTAGCAAACCTGGATACAAGCAAACATCCTGGCACGACAGCACCACTCATGGACACATGCCCGTCAGAAATGGGCACAGATGCCCACAGAGACACATGCAATAGCATTTTCTTCTTCTTCTTCTTCTTCTTATTATTATTATTATTATTTAGAGGTTTTTGCTATAGGGAGCGTGTGCTCACCAGGAAGATAGAAAGAGACAGAGACAGAAAGAGAAATCACCCTCCCCCCCAGGGGGGATGGCCACACTGCAATCCCTTCTCCATTCTCCTCTCGGAATCTTGGGCACGCACACACACGGTGTGAGTTTAAGCCACCAGGTCTGGGACTCGAACTGCGGTCGACTACATGGGAGTCCAGTGACACAGCCAACTGCTGGTCCCTTAATTTATTATTTTTTACAAAGTTTTTGTTATAGGGTACATGTGCTCACCAGAGAGAGACAGAGAAAGAGAGAGAGCAAGAGAGGAAAAGGGAGAAAGCAAGCTATCAGGTCTGGGACTTGAACTACCATCAGTCCAGCAGCTTAACCACCGAGGCCACCCTGCTGGCCCCTGCAATAGAATTTTCGTAGCAGCTCTCTTCTGATAGCCCCAGACAGGAACTGACTCATCGCCGTCGACAGTAGAACGTGTGCCCCGGGGCACAGTCCCGGCGGCAAGGCTACTGAGCGGCCTTAACGAACACATCACCACCGCCCGGAACACTGTGGATGAATCTCGCGAACAGTGACGAGCAAAAGGCCGGACACGGGTGTCTGTCCGATTCCATACGCACGAAGCCCAACAGCAGACGAAGCTGACCTAAGCTGTCAGACGTCAGGGCGGTGGCAGCTTTGGAGAGGCGGGTGCCTGGAAGGTGCCGGAGGGAGTCTGGGAGGGCTTATTAATGTCCCATTTCTTGACGTGGGTGTAGATTAAACAGATGTGCAATTTGTCAAACTTCATGGAACAGTGCACTTATGATTTCTGTATTTGTCCACTGGAGTAATTTATAGACAGAGAACGGATTTTAAAATGCAGATCCCTATGACCCGCTCCCAGAGGTTCTGCTTCATCGGGTCCTGGTGGGACCTGGGAATCTGCATTTTACCTTATCAGACCCAGGCATAAAAGCCTGGTCCTGGGATCAACAGATGGTGTAACAGTTACGTCACTGAACTCTCACGTAGTCGACCGTGGTTCAAGTCCTGGACCTGGCAACTTAGAACTCACGCCAGGTGCATGTGCGTGCATACCCACAGTGTCAAGAGAATGGAGGAGAAAGGATTGTGGCATAGCCATCCCCCCGGGGGAGTGATTTCCCCCTTTCTGTCTCTCTGGTGAGTGTATGCGCCCTATAGAAAAAAATCTCTCTTAAAAAAACAAAAACAAAAACAAAAAACAAAGCCTGGTCCCAGTCAGTGATGGAAAGGTTGGCGCTTGGCCATTCTTGGCGGCCTGCCCAGTCCTGAGCAAGAGACGGGATGGTGGTGGGGGTGACCAGAAGGGACAGGAGGAGCCTGAGGGAGGCCTGGGGGAGCTGCTGTTCTCTGGGGCTCTCAGCAAAGCCTGCCATGTGAGACGACCCTCAGCAGGCCAGCCTTCTCGGGGCATGGTGTGAGTGCCATGGGCACTCCATTTACAGGCCCCGTGCAGAGACTCGGCCTCGGTTCGCTCGGTGAGCATGGGGAGGCATACTCTATACAGGGACCTGACCCTGGATGACTGTGGCACTGTCTGCCCTCTCTGGGCCTTGGAGGCCATCGACTGTAAGACCAGGTTGGCCTCCGAGCTGACGCTGACCTCCACTTACCTCTGAGCAGCTGTCCTGCACCCCTAACCTGAGATGCTGCTCTGGCACCTCTTGGAAGGCGCTCTGGTTGCTGCCAGTGCTGGCCACCGAGGGAGGCTCCAGGGGAGGTCAGTTTCCTGTCTATTTCCACACCACACCTCTACGGCTGACCATGAACTCCTGGAAGGCGGGCCAGGGCGGCGTGAATCTCTGTCCTCGGCACCACACAGTGTCCAGTAAGGTAAATTGAAATAAAACATCTCGAGGCCTCCTTGACGTGCTGGGATTCTGTTTCCTTCTTTTCCGGGAACGGGGAGAGGATGCTTGGGTTCCCTGGGGGTGAGAGGGCCAGAAGCCATCCATCTTCAGGTGGTCTAGGATGGATGCCCGGTGGATAAAGGTGTCCAAAAAAGAATTCCATCTCTTCTTCCTGCCCAGAATCCCAGCAGGCAGGCAGACGGAGGGGTGGGTACTTCTGGCCGTTTGGGGAGTTCATTAGAGGGTGAGTTATTAACTCCTGGCTTGGGCAGGGTAGCGGGGCCTTGGGTGCCCTTCAGAGCCGACAGGGGCAGGCCTGAGCTAATTGAAGGCTTAATTAATTTTCCCAGTGGAGGCTGCAGCCGGTGCCTTTTCTCCGCCATCTGGCTGTTTGTCTTCTCCTGGTAGGATCCCCTCTGCTTGCCCAGGGAGCCCTGCCTGCACTCCCGCTGGGCCCTTGGCACTGGCCGCCTCCCGCTGATTTCCATCTGCCCCAGGGGGCGCCTTTCTCAGCTCTCTGTGGGGCCTGTCCCTGGGGGTCGCTCCTCGCTCTTCAGCCTTTGGGGTTACTCCAGGCTTTTGCATTGCCACACAGGTCCTGGGGCTGAGAGGCTCACCAGAATGTCCCAGAGGGGGACTGAAGGTCCTCCCACCGCTGTCTGCAGGAACAAGCAACCCCTTAGGCCAGACTCAAGAACCGAATGGAGGGCCAGCCAGTGGCATGGTAGTTAAGGCACCTGGATCCCACACAACTAACTGTGTGGTTTGAGTCCCAGAACTGGCGGCTTGATGGAACATTCTGGGTGCATATACACACGTGCCCCGAATCCCGAAAGCAGGAGGGAACGAAGTGTGGTGTAACCACTCCCCACAACGGGGGTGCTTTCTCACTTTCTCTCTCTGGTAGCAAGCACGTGCTACCAGTGATGGGGGACCAGCGGATGGCATGGTGGTTAAGGCACTGGACACTCCCATATGGCTGACCACGGTTCGAGTCCCAGACCTGGTGGCTTGCTTTCTCACCTTCTCTCTCTCTCTGTGCCTCTCTCTCATCAAATTAAAAATAAATGAATGAATAAATAAAGTTAAATAAATAATTCTATAAAAAGAAAAAGAAAGAAGGGGGGAGGCAATAGGTATGTGTAGTGGTTAAGGTGCTGGACTTCCGTGTGGTTGACCACAGTTTGAATCCTGGACCTGGCAGCTTGGAACTCATGCCGGGCACATGGGTGTGCATGCCCAAAATCCTGAGAGGAATGTAGAGAAGGGATTGTGGCATGGCCATCCCCCCTGGGGGGGTGATTTCTTGCTTTCTGTCTCCCTCTCTCTTTCTCTGGCAATCACGTGTACCCTATAACAAAAATCTCCCTCTCAGAACTGAGTGGATGTCACTGAGGGGTTTGCTGGCCAGAGAGGCAGGCAGCGGACAGGGGGACTGCCCAAAGGTGACCTTTCCTAGGAACAGAGTGGGTGGGCAGAGGAGCTCCTGCAAGGAGCCCAGCACTGAGGTGGGCTGCAGGTCCCTGGTCGCACCTCACAGGCAGGGAACTGGGCCTGCAGGTGGTCCCCCATCTGATTATCTGCCCCTGCCCCTGCCCCTGCCCTCCCCTCCCACATCTCCTGCTGCCAGGCTGAGGGCCGGGAGGGCCTGAGGTGCTGCCTACAGCCACAGCTCCCAGGCCCGTGTTGTGTGTCCAAAATCCTGAAAGGAGAGAGGGACCCAATGGTTCCCCCGTTTGGCCACTGTTGGGAAGTGGGGGCTCCCAGGTTGGCCACTCTGAAGCCCACACAGCCTCCCTCCCTGTTTTTTTCTTTCTTTCTTTTTCTTTCTTTCTTTCTTTTTTTTTTTTTTAGAGGTTTTTGCTATAAGGCATGTGCGCTTGCCAGAAAGAGAGAGACAGAGAGACAGAAAGCGAGAAATCACCCCCCAGGGGGGATGGCCATGCCGCAATCCCTTCTCCTCCATTCTCCTCTCGGGATGTTGGGCACACACACACATATGCACCTGGCGTGAGTCCAAGCCGCCGGGTCCAGGACTCGAACCACTGTCAACTACATGGGAGTCCAGCGACATAGCCATTAAGCTAACTGCTGGTCCCTAGCCTCCCTGTTAAGAGCACTTGTGAGTCAATGTGAGCTTTTCTGGGCCAGGAAATGCTCCTGTCACTTCTCCAGGGAAGAACGCTGGTTTTCTGCTGCCCGGGACCCTGGGCAGTGTCCTGCTGTATTTGTTCCTTGGCTCCCTGGCTCAGCTGCCCGGCCCTCAGAGTAGGAGGAGGGCAGTGCGGGGCAGAGGAGATGGCGGCTCTGGCCTCAGCCTCCTCATCAGTAAAGTGCTCACCTCTCCGGGTGCTGTGGGGCTCCCGCGAGGCCCAGTATGCCGAGGAAGGTTGTCAACACCAGCGGTCTAGAGTGCCCGCTGTCCCTCGGCACCTTCCAGGCCACCTGCCGCCCCACCCCACAGGGAACTCCACCCATTCTCCGGGTGACCTTCGTCAGTCACCTCGCTGCCCAGGCGTGAAGGCAAACCCAGGGCCGAGGGCAGGGGGGACTTTGCCCCAGGCAGGTGCTGGGCACTCACACGCGTGGGGCCCTGGTCGGGGCGGGGAGATTGGGGTCAGGTTTGGATTAGGGACCGAGATCCGGCTGGAACGGGGAGAGAACAAGGACTCCTGTCAAATCCAAGGTTAGAAGCTTCCCGCCAGGCTTGGGCTGTGTTCTGAACTCTGTGGCTCCAGGGCCCCAGGCAGACAGTCTTTAAGTAAGACCGTGCAGAATAGTGACTGGCTTGGGGTGGGGCTGGGGTCTGCCATGCTGGCGGCCAGCACTGGAGCTGTGGCAGCATGGGACACGTGGGAAGTGGGGGTGGGAGGTGGCCTGGTCCCGTGGAGCTGCGGTC
>NW_006159580.1:2420818-2425005 GCF_000334495.1 Tupaia belangeri chinensis | reverse complement strand
GCAGGGCATCGCGCGGCGGTGCCCTGCGGCTCCCGGAGGACAGCCCTGGCCGCTCGCTGTCTGTGCGTTGACGCTGGTGCAGAGCCACTGTCACAAGCACCACGCCGCCGTGAGCTGGAGAACACAAGTCTGTCTGTGCAGGCACTAGACAGCACTCTCCCACCCCCACAGAGCTGTGCTGACCCCGAATAACTCGGACCTTTGTCCCAGTGGGATTCTGGCTGCAGACCCTTCATCTCCCCCACCTCCTCTGAGCCTGGCCTGGGGAGGGGGAGTCAAAGCCACCTCCAGTCTCCTGAGGGTGCAGAGGGATCCCCCACCCCACCGCCACCTCCCTGGTCTGCAGGCACCTCCAGAGCCTCCTGAGACGCTCCCTGCCCCGCACCTGTGCTCCGTGGGATGCAGGTAGCGCTCTGTCCCCGCTGCTGGGGCAGCCTCTTGCCCAGGGCTGGGTCCCAGGCAAAGGCTGAGGGTCGGCTGGCTGCCTGCCCCCCAGCACCTGGCATGCCCATACCTGTGACTTCACTAGGAAGCCCCCGAGTTGTCACAGCTGGTCAGCCTCTCAAAGCCACTAGGGAGGGGTCCTGAGCACTACCCACGGAAGCCTCGAAGAGGGACAGGTCCTTTCTTGCTGGCCGGGTCCAAGTGGCGCTGTGCACCAGTCCTACCCTCCACTTCTGCTCAGGCCATAGGCCTGTCCCCTGCTGACAGGGAGAGATGACAGGTGATGTGGAAACGACCTTCCTCCCCACTGTCTGGCGCCCCTGAATGGGGGCCACCTGCTCAGGGGTCTCAGTGTCGGCACTCAGAGTGGGGGTTCTCAGAGCCCACCTCTCCCCACTCCAGCTCAGGCTGCCTGGGCTCCTGAAGGGGCCTCCATTGCAGGGTCTGTGCCCCGGCGCTCGCTCTGCCTAGACGCTGCTGCTCCGGCACCACACCAAAGCCCGCCTGCTGGGCAAACGCAGGCCCCTGAGTTCCACAGTGACCCAGCCCTGTGGTAGTGAGGGGCCGCAGTCGGGTGGCCTGGCCCCGTATGAGAGGGGCGAGCCCCAGTGCCCCCGGGGCCCCTGTAGCCCAGACGCTGGCTCCATCAGCCAACTGGGTATTCACACTGCCCATGCCAGCCTTGGCATCTTGGCCCCGTCCCCTCCATCTCCATGGGTGATGACGGTGGGGCCCTGAGCCCCTTCTGGCCCTGACGCTCTGAGTTGGGCAGAAGAACTGAGGGACAGAGTGAGAAGGCTTTAACGGGGAGAGGGAGGTTTGGGGGTGGGAGTGCTGGCAGGAGGGCAGCACGAGGCCGCCAGGGGGTAGGTGGGGGCGGACATGCCCTGCCTTGCCTCGCCTCGGTGTTTGGGACCCTCGGGGTGTGCTACAGTGAATGTCCCCCAGAAGTTCACGTACTGAAGCCATTGTTCAGGTGTCGAGAGTGGAGACTTGCTGTGATCATGGTGTTGGAGAGTGTGGGGCCTTTGAGAGGTGACGGGATGATGAGGGCAACAGGGCGGCCCCCGTGGTTGGCTGCTGGTAGCTTTATAAGATGAGCAGACAGACACACAGACACACAGGCACTTGCCCCTCGGGACTCCGCAGTCATCACTAACAAGAAGACGCACCTGACACAGCCCTTTGACCTTGGATCGCAGACCCCCAGAACTGTGAGCTAAATAAACCTCGATTCTTTAGAAATCACCCGGCCTCGGGAAGTATTTAATTGTTCAACAGAGAAGCGGATGGAAACAGGATGTCTCTGGCCGTCGTCCCAGTGCGGGAGCCTTGGCGATGCCTTGAGCAGACACTAGAGGGCACTGGTCTCCTTGTGAACTTGGCTGAATTTACACTCCAGGAAGGGGTAGACTGGGAGCGGAAAGCCCACCCCTGCTTTTTGGGTGGATGGGCCTGAACTGGCTGGGCAGGCTGCCGATTAGGAGGCCAGCAGCAGGCTCCCTGCACCGTCTGCAGGGGCCCCTTACCACAGCCCCCATCAGAAGGGCCTCTGCTCGTCCCAGCTGCCTGGAGGCACCAGCCACGCATCATCCCTGGGAGGAAATAAAGGACGCTGAAGCTGGGGGTTCAGACAGCGTGAGGAAGGGTGTGGGGACAAGGCTGGGGTAAAAGCAGCCCTCTTGGCCAGGTGCTGGCACATCGATGTTCTAATGCAGTGTCCCCACCTTGCCTGCAACAGGAAGGGACCTGACAGGGCTGCTAGACCAGAACAGTTCCGGAAGGTCTTTTACAACTTTCCCTCCAAATCTGGGATTTTTCAAATCACAAACTGGGGTTCGTGAAGTGAAAAGGATGTTTTGTTCTGACTGGAGCGAAGGAGTCTGGGAGACAGAACGACCACTCAGATCATCGTTGGTGGGCCCCTCCCACCAAGACCGAGGCTGGGGCCCCACTGCTGGGACTGTCAGGGCACCTGGGCCCAGTGGGTCCTGCCATCAGCAGCCCTGGCATCGCGGCCCCATGGGACTCTGGGGGACCCCTTGCAGCTCCTTGGTCCGCATTGACTGCTGGCCCTTGCCTGGGGTTGGGGTATCTGGTCTGAGCCCCTCTCTAGGTGGAGTTCTTTCCCTCTAAGGCGGGGCAGGATGGCTCCACAGCCTCACTTTCGCTGGAAAGTACTGCCCCGAGCGTCCCGCATGGAGTCGCTGGCTTGGGGCTCCGAACACGGGAACCTGTCCGTGTGGCAGGTACAAGAGGCTCTGGGCTCAGGCTGCTCTGTGGAGCCGAGGGCCAGAGCGCCCGGTTTCCTCCTCTGTAAAGTGCAGAGTGTGGGAGGACTCAGCCCCTGGGGCTGCTGCAGGGACTCCGGGAGACAGTGCAGGCCAGGCCTGGCAGAGCGCAGGTGCACCATCCCGCGCCTGGAGAACTTGCTTCCGTCTGGGGCAGGCCTGCTAGTGGCGAGGAAAAGCACAGACTCTGAAGCCAGGCTCCTCTCGGTCCTGACCGTTGCTGCCTGTGTGCTCTTGTCCAGGTCAGTTACCCTCCGTCTGCTCACCTGTAAAACGGGGTTTAGAAACCATCACCCCGCCGGTGGTGGTGCGGTGGTGAGGCCGCTGGATCCCACATGGCCCACACACAGTTCGGGCACCAAATCCATGGCTTGAAAAACATGATGGGCGTGTGTCGCATGTGCGCCCAGAGTCCTGAAAGGAGGGAGAGATGGAGAGGGGACTGCTGTGTGGCTACTCCCATGGAGTTTTTCACTTTCTCTCTCCCTCCCTCCTCCCAGACCCCTGGCAAGTGGACCCGCCCTACAGCAAATTAAAAAAACCCCGCTTACCTCCTTTGGTTTGCATGGGATTTGAGGCGTTCCCCTCTGCCACTGGGCTCTGGGCTCGGCCCATAGCTGGCGCTCAGCTCAGACTTCTTCCTTCCCCCTGACCTGGAATCAGCAAAGACCCTCACCCGGTCCCCGAGGGCCACCGGGCCCCAGCCCAAGCCCCTGCCTAGGCCCTGTGTCCACTTCGGGGCTGCCACAGCGAGCGCTGTCCCTGCACCCCACGGCAGATGCCTGGGATCCCACCACCGAGCCTAGCGGCCTCGCCAGCCTCCCGGGGCTGTTCGGCAAGCAGACGAGACAACAGGTGGAAGGCTCTCGGTGGCTGTGGAGGACTCGCACGTGCCGGGAGTTAAGGTCCTGCCTGCGTCTGACGCACCGAGAGAGAAGACGGGCCTCTCAAAGCACACTGTCCTTGGCCCACTGCCCCCTCTGAGCCGGTCTGGAGGCTGCTCCCAGCCAGCTCCTGCCTCTCCATCCTAAATGCCATTTCCCCCGTCTGGACCAGAGCCGCTGCCTGCTGTCTGAGGCGGCTGGAAATTTCTCAAACGTCGCTTTGATTTATGGCTCTAGTTAATTCTCGAGGAGGCCCGTGAGATGCCCTGAGCTCTGGAGCCTCAATGGGATAAATCATTTAACAGGTGGTTAAATATTCTTTCAGGTCTGGGGAGCACAGGCAGGGTATAACATTCGGGGAGGGGACCCAGCTGGGAGACTCGGCCAATTTCTAAATGAGAAGAGGGGAAGGGACGCGGCTCCTCCGGAGCGGGGGAAGCAAGGTGTCAGAGCGGTGGCTGGAGGCGGCACCGCGGGCCCTTCCTGCCCTCAGCCTGGCAGCACGTGGGCATGGGCGGGGAGTGGGCCTGAGGCAGAGGCGGGGGCCCTGCCAGCCGGGTGCGCAGAG
>NW_006159580.1:2419130-2419884 GCF_000334495.1 Tupaia belangeri chinensis | reverse complement strand
AGCAGTGTGCCCAGAGGACCCACAGTGGTGTGGGCTCCCTGTCGGAGGGCACCCACAGGACCCAGAAACTTCTAGTCGAGAGTGAGGACTCTGATACCACCCAGAGCAGGGCTGGACACGGGTCAGTGCGTACACGCTGGCGGGCTGGGAGAACGGGGGGTTGGGGGGCAGTGTTCAAGAGGCTCAGAGAGGCTGGAATCCCTCTGAGGCAGCACCGCAGGTTAGAGCCCCAGGAGAATTCGGGTGGAGCCACCCAGAGGCAGGAAGCCCAGGGAAACTAGGAAGGGACCTAGAGGTCGCCAAGTAAAAGCACCTGTGCAAAGGAAGGCTGGGAGGGGAGCGGTGGGAGCAGGAAGGACGGCTCAAGGAGGAGGCCTGGGGGTGGGGTGGATTCTCCTCCCCTCCGACCTGTCACTATTACAGTCTGGGGGCGCTGTGAAATGGAAGTGGGAGCAGCCCGGGAGGGAGGTGGGGGAGCCCTCCACAGCCCCCTGCCCCACATCCCTCCCCCACAGGATGCAAGGAAGGCTGGGAGGGGAGCGGTGGGAGCAGGAAGGACGGCTCAAGGAGGAGGCCTGGGGGTGGGGTGGATTCTCCTCCCCTCCGACCTGTCACTATTACAGTCTGGGGGCGCTGTGAAATGGAAGTGGGAGCAGCCCGGGAGGGAGGTGGGGGAGCCCTCCACAGCCCCCTGCCCCACATCCCTCCCCCACAGGATGCAGCGGCAGCCCCGGGCCCAGGGGCGGCTGCCAGG
>NW_006159580.1:2415703-2418921 GCF_000334495.1 Tupaia belangeri chinensis | reverse complement strand
GAGGCAGGTCTGCCCCAGCCATGGCAGATGGTGAGGGTGGGGCCTGGGCCTCTCTAAGAGTGACCCCAACTCTCTGGGCAGGTGCGACACTGGACGCTCGCAGTCACCTCCAGGGGCCCAGTGGGCTGCCCCACCTGCGCAGCCCGCCCTGCTGCTCAGGAAAAGCTGCAGGGAAGGAGGCTGTTTAGTCGGCCGAACTGGACCCATGGCTCACGGGGAGCCCCTAGGCTGCAGTGGGTCTCCCGTAGGATGTCTCCCGGGCTCGCGAGGAAGCTGACAAAACCGCAGATGCAGAGGTGACACTTGCTTTCTAGCACAAGGCCAGCCACCTGGTTCCTCTGCTCCGACAAGCTCTCAGGGGACCCTGGAGTGCCGTGACAAGTGCTGGTGTGGGGGAGGGCTGGGGGATCCGGGCATCTGCCCCCACCCCTGCAGCCCCGTGTGTGCAAGGCGGGCTGGGGGACAGGCGAACGTCACACTCCGGTACCCACGACTGCCTTTCCAGCTGCTGCGGCCTGCCTGTGCGGCTGCCTGCTGGGGCCTCGTTGGGAGTGTGTGGCACCGGGGCTGAGGGTAGCTCCTCGGGGCAGGGCAGGTTTGACTGCTCACTCTGTGTGGTGACCTGGCATCGGCCAGGCCCTGGTACATAACCCACCCACAAGCGGCAGTCCACAACTGCCACCAATATGGACAGGACAAGGGAGGGGCCCAGGGTCCCACGGGGCCCTGCCAGGCTGCGGGTAGAGTGGAGGAAGCAGCCGTTCTGGGCGTGCAGTGGCAGGCAGCCTGGCAGCCCCTGCTCCGGATCTGGGTGCCCTGTCCTCTGCGCTGCCCCAGCGCTCTCCCTCTAGTGACAAATGGAGGATGAATAATTCACGGTGGCGCTGGCTCTATGAAGTATACATCCATCCCAGCCTCCGGAGTAATGAGCTCTCGGACCAGCACAGCCGAGCACGGCTGGCACGTTAACAGCGCTCCACCCTGCATGGTGCTGCCCGCCTCGGCCACGCTTCCAGAGAGGGCATGGGGGGCAGTCTGCCAGGGCTCCAGGTTGGCAGGCTCTTTTTTCCTGGCCTGAGTTCTCAGCCTGGAGCAAACTGTTGCTCACGGATTTTGCAGCAAGCTGGAGGGTCGCGGGTAGATGCTTAGAAGAACTTCCGGAGGGAAAGGTCGTCGTTAAGGAGGCCTTCAGAGAGCTTTGTCCTGTGTAGCTGAAGGGTCCAGAGTGGGGAGGTAGTGGCTCCTCGGGTCACAGCTAGCCAGTGGCAGATAGAAGAGCCCCCGACCAGGGCTCTTGGCTCTAATTACATTCCCTGCCCATCCCCCATCTCACCCCAAGTCCAGGAATGACTCCAGTGGGGTGCTGAGAGAGCAGAGATCTCCCCTCTAGCCTGGTCCAAGCTGTCTACCCCTGGAGGCCTGGGACAGGGGTCCGGCCTAGTTGTGGGGAGCAGGGGCACAGAGAGGGGCCTGACTTCCCACCCAAGGGCTGGGACATGGGGGGCATCAGGCCTGGCTGCCCGCCCGCGGCCCTCCACACCTGGATTCCACACTCAGCTGTCCTGAGTCCACACGTCCCTGTCCTCCGGGAGCACCCAGGCTGGCAGGTGGCGGGCAGGCGGCAGCTCGGAGGCCCAGAGCCTCTCCCTGCAGACCTCGGAGCCGCGCCCCAGCACTGAGATGGCTTCTTCCACTCCGCGGGGGTCAGTCTACACAATCTCAGAGGATCCTTTCCAACCGTGTCCTCGCAGTGCCCATGCCCAGCACACCCCTGCACCAAACGGTTTGTGTACCTTCGGCGTCCATGCAGCTCTTCGCAAACCAGTCGCCAAGTCGGCGAGGGGCCGGAGGTGGGAGGGCCGCATCTCACGGCCTGTGCTCACACTGGTTTGCTGTGTGGTCCTGTGCAGTCACTTTCCCACTCTGTTTGGGGCTGGGTTGGCTACAGTTTTTCCAGTATTTTTGAAAGGCGTTTACGTGAAGACCCAATAACACAGTATGTGTATTTACAAAACCTAAGACAGAGACAAAATGTTGTGAACCTACGCTTTCCCTTATTCCATGTGCTACGTTCTGGGATTTTGTTCTCTTTCCTTTCAAAAAACCGAAAGGCTGGTTGCCAGCCCGGCTGACTCCCGGACTCCCTCTCCGTGGCAGCGTGCAGGCTGGAAACGCTGCCCGAGGTGTCCTGAGCGGCTCTGCACTCAGGGCGCCCACGCCGCCCCTCCGGAGCCTTCCGGTGCTCCCACAGACCCCGACCCTGCCACCCACACCCACCGCCCCGGCCATGCTCTGCCCTGCGGCATCAGGCCCTGTCTGGCAGGCGTTGGCCCTCCTGCCCACTCCAGGGGCAGGCGCTGTGTGCCCTGGACCTCAGAAACCAGGCTTGCAGGAAGTGTGGCCCGGGCTCCGGCTGCCTGGGGGGAGGACGGTCAGGCAGCATCTGGGCAGCTCAGCAGGGAACACGGGAACCGTGGTGGCTGGCAGAGCAGGTGGGGCCGGATTCCACAGCTCAGCCCCTTCTCCTGTCCTCACCTCCCCAGAGCCTGATGAAGAGGCTGCTGGAAAGCGCCAGCAGGAGCCCTCCGGGCCTGCACACCAGGCCTGCACTCTGGGCCTGCACTCCGGGCCTGCACACCGGGCCTGCACACCGAGCCTGCCCGTGCTCCCATCCTGCAGGGAGCCTGGTGGCCACCCTCCCCTGGCCTGGGACCCTCCGAGAGGAAAAGGGAGGACACATTGGATGGTGCTGGGGCTGGCTCTGTGGCATGACAGTTCTGTGCTGCCCAAGGGAGGTCCCCGTGCGGCCACCACAGGCCAAACCCCGTGGATCCCTGAGACATACTGGGCCGGGGGTGAGCGCTGGTTTCCTGATGGGCTGGAGGGCCGGGGAAGGGGGCCACAGTGTGACCAGACCCCGGGGAGGGTGCGTCCCTCTCTCACACACATGCACATGCGTGGGCTCTGTCATGAATAAGGAAAATGAACTTTTTTTCCATCAAGAACTTTATTCAATTCATTTAGAAAACATTGGCAAAATATATTTAAGTTGCATTTTCTCAGGTACCAAAAAGGCAGGTGATATTTATAACTTACAGATACAAATTAGTGATAAACTACAGTTCCATGAGAGATCTTTTGATTTTTTCATGAGAGATCTTTTGATTTTTTTTTTTTAAGAAAGATTTTTGCGGGACCGGCGGGGGGCCTGGGGATTA
>NW_006159580.1:2408348-2415350 GCF_000334495.1 Tupaia belangeri chinensis | reverse complement strand
ACAGTCCCTTCTCCTCCATTCTCCTCTCGGGATCTTGAGCACGCAAGCACATGTGTCGGGCATGAGTTTTAAGCCACTGGGTCTGGGACTCAATCCGCGGTTGACTATGTGGGAGTCCAGCAACAACCATTACGCCATCTGCTGTTCTCATCATGAAATATCTTAGACGTTTTGCACACAAGTCCTTTTTTTTTAGGCAAAGGCCTCTTAAAAAAAAAAAAAACTAATTAATTGATTAATTAATTTTTAAATTTGACCAGAGAGGGACAGAGTGAGAAACAGAGAGAGGGAAAGCGAGAAAGCAAGCTACCAGGTCTGGGACTCGAACTACAGTCGGCCATCTGCCAGCCCTGCCAAGTGCTCTTTTGATCAAACAGATAAATTAACAGATACACACTATTGTGAACTATTGGGTCATCAGAAAAATCATATTTTTGCATAGAAAAACATGAAAGAATGTATTATGACTTTTCAGATGACCCAATATTTCAGACAATACAAAAAATTTTTTTTTGATTTGTTTTCTTCTTGTAAATTCAAGTTTGTCACTTATAATCTTTTTTCTTTTTCTCGTAGCCACCATCCGCCACCCACTCCCTACCAACCACTCTCCCTCTTGCTGTCACTAGCATCCCCACTGACCGTCTCCACTATCACATCTTCGGTTCGTTCAACCTCGGCCATAAAGTGCAGACACAGCACAAACTGAGTGGGGATATACTGTGTGTATCTTTCAAAGTCTGCCTCACTTCGCTCAACACTAAGTCTTCTATATTCATCCATTTTGAGTCGAACGATATGATCTCATTGTTTCTTACAATATTCCATAGTATATATATGCTGTAGTTTTTCAACCCGATCAGTTTTTGGACACTGAGATTACTTCTGCGTTTTAGCAATTATAAATAATGCTGCAATAAACAGGGATGTGCGGATGTGCTTCCAATGGAGTGTTTCTTATCCTTATCTTTAAAACGATTTTTTTTTCTTTTTAAGTTTTTGCCATGGGGTGCATGAGCTTGCTGGACAGAGACAGAGAGAGGGTGGGAAATCACCCCCCAGAGGAGATGGCCATGCTGCAGTCCCTTCTCCTCCATTCCCCTCCTCGGATTTTGGGCACATGTGTCTGGTGTGATTTTCAAGCCTCCAGGTTTAGGACTCGAACTGCAGTTGGCCATGTGGGAGTCCAGGGCCTTACCTACTATGCCACCTGCTGGCTCCACTTCAAAACAAATGTTAAAGAAGAAATAACACTGGGACTACAAACCAGGGTGTTCTGGGATAACCAGGATGAGCCTTGACCCTACTTGGTTCCCACCCTCATCCTCAGACCCTGAAACAAGGACGTGTCTCATTCTCTGCCGACACTTGCACCATCCCCACCTCCCTGTGGTGGCCTGGACTGCTCTCAGTGTGTAATCTCTCTCCCCTGGCAGACTGTTGACTTCAGGGGAGCTTTGATGTGTCAGTCCAGGAGGTGAACAATGGTTGAAGGGTGACCATGTGACCTAGTCCTGGCCAAAATGATGTGAGAGGAGGTCGCTGGGGGCTTCCTGGAAAGGTTTCTCCTGATAGACTCCCAGGCGAGGAGGCCTGATGGTCTGACATTTGCGTTAGGCCCACTGTGTATGCAGGGGGTGGTGGCCGGGGTGGGACGGTGTCCGGGGTCAGGAGGAAGCACCGCCCCTGCCCTTCAGCAGCTGCTCTCTGCCCTGTGCATCTCACACCCTGGAGCTGAGGACAACCCCCAAAGGCCATGTGAGTGGTCCCCACAGACAGGGTTCTTGGAGGGCACAGGACTCTGGAGGCGAGGAGAGGGGTGCAGGCTTCCAGGCCCAGCTGGTTGCATTTCCTACACCTCCCGAAATTCAGATCCATCTCCCGCCCCGTCCCTGCCTCCGCTGACCCTGCTCAGGTCTTCCCCACCTCCCAGCTGGAGTATGCCGGCCTCCTCCCCGTGAACACGCAGCTGCCTTTCCGTTAGGGGTTTGTGCAGCTGTCTGTGCCCCGTTAATACGCCAGGCTGACCCAGTTACGCTCCTGGGTAAAGCTTGTCTGCCACCCACAACAGCGCCTCACCCTGGCGGCCCTCAGGCTGACACAGCAGAAAGCTACAGTCGTCAGCAGCTCTTGGCACTGGCCTGCGTGGTGTTTCTGAGAAATGCAATTGTCCGTCTTTTAGTCAGGAGACTTCACACACGAATCAGCCGTGGCCCCGTAGAGCCCAGATCTGGACAGGTCACAGGGCTGAGGAAGGAGACTTCCGCAGGAGCCTGTTCCCTGCAGGTGGCCATGTCACCACCACTCCCGCGGCCCCTCGGCAGCACTGGGCTTTCTCCGCTCTTCTCTCACACACAGCCCACTTTCCTCAGCTGGGTCTCATGCTTGGCCTCTTGGGTGTTTGGGTTTGAGGTCCCACTTCCCTCCCATGTGTACAGAGTCTTCTGTGACCAGCCCCTCCTCGCATCCCTAGCTTTGTACCCGCTGCTCCTGGTCTGCTCTTTGGACTCCAGGAATAAGGAACTGCCCACAGCTCCCTGCACTCACAGAGACAGCACCCTCGCTGCGCCTTTGCCATCTCCCCTTCTCAGCCGGGCCTCACTCTGCTCGCCCTCTGCAGCTCAGCCCCTGTGGGCGGGAGCTGGGGACATGGACCTGACCGGCAGAAGGCAGCTTTCCAGAGGGGTCTTTCTGGGGGTGATGGAAATATTCTATATCGTGACTGGGGTCTTGATTCCACAAGCCGTACATTTGTCGAGTCTGTGAACTGCTCACTTACGACGGGACAGTGACAGTGTGGTAAAATGTGAGTTGTGGGGCTGACCCACATGAGAAGGTTCTGGGTTCACATCCGGAGATGTCCCTGAGTACCATGGTCACATGCATGCCCGTAATCCAGGGCTGGAAGAGAATCAGGGTGTCAAGACTGTGTTGGAGGAGCTGCCTCTCTCTCAGAAGATGAAATAAACTGTAAAATGAATGCATTGGGGGCAGCAGGTGGTGTAGTGGTTAGGGCGCTGGAGTTCCATGTGTTCAACCATGGTTCAAGTCATGGACCCGGTGACTGGAAACTCACGCCAGGCATGTGTGCATGCCTGGCCAAAATCCTGAGAGAAGAATGGAGGAGGAGGAGAAGAGATTGTGGTGTGGCCATCCACAATGAGGGGTGAGTTCTCACATTTTGTCTCTCAGTATCTCAAGTGAAAGCATGCACTCAATAGCAAAAATCTCTAAAAAAAAAATTGCATCCTTAAAATTTATAAATCATACACCCGAAAAAGTAGTGGGTGTGTGATTTATAAATTTTATAAGTTTATAAATTAGGCTCTAGAGCCAAGCCCAATGGAAGCCACCGGAGTGCCCAGGCTTGGCTAAGCCCTCCAGTCAGCTCCAGGAGGACCCAGGCCACTCCAGTCTCCTCACTTACCTGGATTATAAATATCCCACTGTGGCTGCCTCCGTGGTCTGAGGCCCATTCTCAACTCCCCAACCCTGGGCATTGCAGGGCACATGGGAGGCATACTGGGACTGACGTGAGAAGGAGTGGGGATGGCTTGAACTTATAGTTTTCTGGGGCTTCTGGGTAAGAATTTACTGTTAAAAAAACCTGGCTTCAAATCCCACTTAGCCTCCTCACCAGCTAAGTGACATTAGGGACTTGCCCTCTCCTCTTTGAGCCTCGAGGACAGATGTTAATGAACTGACCTTTGAAATAGATGTAAGGCTTCACAGTCTTAATGGAAGCACTTAGCACTGTCTCAGGAGACATCACTTAAAACCCACCATCCTCCCTGCCTTAGCAGTGCAGCATGTTTTAAATGGTGTCTCCTACCTAAATGTCCAAGAACAGATGCATTCAATGGATTGAAAAAATGTGGCTATGGAGTAGTACTGTGGTACACACTGTGGAATGCTACTCGCACATAAAAAGCAATGAGACCCTGACCTCTGATACAAAGTGAACGAATATGGAAGAGTCAATGCTACGTGGTGGAAGCCAGACTATGAACGACTGGCATTGTATGTCCCTGCTTTATATAAACCACGCGTCTGCGCTCTATGGCAGAAACTGGGAGGCTGAAAGGTGTACTAGCAGAGAGGGCAACTGTAGATACTAGAAATGGTGTGGGAGGGGCTGGGTAATAGAGGGTGGAAGGGGGAAAACCATTTAACAAACACAAAAAACGAAGAGTTACCTGTTGGTAATGTATATGGTGATATCTGCACCTTGACTAGTGCATGTTGTATGTACGCTAGGAAAGACCATTTTGTACACTGTAGAGATGTACAGTGGTTAAATGTAAATTTGAAATATAAAGAAATTAAAAAGTAACCCTACCATCCTCTAAGCTTTTCCTGCGCTAATTAATATAAGCCTCACATGCCGCTTTATTGTTGTTATTCCAGTTTCTTGGGTGAAAACCCGAGGGCTGAGTTGGCGCACGCAGCCTCCGCTGGACCTGATGGCTGTCCGCGGCCATTTGTGTTGCGTTCTCTCGCCTCCCCACACCCAGCCACCAGAGCGTCTCCAGTCTTGAAGGTCACAGTGACAGTTAACAGGAAGCTTGCAGAGGCAAGATCATCTCACTCCCCGCGGCATTTCTAGATGGAAAACGAGCTGGGCTCCATTGCCAGGCGCACGCCCGCATTGTGTTGACGAGAGCCAGACAGATGAACCACGCAGACGGCTCGGCTCAATTCGCAAACATTTAGCCAACACCCACGAGGTGCCAGGCAGTCTGCTGGCACCAGGAACAGAGGGGGGCTGAGAAGACGAGACGGATGCGCCCTCAGCATGGAGGGGCAGGAGGTAGTTGCAGCAGCCTTGCCCCATGCCCCAGCGGCCGAGTTTCTTGTTGAATCCCCTCTGGTCTAGGTTTTGGGGGTTTCAAGGCCACGATTGCCATTCTCTTTGGCCACCCAAACCCCGAGAAGTTGGGGAATGCTCTACTTGCCCCTTAATTCCTGTTCCCCTCCATGGGATCCCAACACTGCTTTCTGGACGCCCCTGCAGCCGGGACAGAAGCACGTGACTGCATCCACCAACAGGAGCTATGTGCCCAGAGGAGGCCCCTGAGTGGACTATTGGCGTGCCAGGTCCCCAGGGTTGGGGTGGCAGACGTTTGGGTGCCATAGTCTCGGTGATGCTGGGTGAGCTGGCCTTTCTGGGCCACGGACAAGACAGAGGGGTCTGCAGACAGCTCTGCAGCCTGGGGGCGGTGTTCCTTATACCAAACTCGGGCCCAGCCTTCCCAGTGACTCTGTGACTCACCTCATTCCATAACAGTTCGTTCCTTTTCTGTTCAATTGCGCAGAGGCGACCTTGGAGTGGCAGTGGGGAGCTGGGCCCACAGGTTCAGTTGTGCGGCAGGGCTGTCTTCACAAGGCCGCTTTCACCAGACCTCACACTGAGGGTGTGAGTGAAGGGCTGACGACCCTGCGACCCTGCTCCCCACCCTGTAGTGAGCCCTCTCAGGACTCCTGAGGAACAGAGAGACAGTAAGAGGGGTGTGTGGGGGTACGGCCAGCTGGCTTGCTCAGCTCCCAGTCCCGCCTTCCTTAGTCCACAGAGGCGAGGAAGCTAAAGCCACATTTCTTAGACTCCTCGGGTTCCAGAGAGGTTGGGATTCTGCCAGTCTGACCGCAAGAGACTCGATCCCAGGTGGTATAATGGCTACCTCACTGGATTCCCGCAGAGTCGACCTGATGAGAGTCCTAGACCCAGCGGCTTAAAAGACTCACACCGGGTGCATGTGCGTGTGTGCCCAGAATACTGAGAGTAGAAAGGAGGAGAAGGGATTGCAGCTTGGTCATTCCCCTGGGGGGTGATTTCTCACTCTCTGTCTCTCTGTCTCTCTGGTGAGTACACATGCCCTATAGCAAAAATCTCTCTTAAAAAAGAGAGAGAGAGTTGAGTTTGGAACCAAGTTATGAGGGTAGTGAGAAAGGGCATGAGGTGTCCACTTAGCTAGAGCCAGTAGTGGCACCAGACGCTTGAGAGCAGCTTCCGAGTCGGCAACATCTGCAGGTGGCAGAGGCAGCAGTTCCCGTGGCAGCCCAGTTCTGGAGTGTGAGGCTGGTGGTTGTTCTTGGAAGCTCAGCTCGTCCGCTGGGCCTTCCAGTGCTTTGTGAGCTATCTATGCTCCTTGATAAATTGCTTTTGCTCTTACACATGAATTATGTGATATGGGACCAGCAGTTAGCATAATGGCTATGTCGTTGGACTCCCATGTAGTCTACTGTGGTTCGCGCCCCGGACCCGGTGGCTTAAACTCACGCCGGGCGCGTGTGCGTGCGTGCCCAAGATCCCGAGAGGAGAATGGAGGAGAAGGGATTGCGGTGTGGCCATCCCCCTTGGGGGGTTATTTCTCGCTTTCTATCTCTCTGTCTCTCTCTGTCTGTCTGGTAAGCACACACGCCTTGTAGCAAAAACCTCTCAAATAATAATAATAATAAAGAATCATGGGATTCTGTCACCTGCAGCCACCTTGCCCAGAAGAGTCACATCCTTCACCTGCCCTCCTCTAGTCTTTGTGTGTGGAGGGTCCCTCCTGCTGCCACGGCCCAGTCAGAGACTTCCTCACATTGTTACCAGTTCTTGGCTGTCTTCTCAGAAAGCTTCCGAAGTCTGGAGTCATCCCCTTAAAGAGCATACCTGCTGGACCCTGGAGCCGGTTCCCCCTCCTCGGGCTCCGAGAGCCGGGAGCAGTCGGCGAGCTCTCTACCAGAGGCCGTGGCTCCTGGCAGTGTCTGCGCTCCGTCAGAAAGACAGGCTCCTCTGCAGCTGGGCTACGCAGAAGGGGCTTTCTCTCCAGGTCTTAGTTTACAGTCATCAGAAGGGCCGGCAGAGGACTCCAGGTGGAGCTTCCAGGAGCAATTCCCAAAGTCTTGCGGCAGAGCGGGCTGCCGAGAACTGCGGCCTCTCCTGTAATCAGAAAGTGCTATGTCTAGAAGCTTCCCCTGGCTGTGCCTGCCGTCGGCTGGATCGGGGGGCCGCCGCCG
>NW_006159580.1:2407683-2407958 GCF_000334495.1 Tupaia belangeri chinensis | reverse complement strand
CCCTAACCCCCACGCCACCCGCTGGCTAGGTAGCTCTCCACCTGATTGGCTATGTGGCAATGGGACGAAGTTGGAGTACAGGGTGGGGGGCCCAGCAGCCGCGTCAGCCTTCCTGCCCTCCTGCCTCTCCCGACATGTCCATGATTCGCAGGACTGAGGGTGAGTGGCTGCCCTCAGGCGGGGAGGTAGAAGGCTGCGGAACCACCGTCAGATCAGAGATGCAGAGTGCTCACAGGGGGCCGTCCAGCCAGCTGCTCCCGATGCAGGCAGGTGCG
>NW_006159580.1:2398539-2404830 GCF_000334495.1 Tupaia belangeri chinensis | reverse complement strand
CAAGATCCCGAGAGGAGAATGGAGGAGAAGGGATTGCGGTGTGGCCATCCCCCCTGGGGGGTTATTTCTTGCTTTCTATCTCTCTGTCTCTCTCTGTCTGTCTGGTAAGCACACACGCCTTGTAGCAAAAACCTCTCAAATAATAATAATAATAAAGAATCATGGGATTCTGTCACCTGCAGCCACCTTGCCCAGAAGAGTCACATCCTTCACCTGCCCTCCTCTAGTCTTTGTGTGTGGAGGGTCCCTCCTGCTGCCACGGCCCAGTCAGAGACTTCCTCACATTGTTACCAGTTCTTGGCTGTCTTCTCAGAAAGCTTCCGAAGTCTGGAGTCATCCCCTTAAAGAGCATACCTGCTGGACCCTGGAGCCGGTTCCCCCTCCTCGGGCTCCGAGAGCCGGGAGCAGTCGGCGAGCTCTCTACCAGAGGCCGTGGCTCCTGGCAGTGTCTGCGCTCCGTCAGAAAGACAGGCTCCTCTGCAGCTGGGCTACGCAGAAGGGGCTTTCTCTCCAGGTCTTAGTTTACAGTCATCAGAAGGGCCGGCAGAGGACTCCAGGTGGAGCTTCCAGGAGCAATTCCCAAAGTCTTGCGGCAGAGCGGGCTGCCGAGAACTGCGGCCTCTCCTGTAATCAGAAAGTGCTATGTCTAGAAGCTTCCCCTGGCTGTGCCTGCCGTCGGCTGAATCGGAGGGCTGCCGCTGTAGTCCCTGGTGCCGACACGGGAGAGGTGGGTGCCCACACCCTGCCCTTTCCCCACGTGACTTGGCCCCAAATGCACGTCTCATGTCGATGCACCTAGGTCGGCGATCCTGTCTCATCCCAGCTGTAAGGGGGTCTGAGAAGGCAGTTTTCTTCTCTTTCTCAGTGCACGTGCTCACTGGAGGGAGATAGAGGAAGAGGGGGAAAGTGAGAAACCACCCCCGGGGGGGTGGCCACACCGCAATTCCTTCTCCTCCATTCGCTTCTGGGGATTTTGGGCACGCATAATACATGCCTGATGTGTTTTTCAGGCTGCTGGGTCTAGGACTCAAACCGTGCCATCGGCACTTCAGGCTGCTGGGTCTGGGACTCAAACCGTGCCGTCGGCCACGGAGGAACCAGCTGCCCTAACCACCACGCCACCCGCTGGCTAGGTAGCTCTCCACCTGATTTGCTATGTGGCAATGGGACGAAGTTGGAGTACAGGGTGGGGGGCCCAGCAGCCGTGTCGGCCCTCCTGCCCTCCTGCCTCTCCCGACACGTCCATGATTCGCAGGACTGAGGGTGAGTGGCTGCCCTCAGGCGGGGAGGTAGAAGGCTGCGGAACCACCGTCAGATCAGAGATGCAGAGTGCTCACAGGGGGCCGTCCAGCCAGCTGCTCCCGATGCAGGCAGATGCGGGACACCATCGTGGACCAGAAGAGACCTCATGCTCAGAGGCAGGAGCCTTGCTGAGGCCAGGGTGAAACAGCCAGCGTGACCTCCACGTGAGTGCCGGGTGGTGGTGCAGTTGCACGGGAAGGGCCCAGTTCCCTGGCGGTGGGCACAGTCTGCTGCCCTCAGGAGCCCCCCTAGAATGGCCACTGGCTGCCAAGAGACCAGAGGGACCACAGAGCCTCTGCGTCAGTTTCATGCTCCATTGGCCTCGTTCCCCAAGGCCAGGTAGGTGCCTACTTGGAAGGCTCAAGGCAGAATGGAGCCTGGACTGAGACGAGGGTGGAGCACATACCCTACAAGCGCTCCGTTCCAAGCTGTTTTTTGTTGCTTTTTAGGATTTTGTTATACGGTATGTGCGCTCACCAGACAAAGAGATACAGAGAGAAGGAAAGTGAGAAAGCACCCCCCCATCGGTGCTGTCCACACCACAGTCCCTTCTCCTCCTGGGATTTGGAGCACTCATGCACATGCACCCGAAGTGATTTTCAAGCTGCCAGGTCCAGGACTCGAACTGTGGTTGGCCATGTGGGAGTCCAGCGTCTTAACCACCACATCATCTGCTGCCTGCCGCCTAACAGTGTTTAAGAAAGTGACCCGTTGACGGCAAGGCCGCGAAGGTTCTGAAGAAGGGCTAGCTGCACGGCCAGGACGCGTGGGAGATGGTGCTCTGAGGGGATGCACAGGCCCTGCCCGGGCCCAGGCTCTGACCCTGAAGGAGCTGGCGCCTGGCCACCGCCAAACGTGAGGTTGAGCCGTCACTTCTGGGCTGTCTCAGCTTCCATATGTGCAGAGTAAAGGTGGGAACCATGCCTCCCATGGGGCCCATGGTCAGTGGTAGGAATTAAAAGATGGAATGTGCTGAGCACAGGCTTGACACGGACTAGGTGGTCGATAAATGCTACTGTCGTCCTCATCAACCATTAGCCAGGGGCGGGATGCGCGAGGTGAGGGGACCCTTCTCCTCACCCACACATCACTAACGCTCAATGCTCTCAGAGTCTCAGTGCACTCGGCCTGCCCCTTCCCATAGACTCTGACCGACTGGACGAGATCTCCACGGGCCAGGACCATGTTCCTGTCCTGTGGTTTTGTCCCCACCCCACCCTGGCAGCCCGGCTCAGGCTCCCCATGTGAAGGACTTTTGGCCCTGCGTGTAGAATGGTTGAGGTCATAAGCTGTCTATTTGCCATTGCAAGTGACAACCCACTACAGTGTGGCTGGGACGACAAGGGAGAATGACTGGGTCACACACCAGGAACGCCCAGAGGGCAAGGAGTCCCTGGAGAAGCTGGACTCAGGGTCTCAACAGAATCCTGCAGCCCCAGTCTGTCCCCTCTCTGGCCTGGTCCTCATGGTCCTCTGGTGGCCATCAGCAGCTGTGCACTTCTTTGGCCCTCACTGGCCAGGGCTGGGCTTCGCTCTGCTGTACGCATCGGGGGCTTGCCCACCTCTAAACACCGCTGGGGTTGGAAGTGGCCAGTAGATGAGCCCTGGCCTCCAGGCTGGCCCTGGAGTTGGGCTGATTGGCACATGGGGGAGTGCAGGAGAGGGCAGTGGGAGGTGGTCATCACCGTCAGCCATGCTGTTCCCCCCCTTGGCGACACAGACAGACTGGCTACATTAAGATTCCTGTCTACTGCTTCCCAAAATGTATTCCAAGGGTGCCCAAGATCCCAAGAGGAGAATGGAGGAGAAGGGATTGCGGCATGGCCATCCCCCTGGGGAGGCCGTGATTTGTTTTCTGTTTCTCTGTCTCGCTGGCGAGCACACACGCCCTGTAGCAAAAATCTCTACGAAATATATTCCAAGGAACACCAGCATACCAAGGTTATATCTTGAAAGATGTGTCTGTGACCCTCTCCCCCCAAAATTGAGGAGGGTCTGTTCCTCACCTTGAAACCCACCTGCACATTACCATATTAAAGATACTGACAAGTCCTGTAAAAAATTTAGCAAAAAAACAGTGTTTGGGTTCAGCCAGTAACATGGTGGATCCTACATGGCTAGTTGCACAGTTTGAGTCCCAGACCCAGTAGCTTGAAAAACATGCTGGGCACATGCCCAAAATCCAAGAGGAGAATGGAGGAGACAAGATTACAGTATGGCCGTCCTCCCTAGGGGTGTTTTTCACTTTCCCTCTCTCTGTCTCTCTTCATTGAGTGCATGCATCCTATAGCAGAATTAAAAACAAAACACGAAAGACCACACCAGTGTTTGTCAAACTCATATGAACTCAGAATCCTTTTTTTCACATCGCCTTTATTAACCTCACTCACCCCAGACATATCAACTTGCAAACATACCTGTGACCTAGCCCCTAAGTCCTCTTCTTTTTTTTTTCCTTTAAAGGATTATTTTATTTAACTTTATCCATTTATTCATTTTAATTTGACCAGAGAGTGATAGAGTAAGAGAGGGAGAGAAAGTGAGGAAAGCAAGTTGCCAGGTCCAGGACCTGGACTGCGGTCGGCCGTGTGAGAGTCCAGCGCCCCTAACCACTACACCACCTGCTGGCCCCAACCCCCACCCCCAAGTCCTTTTCTGACCAGCAAAGGGAGGAGCTTGTCAAAGACCATGGTGCGTTGAGTTCCAGACACCAGGCGGCCTGCGGCTGCAGGCCCGGGCTCCCGGGACCTTCGCGCATCCCACCCCTACTCCTCTTTGGACCTCAGGTTGGTTACGTGGGACTTTAAGACTAATTCACACCCCACCCCACCCCACCTGCAAACTGGATCGAGCTGGCCAGCAGTTCTGGACACCAGGTGGCCTGCGACAGCAGGCCTGTCCGCCCGGGACCTTCACTCATCCTCTGGTTCTTCCCCATTTGCCTTTGGACTCTCTGAACTTCAATGTTTTGAATAGCATGTGGTGCACAACACACCGCACAATTTTTGTTTCTGTTTTGTTTTTCTTTGCTCTTGAGGTGTTGCTTATTAGGTCAGTTGGAGGTTCACTACTCCTTAGAAAGAGGAAGGTCTTTTGGCCACCCAGGACCAGTGGCAACAGTTCATGGTAATGGTGAGCAACAGGTAGGCCAACCATAAGAGAAATCATCAGTTTTCTAATCCTGTACAACTCTTAACACTCAGACAAACCTTAGATAAGTTAGGAAGCAACATATAGATTACCTGATGACTAGGAACAATCGCAGAGGCTCAAGAAGTATGAGCAACCAACAAAAGGCCTCTTGCCCAAGGGAAATCACCAAGCCTACATCACCCACAGTCAATACAATGGACATCATGGACATGTTGGATAAGGAATTCAGAATATTTGTAGTGACCAAACTAACTGAGATGGAAGAGAAAAGAAACAAAAAGCTCTAGAGATGGGGAAGTCCTTTCATGACTTGAAAGAAGAAATAGATACCTTAAACAAGAACCAGATGGAACTTCTAGGGTTGAAGAATGTGATACAGAAATCAAAACCTCCCTTGAAAGTATTAAAAGTAGGTTAGATCAAGCAGAAGATCGAAGCTCTAACGTAGAAGACAAAACATCTGACATAGAAAAAAGCATCAAGAAGATTGAGAAAACAACCATGAAAAGTGAGGATAATATACGAGGAATACTGGATACCATCAAGTGCCCCAACATCCGGATAATTGGTATCCCAGAAGAGGAAGAAAATAAGGGCCTAGATAATTTATTCCATGAAATCCTGGAAGAAAACTTCCCAGACCTAGACAGGCATTCAATTATCCAGACCCAAGAAATACATAGGACCCCGAGTAGAATCAACCCAAGAAGATCCTCTCCAAGGCACATCATAGCCAGACTGGCAAAAACAACAGACAAAGACAAGGTACTAAAGTTGGCAAGAGGGAAACGTCAAGTTGCTTACAAAGGTCACCCCATTAGGCTATCATCAGATCTCTCGGCGAAAATAATGCAGGCAAGGAAAGAATGGGGGAAATATAGTCAAAGTGTTGAATAAAAAGCAATTTCAACCAAGAATACTATACCCGGCAAGATTATCTTTCATATGGGAAAGAAAGATAAAAACATTCTCGGATAAACAAAATTTGAAGGAATTTACCAACTCCAAACCAGCTCTTCAAGAGGTTCTAAAGGGAGTGCTATACCAGGAAAACTAAAAAGTTAGACAGACAGTTATCCAAGAACAAAAAGCAACCAAGAAAATGGCTCACTTAATGATAGGATCAGATATGGAAATATCGATAATTACATTGAATGTCAATGGATTAAATTTTCCAATTAAGAGACATAGACTGACTGAATGGATAAAAAAATAGAAACCCTCTATCTATTTCCTACAAGAAACTCACCTTACGGATAAAGACATACATAGACTAAAAGTAAAGGGCTGGAAAAGATATTCCATGCAAATGGAAATCAAAAAAGGGCTGGAGTAGCGATACAGATCTCAGACAAAATAGATTTCAAGGCAAAGACTGTAAAAAGAGACAAAGAAGGGCATTATATAATAGTAAATGGGATAATCCAGCAAGAAGACATAACCCTTATAAATATGAATGCAACGAACTCAGGTGCACTTAAATATGTGAAGAAAAGACTGCTGGAGCTAAAAGGAGAGATAGGGAGAAATATTATAATTGTTGGAGATCTCAATACCTTATTATCTACTTTAGACAGCTCTTCTAGACAGAAAGTAAATAGAGAGATACAGGACCTAAATGATACTATAAATCAAATGGGCTTGACAAATATCTACAGAACTTTCCACCCTACATCCACAACATATACATTTTTCTCACCCCGGCATGGAACCTTTTCAAAGATTGATCATATGTCAGGACACAAATCAAGCCTTTACAAATTCAAACGCATAGAAACTGTATCCAGCATCTTCTCTGACCATGATGGAATTAAACTCAAGATTAATTTCAAGAAA
>NW_006159580.1:2391426-2397461 GCF_000334495.1 Tupaia belangeri chinensis | reverse complement strand
GGTTCAATATACGCAAGACCATAAATGTAATACACCACATTAACAGAAAGAAAGATAAAAACCATATGATCATTTCAACTGATGCAGAGAAAGCATTTGATAAAATACAACATCCTTTTATGATTAAGACCCTCAGTAAGATTGGCATAGAAGGGTCATTTCTCAACACAATAAAAACATCTATGAAAAACCTACAGCTAACATCATACTGAATGGGGAAAAGGTAAAAGCTTTTCTGCTAAAAGCAGGTACCAGGAAAGGCTGCCCACTTTCTCCACTGCTCTTCAATATAGTACTGGAAGTCTTAGCTATTGCACTCAGAAAGGAGAACAATATAAAACGCATTCAAATAGGCAAAGAAGAGTTGAAAATATAGTTATTTTCAGATGACATGATGGTATACTTAGAAGACCCAAAGGTCTCCATGAAAAAACTTCTTGAAGTAGTAAGTGAATACAGCAAAGTGGCAGGACACAAAATCAACATCCAAAAATCTATAGCATTTTTATATATGAACAGCAAGCACACTGAGATAGAACTGAAAAAAGTAATTCCACTTACCATAGCCACAAAAAGTGTAAGATACCTAGCAATAAGTCTAACCAAAGAAGTTAAAGACCTCCACAAGGGAAGTCATGAGTAGCTAAAAAAAAAAAGAAATTGAAAATGACACAAAAAGGTGGAAGGACGTCCCATGTTCCTGGATTGGAAGAATGAATATAATCAAAATAGCAATTGTACCCAAATTAATCCACACATTTAACACAATCCCAATCAATCAAAGTGCCAGACACATTCTTCAAAGATCTAGAAAAGACAATGATACAATTTGTCTGGAATCGGGACCAGCAGTTAGCATAATGGCTATGTCACTGAACTCCCATGTAGTCAACCACGGTTCGAGTCCCGGATCCGGTGTCTTAAACTCACGCTGAGCACGTGTGCATGCGTGCCCAAGATGCCACGAGGAGAATGAAGGAGAAGGGATTGCTGCGTGGCCATCCCCCCTGGGGGATGATTTCTCGCTTTCTGTCTCTCTGTCTCTCTCAGTTATTTCCTATAGCAAAAACCACTCAAAAACATTTTTTTTGAATCTGAAATCATAAAAGACCTCGTATTGCCAAAGCAAACCTGCACAAGAGGAGTGGAGTGGGTGGCATCTCACTCCCTAACCCAAAATATATACTACAAAGCTGTGGTAATAAAAACAGCATGGTATTGGCACAGAAATAGACAGGTGGACCAATGGAACAGAATAGAGTCCCCAGAAATAAACTCACAGGCACACAGCCAACTGATTTTTTTGGAGTGGTTTTTGCTATAGGGCGTGCGCTCGCCAGAAAGAGAGAGAGAGACAGAGAGACAGAAAGCGAGAAATCACCCCCCAGGGGGATGGCCATGTCGCAATCCCTTCTCCTCCTTTCTCCTCTTGCGATCATAGGCACGCACGCACAGGCGCCCGGCGTGAGTTTAAGCCACCGGGTCCGGGACTCAAACCGCGGTCGACTACGTGGGAGTCCAGCGACATAACCATTACGCTAAGTGCTGGTCCCAGCCAACTGATTTTTGACAAAGGGTGCCAGTCAAGGGTTCCATTCTCCAGTGGAGAAAGGAAAATCTCTAGCAAATGGTGCTGGAAAAACTGGATATACACCTGCAGAAAGATGAATCTGAACCCCTACGTCTCACCTTTGGCAAAAATCAACTCAGAGTGCAGCAAAGATCTGAACCTAAGACCTCATGCTATGAAACTGCTCCTGGAAAACACTTGGGAAACTCTGGGAGATATTGGGGAAGGCAAAGACTTCTTAAATAAGACCCCTAAAGCACAGTCAATAATCCCAAAAATAGACAAGCGGGATTACACCAGATTAAGAAGCTTCTGCATGGCAAAAGACACAGACGATTTGTGTGAATCAACAGCCCTCAGAATGGGAAAATATTTTTGTAAACTATACATCAGATAAAGGACCGATAATCAGAATACGCAAGGACCTCAAGCAGCTGTCCTGAAAAAAGATGATTAACCCCATTAAAAGATGCGAGAAAGAGTTGAGAAAACCACTCTCTAAGGAAGACATACAAGAGCCAAAAGGCATATGAAAAAAATGCTCATCATCCCTCATTGTAAGGGAGATGCAGATCAAAACCACAATGAGGGGCCAGCAGTTAGCGTAATGGCTATGTCGCTGAACTCCCATGTAGTCGACCACGGTTCGAGTCCCGGACCCGGTGGCTTAAACTCATGCCAGGCGCGAGTGCGTGCGTGCCCAAGATCCCGAGAGGAGAATGGAGGAGAAGTGCTGAAGTGGGGAGTTTAATGTCTCTGCTTTGACTGACATGCGTGGCATTCCCTTTTGAAAAAGCAATGTAAGGGGGCTGGCAGGTGGTGTGGTGGTTAAGGCTGCTGGACTCCCACATGGCCAACCATGGTTCAAATCCTGGACCTGGTGGATTGCTTTCTCTCTCTTTTTCTGTCCCTCTCTAGTCAAATTAAAATAAATAAATAAATAAAGCAAAATAAAATAATTCTTTAAAAAAAAAGAAAAAGCAATGTAATACACTGTAAAGTTATATGCAATTCAATGTAATATAAACAAGATTATGATGATAATACATTTTTTAAAAATTAAAAAAATAAAGACCATGGTGTGTTTATGGCAGAGCCAAGACTGGAATCCAGGTCTCCTGACTCCCTGGGTCTAGAGCAATGAAAATAAGGCCTCAGAGTCAAAGCAGGGTGGCAGGCCTGTCCTGGGCTGCAGAGGGGCCCAGCACGCTTTCCACAATCCTCATATTCTTCACAGTTTAATTTCCAGAGCTGACACCATTAGGGTCACCCAGTAGCTGCCAACAGCTCTAGGGGCTGTGGGCTTCCCAGTTCTTGTCCTGCAGGGGACGGGGTCCTGGTCCCAGCATGCTTAGCCAATGCCCTAAGACACATTTTAATTAAACAGGTACAGGTCACATGACCACTGCTGATGTAATCACTGTGCCCAAAGTTCATTGCACCAATTGGCTTAGCTTGGGTCATGTGTTCCAACCCAGGAGGATCCCCAAGAAGAGAGCAGGATTGGAGAAGGAAACGGGGGGAAGAGGTTGAGGGAGGAAGAGCAGGCTTAGAGTGTTGGAGATGAGAAAACTTGAGAAGGGGCCGAGGCACCCTGAGGAGGGGAGCGTCTTCCCTTAGTGTGCTCCTCCTGACAGTCATGGAGCCTGGCATCTCCAGGGGGATGCAAACACCTTATCCATGCGAACGCCTTCTTTAAATGCCCTTGCAGACATCTGTTCTCACCAGAACCCAAACCTCTGGAAGCTGGAGAGCAGCTGATTCTCCCACTGCAGTGCCTGGAACCACCCAGTCCTTCAGGAGCTTCACTCTTAGGGTCCCAGTGTGGGCTCCTGAGGCCCCTGTCAGCTGGGTGCCCTCTCCTACTCCACTCTGGGCCTCCTGGGCCTTTGTGTCCCAAGCTGTCCTTCGCCAGGAATTTCCTTGCACCCTCCCTTGCCTCCTCCTAGCATCCACTGTCCCGACCTGGGGGGACCGTCGAATAGGTTTCCTGAGGGAAGGAGTGAGAGCCGGGACAAGCGGTGTAGTGTTACAGCACGGAGACGACAGTGTCTTCAGGGTCGTCCGTTTATTGTGGGCAGCACGGTACAGCACGGAGATGACGCATCACATCGTCTATTGTGAGCAGCACGTAGACAACACAGTGTCACAACCCCTCAGGGTCGTCCGGAGACGACACGGTGTCACAACTCTTCTGGGTCGTCTGGGTCATCTTCCTGGTCGTCTGTGTCACCTTCCTGGTTGTCTGGCGATTGTGGGCCAGGCATCATGGTTATATACATGCTGGTGGGCCGTGATTGGTTGTAAAAGGTGCGTTATGATTGGTTGTAAAAGGTGGGTTATGACTGGTTGCTTTTGGACCAATCATGAGGTGCCAGATATGCAAATCTGAGGGATTCTAGTGGCCAATCAAAGTATGGTTTTGAAGGTCAGGTTTTTTGAAGGGAACCAATTGTGGCCTTTGGCATTATGTAATTGTTTGCTTTCTGAGAAACTGGCGCAGCCTTCCACAATCCACAGCTGCCAGAACCTGCCTCAGGCCTTCACTACACTCAGACACTGCCTTGTCGTGGTCGCCTTGTCGTAGCTGCCTGGCCACCGCCTCCCACCAGGGGAGGCAATTCAAGGCCTGGGCGTGACACTCACGTCTCAGAGTCCTCAGTCCTCAGTGCAGGCCACGGGGCACAGCAGGCCCGTCTAACAGGCTCTTTGGAAAGGTGATGACACCTGTGGTGTTGCACAGGGGTGGCTCACCCTCTATCCACAGGCCTCCAGGTGACCCAAGACCACAGGCAATTCCTTGGCGCCATCGCGGTCATGGAGCGCCTGCTTTCGTGCTTCCCGCCTGATCCCCGTATGTGGGCTTTAATGAGCACCGCACTGGGTGCCAGGAGCACCCCGTTCAGGTCCTCTTTCTGCAGGGGTTTGTGCATCGAGAACACGCAGACAGAGCCCCGATTCTGTCTCTGTGGCTCTGTGAGTGCGTGAGTGAGTGTGCATGTGTGGGTGGGTGTGGGGCTGAGTGTATGTGGTTTAACCTGGTTCCATCTCCCTCTCCCACTCCATCCCTGGCCCTCAGGACACGTGTGGAATGGCAGTAGAAATGAGCAGGAAGAACAGGGTTGAACATACCCACTCCCTGTTTCACCACCTCGGAATATGATAGAGACAAATGTGGACGTGGACGAAACCCTAGAATGACCACTTTCAAATGGTTTTGAAAAACGAATGCTACCCAGGACCCACACATTCATGCCCTGGAACACGGTTTCTTGGGAGTTTCTCTTCCTGCGGCTCGTACACTCAGATACGTTCTCCTGGGTTTGGTTTGTTGTTTAATGGCTGGTTGCAGCCCATGAAATTGATTTCATGACCCACCAATGGGTCTCACTTGGAGCAGCTCCCCCGTGCAGGGTTTCGTAGGGGGGACATCAGAGAACAACCGTGCAGTGTGTTGAGAGGAACGAGGCACAGGTGAGATGGTGAGACAGCGTGTAGCCCCGAGAGGTGACAGCTTGGCTCTTAAAAAGCGAAGACCTCACTGGGCATGGGCTGCCTCAAGAAAAAGGGAGACAGACCTTTGGCTGCAGCTCTGTGGCCACGCACGCCCTTCTCTGATCCTCCCCTCCCCTCTTCTTGCTTCCTTTCTTCCTGCCCTTGGTCTTGGCGAGGGCTCCCTAGTCACTCCCAGCACCTGCTCATCTGAGCTGAGCTGGCTCTCTGTCTAGATCGTGCCCCTCCCTGCCCATCCTGGCTGAGTCCCGCCTTGCTGTGGGGGCCAGGGGTACTGGTGGTTGCTGCCAGTAGAGAGAGTTCGAGACCTGGGAGGCCCGCCCACTGGCAGCAGGTCCTTACTAGGAAGGCGAGGGACGATCCACAGATGTTGATGTTTGTTTTAATGCTTTCTAGAGCACAGCCCATCCCAAGCATATAATTTTCATTATATGATATCAACATTTAGCTTTGGCAATGGAAATGTCAACTTTAATTATTTTCAAGGAGTCTTGATGGCTCTGTGAATAAATCAATATAAATAATGTTTTCATAAACTCTGAATCATGCTCCTAATGGCAATATATCTATAATTTTAATATTCAAAACAATTTTTCTTTGCATCTTAGCAATTAATTGTTGCCAAGTGCTCATTTTTCTGTTCCCAATTGCTGTCAGCACAGAGCCAGGCAAAGGGGCGGGGCGGGGGAGTGACAGAGGGGCACAGGGGCCAGGTCCCCAACCCCAGCACCATTCCTAGTCCCACCACCAAGGGCCAGGCTTGGGGTAACATCCCCCCTCCGTTTGCTCTCAGCCCTTCTAGAGCTTACTTCACCCCTGCACGGTCGTCTCTAAGATGCCTCCTAGCAGTGACAGTTCCTCCTCTGCACATGCAGCCTCACTACCCCCTGCTATAACTCCCTGAGTGGGCAGCGGGGCAGGCGGGCCCAGCACCGCCAGACAGGGGCCTGTT
>NW_006159580.1:2390598-2390995 GCF_000334495.1 Tupaia belangeri chinensis | reverse complement strand
CGGCGGCTCGTACACTCAGATACGTTCTCCTGGGTTTGGTTTGTTGTTTAATGGCTGGTTGCAGCCCATGAAATTGATTTCATGACCCACCAATGGGTCTCACTTGGAGCAGCTCCCCCGTGCAGGGTTTCGTAGGGGGGACATCAGAGAACAACCGTGCAGTGTGTTGAGAGGAACGAGGCACAGGTGAGATGGTGAGACAGCGTGTAGCCCCGAGAGGTGACAGCTTGGCTCTTAAAAAGCGAAGACCTCACTGGGCATGGGCTGCCTCAAGAAAAAGGGAGACAGACCTTTGGCTGCAGCTCTGTGGCCACGCACGCCCTTCTCTGATCCTCCCCTCCCCTCTTCTTGCTTCCGTTCTTCCTGCCCTTGGTCTTCGCGAGGGCTCCCTACGCAC
>NW_006159580.1:2387958-2390459 GCF_000334495.1 Tupaia belangeri chinensis | reverse complement strand
CGCCTTGCTGTGGGGGCGGGGGGTATGGGTGGTGGCTGCCAGTAGAGAGAGTTCGAGACCTGGGAGGCCCGCCCACTGGCAGCAGGTCCTTACTAGGAAGGCGAGGGACGATCCACAGATGTTGATGTTTGTTTTAATGCTTTCTAGAGCACCGCCCATTATTTTCAAGGAGTCTTGATGGCTCTGGGAATAAATCAATATAAATAATGTTTTCATAAACTCTGAATCATGCTCCTAATGGCAATATATCTATAATTTTAATATTCAAAACAATTTTTCTTTGCATCTTAGCAATTAATTGTTGCCAAGTGCTCATTTTTCTGTTCCCAATTGCTGTCAGCACAGAGCCAGGCAAAGGGGCGGGGAGGGGGAGTGACAGAGGGGCACAGGGGCCAGGTCCCCAACCCCAGCACCATTCCTAGTCCCACCACCAAGGGCCAGGCTTGGGGTAACATCCCCCCTCCGTTTGCTCTCAGCCCTTCTAGAGCTTACTTCACCCCTGCACGGTCGTCTCTAAGATGCCTCCTAGCAGTGACAGTTCCTCCTCTGCACATGCAGCCTCACCACCCCCTGCTATAACTCCCTGAGTGGGCAGCGGGGCAGGCGGGCCCAGCACCGCCAGACAGGGACTTGTCCCCATGGACCACGTGCGAGCTGCGTGACTCTGGGTACCTGACAAGCAACAGAACTGAGTTGGGGTCTTAATTGTGGGGTGCAGAGACTGACTCTAGTGGGTACGAGCAGAAACAGAATTAAAGGACAGCAGGTGAACAGACTGTCGGCCGGGACGACATCTGAAATCCTGCCGCGAGCTGGTCCCAGAGAGCCTGCTGGCTCCCGCAGAAGGTCTTGGCTCCTGCCGTTTGCACAGAGGTCAGGGCTCCAGGGTGGAGGCTGCCTGGTCGGTGTCGGAATAGCTGCCTTTGGACGCCAGGCATGGCCCTGCTACAGCACCTCCGCGGCTGCAGTGGCACCTCTCCCATGCCCAGCCTCCAGCCCAAGCAAGGCCCGGGGTGCTGGGTGCCCCTGCCATGCCAGGGCCTCTGCCGAGCTGCAAACGGGCACGGAGAGTGAGTATCCGGCATTTGTGTTTCTGTGAAAGGAGACAGACTTTCTGCTAAGGCGGGTACGGAGGCGTCCCCGGGCATAAGCAGAGATTCAGATGCAGGTAGTCCAAAAGACGGCTAACAGCCCCTGTGACCCAGGCGCCCCTCTGCCTGAGGGCACAGAGTTCCAAGTGTCTGCACCTCGAATCTGGTTTCCCATCCAAGCTTCCCGGGATGATTGACCTTCCTCTGCTCTTTACGGGAAGGATATGCCCTGGTGGGGCAAAAAGACACTCTGGTCCCCAGGACAGTCCCACTTTGCATCGTAAGTGGTCGTGAGCCTTCTGGGTGGATGGCGCTGGGAGCCCATCCACTAGCCCCGGGCCCTTCTGAGCTGTCGGCACTCAGGTTCCCTCCCTCTAAGGCTGGCTCCCCCCAGCAGCGGGGCCCTGTGTGACCAAGCGTTGGATGCAGGGACCTGGGCTGGGAGTCTTCGATTCACTCAGAGAGACTTAAAGGAGCAAGCCCTCAGGAGAGTCATGGAAACATCCTGCACTCAAGAAATGAAACGGAATTTGGTTGGGACGTTTGGGAGAAGTCCCTGTCTGTGATGGCGGAAAGGTGGGGTGGCGGAGGGGCGGCTAGCTGAGGTTGGGGGGTGAGGCGGTTTCCTGGGTCCCTTTCTGGGAACTCTCTCCGACCACGTCCAGTGGGTCAGGACTGGGTACAGAACCTGGCAGAAGGCGATGGCAGGCCGGCTATGTCCCCTGAACGTTGTCTAAAGGGATCTATCCGTTTATTTTCTCTTTATTGGTAAAGAGAAGGGGGGATTTTGAAAGGCCTGTTTTCAAATTTTGTCCCTTCTCACAAAGAGAGGACACGAGAGCTGGTCCCGGGGCGCTGCCCGTTTGATGACCACCCAGGGCAGCCGATTTCTACGATTCCTGAGCGAGATCTTTGGAGATGAACTTCACACCCTGCTGGCCGTCCATCTCTGACACCCGGGGCTCGGGGAGGACGCTGGAGACTTTCTAATCTCAGCTTTACTCGAGACATTTCTTCTCAGCAGCTGCACTGTTTCAACCTCACCTCCAGTCTCCCGTGCTTCCCAGGTGTCCAGAGTGTCTAGAGCAAGCAGCTACCAGCCGTGAGCTGAGGGTCCAGCCAGCGAGTCCTGCAGGGAAGGCCTCAGAGCAGGGAGAGGGCCAGGACTGGACTGCGGCCTGGAATGCCAGGCAGGTACTGTTCTGTTTCAACAGAGGGAAACGGAAGGGAAGGGGTGGGAGGGAACAGGTGAAGAGGCCACGCAAGAGGACAGGGCTGGAGACCACAGGGAGGACAGGCTGTGGCCAGTGGTCAGCAGGCTTTGGGGGCCTCAGGAGGAACAGGGGAGCTGCAAGTGGGTTTCTTTGTCTGGAGTTGGCCTGAGAAAGGCGCCCTGGGGTGGGTGGGTGG
>NW_006159580.1:2362274-2375069 GCF_000334495.1 Tupaia belangeri chinensis | reverse complement strand
GGGTGGGAGAAGCGGGGGAGGGTGGGGGACTGGGTGGTACTCAGGACCGAGGCCCTGAGGGTGAGGCCCTCAGCTGCTACCCACGCTTTTCTGTCAGGGGGAAACTGGGGCAGCCAGGAGGGCTCGCCAGGGACAGTGCAAGAGGAGGAGCCGGGGGGCCAGTCGGGGCAGGGTGACAGAGGGCCTGCAGGTGGTCCAGAGCAGCTGGCAGGTGCTCGGCGGAGTGAATGGCCTCAGACCCTCGTGCCAGTCTTAATGCTGGCCCTGGGGAGAGGTGTCTGTCTCCCTGGCACTCCCGGGGGTGGGCCATCTCTCTGCAGGCCAAGGCCTGGCTGCAGGTGTGGGCGTGGGCGTGAGACCAGCTGTTTCTACTGTCTACTCAAAATGGGCTTCTAGGGGGCAGAGGCTCCCAGGTGGCCACGCTGGGCTGGCTGGAAAGGTGTCCCTGGGGGTACTGTGCTTCCCCCAGGGTGGGGGGGTTCCAGGCTGGGTAGGCCAGCAGAAAGTCCCTGTGGCAGTCTGCCATCCCGGAGGGGGCCCTGCGAGGCGGTCTTCTGTGAAAGGCGTCTGAAACTGCAGGGAGCAGGTGGGGAGGGGAGCAGTCCAGAGCCTGGAACAAGAACTCCTGGCTTGGCCACGCCTGGGGTCAGGTCCTCTACTCCTCGCTTGGGGACATTTCCTGGAATGCCGTCCCCACACACTAGGTCTCCCACAGCACTTCCCCCTCAGGGCTCCCCACACTGCCCTCACGGGGAAGCTATAACAGAAAGCTCTGTCTCTTCATCTAAGAGGCTCCAAAATGCCAGAGAAGCCAAGCCCTGTGGTGCCGGGGCCCGTGGCAACGTGCTGGGTGCTCGGCCCAGGTCTGTGCTGATTCAATGGCGGCTCCACAGCTGGGCAGGCCCCTGCAATGCGGCCCACGCTGGCAAATCTGCTCCAGCCGGGCTGGGCCCGTGGCTTCGGGCTCACCAGTTACTCTCCAGGGCCCTGGACCTCCGTCTGGGGTCGAGCGTTCCCAGGGCTCCTCTCTTTAGCCTTGGCTTCTCATCTCCATGTAGACTAGACCCCGTTTCCACCCTTCTCCCCTGAGACACCCAGCTGGTCAGAATAAGAACCACCGAAGTCCTTCTCCCCCTTAGCAATAGGAACAGGGTTGACCTCAGACATGCAGCAGCCATTTGCTGGCCCCCAACCCCTTCTGTTCCATTCTGGAAAAACACCCTCTCCATGACGGCCCAAAGTTGACTCCCCACCCCCACCCCCAGTTCCATGTTCATTGCCCCAGGTGTCCTGGGGTGGCAGGGAGCCCTCCTCACGCCCACCCAGTGCCTGGCTGATCTTCAGCAGGTCACTCCTGCCTGAGAGCCGGTTCTTATCTGTAAAATGGGGGGCAGTGGACCTGTGATTTCTTCCTGCTTCAGGAGCTGGTGCTGCCCCAGGGTTCCGTAGTCCCCGTGTGCTTTGTGGGTAAAGTATGAAGCGTGATCCACCCATGGGGATGCGAAGTGTCGGAATGAGGGCTGGAGAACACCCCCAGGATGGGCGTGCTTGAAGGGGATGCGTCTGTGTCCTTTCACGCTATCGGGTGTCACTGAGTGACAAAGTCTCGCACGGCAAGGTCGTCAGGGCAGGGATGAGAACAGCTCTCGCTAGCAGGTCACCTGAGAGAATCTGCAGGCAGTGAGGCCGCCGTGGGTCCCAGGGTCCCCACATCTGTCCATCTTGGGGGTCTCAGAGAAGGGCCTGGGGACAGGCTCTGAGGTTAGGGCAGGTGAGGGCAGGGAGTCCCACCAGAATGCCAGCTACCCGCGGGGGTGGGCTCGCCCAGAGTAGCCAGGAGTGACATGCTCTGGCCACGGTGCCAGAAGCGAATGGCGAAGTGGCCCTAGTGGGGGGTCTTCCCGTGCCCCCAAGTGGGCAGAGTCTTAGATTGGTAACGCGTCTCCGAGGAACACAGGCTGAGTCCGTCCATCCCTCTCCTGGATCGACGTGTCCAGAGCTGTCAGGTCTGGGTGTCCGTGTGACACCTGCAGGGTGTCCCCATTATGCCCTTTCAGTCTCACACGTGCAGCCAACAGTTCGGGTGTACACGTCACGCTTGACTGGTTAGCGAAGCCTTGTCATTACAGAGGCCACTCTGTGCCGGCGTTCTCCACATGCTCCCTCCATCTTTCCTGGGATGAACCCCGTTATCTACCCTCCGAAGGGAAGGGGACAGCTGGCCGAGGGTGTAGCTCCCCCAGCCAGGAGGTGCAGAGCCCGTCTCCCCACAGCCCTGCTGCTTCCTCCCCCCGGCCTCCCTCCGGGATCGTTGAGAGGAAGAAACGAGAAGCTTCATCTCAAGGCCTGTTCCCAGGACAGGCCGTGCCAAGCTGGGAGGAGGTGCCTGCTCAGCTCAACCCTCTGGTAGGCCTGCCAACTAGGCCTTCCGGGGAGCAGACGGTCTGCGCAGTGACCTTCTCGCGAGGCAGGAGCAGGGTGATGTGCCGTGGCTCTCAGGCCTCCCGGGGCCTCCTGCAGGAGAACGAGCCACTGGATAGACCAGTCCCAGGCCTGCTCCGGGACAGGGGGCAAGCCTACGAGGGCGGTGGGCTGTGAGGCAGAGGCAGGGTGGAGCAGGAGTGAAGGAGTAGAGAGTCAGGGACCAGGCTCCATGCTCCCAAGGATTTCACAGAAACTGGGCGGAGAAAATTCACTGATGAATAAAATGGACACCCCTGGGGTAAAGGCTGAAGGGCTCTCCCCCACATTTTGAGGGTCCAGAAACAAAAGCCTGAGTCTGGATGGAACGAAGGGGGCCAAGGAAAGAGGGGGCTCCCATAGTGGCGGGTCTCCCATCATGCTTTCTACTGCACGATCCTAACATGGGGAGTTCGAGACCAGAGCAGGCCTCTGGGTAGGCAGGGCTGGAGGCCAGCTGGGTGCCGATGTGTTCCGAGTCAGTGTGGCCGGGCCCAGCTGTCCGCCTCCTCCTACCAAGGACGGGGACCATGGCAGGAAAAGGTCAGGGCCATGGCAGTCCCTGCTGCTTTCTGAACAAGCCATGTCCAAGAGGCCAGCCCGCGTATGGCCCGCTGACTTCCAGCAGCCACTGGCCACCCATGTCGGACGCTTAGAACTCGGGCAGCAGAACTGGGAGGGTCCTTAGAATGGAGGAGACTGACAGGCACCGGTGGAACCCAGGGTCCCTTCCGCTACACCCCTACCCTAGCCCTCCTTCCCACCTCCCCCAAAGACCAGCCCTCCCAGTGCCCCCAAAGCCCACAGAATCAAGAACACAGCCGGTCCCCCTGGGCCTGCTCGGCTGTGCAGCTCAGGGAGCTGGAAAGTGGAGGGAATCGGTAACCCGTGGGGCCTCAGGCGGTTCCATAGGCTCTACAACGAGGACGACATATGAGCAGGCCTGACATCATCCCGGGGCCGTGCCGAGGCCAGCGCTTCACAGTGGAAGCAGGAGGCTGGAAGAAGGCAGGACCTTTGAGTCCATAAGCTCTGATGGTGGAGTGATTGACAGCGCCCCCACCCCGCCCCCCACTCACTTTTCTCAAGACCTTCCATAAGTCTGTTTGGCTCCCACACGCCCAGACCAGGAGCGGTTAAGAGAGGTGTTGCTGGGACCAGCAGTTGGCATAATGGCTATGTGACTGGACTCCCATGTAGTCGACCGCGGTTCGAGCCCTGGACCCCGTGGCAGAATGCCAGGTGCGTGTGCGTGCATGCCCAAGATCCCGAGAGGAGAAGGGATTGCAGCGTGGCTGTCTCTCTGCCTCTCTCTTTCTGGCGAGCGCACGTGCCCTATAGCAAAAACCGCTACAAAAAAAAAAAAAAAAAGAGAGGGGGGGGTATTGCTCTCGCTGTGTCCTTGAGCTGTTCTCAGGGCGACAAGCCAACCGAAGGGGCTCGCGTGGTGCCCGTGGAGTGGGACCTGTGGCACTCAGGAAGATGGCCTGTGTGGGGGTGCTGTGGTGAGGATGGGGGGTGGGGGAGCCGCCTGGCTCTCCCTGCCAGTCTCTCTCTTCACCCTGCACTAGCAACCCCTCTTCTGCACAGAATGAAGATAAATCACTGGGCTCCAGAAGACTCAGTCTCGCGTCTCGTTCTTTGCGTGGGGCAGGACGTTGCGTCGACAGAGCGTTTGGATTGCAGATGGCCCGCCATATGCCGCGTTCCCTCACGCTATCACCTTGTAAGCAGATTCTGTCAGGTTTTAGGAGTAAAAGCTTAATTAACAAGTGGTGTGTACAATTATGTACTTAATTATCTGCTGCTTTTATTTCTTTGTTGTTTCTTGTGTTTCAAAAGTTGGGTAACAATTACAGGCAACTGTTCCCTAACGTGATATCTCTCGGCACCGTTTTTGGTTGTTTTTTTTTTTTTTTTTTTGCCTTTTTTGCCATTTGGAGACTGTGGTAAAGAGAGGAGGGCCCCCCTCTCGTCCCCTTTCCTTAACCGCTGCATAGGCAGACACGCAGACACGCTCGACCTGGGCCTATCCACACGGACTAACCGAGATCTCCGCGGGGCGGCCCTGGGCATGTTCTTAGCGTGTCCTGCGATGCTGCTCGGCAGTCCTGATCAGGAACCAAGCTGGGCATCTACTCACCGGCCAGGCGGCCAGGGAACTCTTCTCCTGCTGCCTCCGCCTCCTCTTGCTGGCCCATGCTGGAGGCCAGTGTGGGGCTAGACTAAGGGGCAGGGCAGACAGAAGGTGCTGGGGGCGGGGCAGGACAGCCCCCAGCAGGGTAAGGACAGAGGCAGCCTTGAGCACAAAAAGAAGGAAGAATTAAACTAGAATGGAAGTACAAAAGCAGCAAATTGGAGGGAATTTGCTGGGCTGAAGTCAAACCCAGGATTTGGGGCCTGGGACAAAGCGTTAACCCAGAAACACTTCTGCTCACGCTGCACCGGCCCGAGGGACAGGAAGCCTGAGTCACTGACGCAGTGGTCTTTGGTCCGCCTCGGTGCACGGGGGTTTCCTGTATGAAAGCTCCCCCAGAGTCAAAAACTCGGTTCTTGACAGGATGCCACTAAGCGGTCCCACAGCGGACAGCAGGGGAGTCCCAGCCATGGGGAAGGCGGCGCAGAGCAGCTGGCTCCTGGGAGAGCCAAGGGCTGGCTCTGGCCCCTCAGCTGGAGCTCGTTTCCCACCATGCCCGCCTACGTTGGCTGCCACCTGGAGACGCTGGGGCGAGCGGGGGTTGGAGGAAGGGGAAGATGCAAGGGCAGAAGAATCGCAGAATCAGATCAGAGCTCCCCTCACTCCCAGCTCCAGGGAGAGGCCCCAGGGACATGCCCCGGAACTTTCCTTGGACAAAGGCAGACAGAGGCCGGCCACGGCCTGGCATCTCCGACCTCCGCGCCTGCGTGGTCTCCCAGGCACTCTGCGCCCCCATCCTCCCTCTCACCCATTTGCCTGAGCAAGTGCTGCCGCTCTGCCAGGTCCATCGTGTGCCTTCCGAGTTCTAAAGACACCCCGTTTTCTCTGAGAGGAGAGTCCCCTGGACTCCACAGGAGAGGAAAGGGGGGCTGGCTGGGCCTGTCCTTGCCTTCCGTGGTATACTCGGGGCCTAGAACAGTGTCTGACACATACTTGCCTATAGGCATCCGTCAGACTCATGAAAATGGGAAAGACATGCCAGGTGGCGCTTCACCAAGCCCCATGTTCTTCCAGAGACAACAGGCCTGCCCCACAGAGCTGGGGCCCCCGCGCTGTGCCTGGTCCCTGCTCACCCGGGGGCTCATCAGGGCGTGGGAACTTGAGACTGACCTGGGATGAGGCAACGACCCAGGGCCAGTGGATTCTGCATCTCAGAAGGTGACTCAGGAGGTGATTAGCAATGGGAGTGGAGGCTGGAAAGAGTCCTCATGAAGAAGAGGTAGACTGAGGGACCAGCAGTTAGCATACTGGCAGTGTCGCTGGACTCCCATGTAGTCAACCACGGTTCGAGTCCCGGACCCGGTGTCTTAAACTCATGCCAGGTGCATGTGCGTGCGTGCCCAAGATCCCGAGAGGAGAATGGAGGAGAAGGGATTGAGGCGTGGCCATCCCCTGGGGGGTGATTTCTCAGTTTCTGTCTCTCTGTCTCTCTCTGTCTCTCTGGCGAGTGCACGCGCCCTATAGCAAAAAACCTCTCCAAAAAAAAGAGGTAGACTGAGGTGATGAAGAGCTGAGGAGCCCAGGGGGAGGGCCAGGCCACAGCGGAGTCCTGAGGTGAGAGGGGACTGGCCCTGCAGGGAGGCCTCTTCAGCTTCCCCCTGACGTGGTGTGTCCCTGGCCTGGTGCTTCCTGTGACACCCCCTGCCCTTCGACTGTCCCTGCATCTTCAGTTCACAGCAGGGCAGCTCCGAGGGGAACAGCTTGAAACGACAGTAGGAGGTGGGTGCTCATTCTCAAAGCCAGGGCCAGAGCCAGAACACGACCAGCTTCCGAGACCAAACAGGACTTTGGGGACCAGTGAGAGGGTCGGGTCATTCACCCGAGCTGGGAGGAGCCGCAGATGACTTGGAGGAGGTAAGAAGGACGGAGAATGAAAGGCTCCTCAGCAGCATGACTTCCGGTGGCGCCGTGGCTGTGTTGGGGTGAGGAAGGGGGTCGGGGAGGGGGTGTCGCCCGTGGGTGGGAGTGGGTAAAGACCTGGAAGCTTGAGGAGAGAGTGTGAGCCCGTCCCGTCCCCACGTTCCCACGGGACATGACTGGCATCTCTACCCCTTTGCTGGCCTCAGGGTCCCGCATCTCAGTGAGCGCCACGCGGCTTTTCGCCCATCAGAGGAAACTGAACCTCTTCAAACACAAGGCCAGGGAGGCCGAGGAGCACGGCAAGCAGGAAGCAGACATGACCGGGTCGTGGTAGGAAGGCGGACTCTTGTGCTGGTCCTGCACCTCCCCAGGGCCCGGTCGCGGAGCGCAGCGTCCCCCGTTCTCCACGCTGCCAACCTGTCTTCCCCAGGGAGGGGAGGCAGCAGGGCAGACGCCAGACACAGGGCTTAGGGCCACCTTCAGCAGATGCGCTGCTGGTCCCGGACAGCCCCGCCCCGTCCCCACCCTGGCCACAGCGCAGGGCACATCTGGTCCTGGCATCCCTCCCTCACACCTTGTCCACGAGGCCCTGACCATCTGCGTGCACGAGCTGTCGATGCTGCCACCGGTGAGGGGGACAGCCAGGAAGGCCAGGATGAAATGGCTAAGCGGCAGTCGGGGACAACCCGAGGAGTGCTGGAACGCTCTAGCACTCTGCCCTCCTGGCTGTCTCAGAGGAGAGGGGACAGGCAGCTCACCTCCAGACACGGGGTTCGCCCTCCGCCAGGTTGGGCCCTGGCTGTGGGGTCAGGCCGGGGTCTCCCATGATGCTCTCTGGGCAGCCGGTGGCTGCTCACCCCACGAGGTACACCCACTGGGTGCCAGGCTGTTTGCTTGCCCTGGTGGGAGCTTATTTCTACCCCTCTGCCAGCAGAGGCTCGCTCCTCCAGCCCCGCCCTTCTTCTCAGGCCTGCCACCACCTCCTGGGGATGGTTCCCCCTGAGCTCACTGAGCCCCCCAACCCACGCTGCCTGCTTTGTTACCATGGCGACACCAAGGCGCCCTGGGAAACGGGAAGGGGCTGCAGGGACAGCACACAGTCAGCTGAACCCAGCAGTCACGGGGGCTCTGCCCTCTCCCACTCTGCGCAGACCCCTCAGCCCAGCTCCGTGAGGCCTCTCAGGTAGCCCTGCCCGGCCTCCCCTGCAAACCTGGCCACTCCTTCACCTGACCATCCCTGCATGGGGTCACAGGTCAGCCACCGCCAGGCACCGCCTAACCTAAGCCACCGTGGGCCGCCTCCTGCAGCCTCCTCTGGGGGTTCTGCCCCGTCACGTGGCCCTCTGCTGACATAACCAGGCAGGCCACACCTGGCGGAGCCAGCACCGGGAAGTCGCTCCCTCATCCCCTGCTTTGACCAGCTCAAGCACCCATCCTCCTGAGCCCTTCCCTGAGCCACAGCCTCTGCCCCGTCTCCAGAACACCACGACCCCTAAGAGACCGTGGCACATATGACCACGTTGAATTGCTTACAGGTCTGCCCTCTGCAGAAATTGTAGTTCCGTCTTGGGGGTGACATTGTTCATGTCTCATAAGAGCCTCCCTTGCTGATGAGGGCTGCGGGTGGGGTGGAGGGCTAGCGGCCCCGATGGGTTGCTGAAGCCAAGCCTGGGATGGAGGGGGTAGGGGCAGGCTTCTGGGCCAGGTGGGGGTGAAGGGAGGAAGCCGGCAGTGGGATAGGCAAGGGGGGCTGGTTTTCCACTCCACTTGGGGTCATACCACTGCCCTGGGGCTCCTGAGCAGCTCTCAGCTAGACCCACCACAGAGTAAGTGTTCAGGACAAGCAGGCCTCCAGGTGCGGGGGACTGGCGTGGTGCCAGGGCAGGAGGGCTCCTCCCCTGTGGCTGTACCACGTCACCTGAGGACACGTCCCGTGGAGAATGGGGAGGGGGCAGTGGCGCCGAGGCCACAGAGGCGGATGGTGGTCAGGAACACCGAGGACGAGGACGCGCCAAGCCCTCGGTCCCGGATACCTGCCTGCGCCGGTTGCCGACTCGGGGGAGGAGAGGCAGCCCCAGGGGAACTGCGATGGTTGCTCTGACCCTGCGTAATCTTCGTTTCCCTTCCCCTCAGCTGCTCATAGCTCGGCCCGGCCATCACTCAGCAATTCCTGCCTCTCAGTGCCAGCCATGGTCGGTTGGCTTCTCTCGCTGATTCGCCGTCTTCACAGCTACCCTTGGGGATGGCATGTGTGAAGGCAGGTGCAGCAGGGTGCCCGGGGGGCACGGTGGTGGGCTGCGGCACCACGGGGAGTTCTGACCAGGCCGCTCCTCGCGGAGTGGACTTGCACGATGATGGATAGGACCCCAGTGTTCTTACAGCCGAGAATGTCAGCACTGAAGAAGAGACCCCAGGGCCCTAGAGGATGCCAAGGGCTGGAGGCATGTGGTGACAGCTCAGGCACCCAGCAGCGGCAGGACCCAGCCCTCTCTTCTCGTCCCACCAAGATGAGAACATGCGTTTCTCGACCTGCGATTTGCTAACATCTAGCTGGGTTGTGTGCGTAACATGCCCGGTTACCAGACGGTGCCGCTGGGAATGGACCAGACGGTGCCGCTGGGAATGGATATAATGTCTCATTTTATGAAGCAGGACGACCAAGGAGATTCCGCCATCCTAGGACAGGCCAGCTGAGGCCCCTCGTGTGGAGAAACTGCAGTGGTGGGCAGGGGCCCCGTGAGGGGATGTCAAGAGCTAGAAGAAGCCAAAAAAGGGAAGCCTTTCAAAGCCAGGTTGAAAACAGGCTGCTCCAATGGTTCGCACCCCACGGTCCCTTGTGCTCAGCCGGCATGCTAAGCCGACGTGCTCAGCTTGGCCGACGTGCCTGTCAGAGTTAGTGCACTAACGAGAGGCTAGCCAGGGTCCCCCAAGTTCCACCAGAGGGAGGACAGGCGGGAACCTGGTGGTGAGGGCGGAACGCTGCAGAGCTGCCTTGAGAGCAGTCGTACTGAGATGAAGGCGCGGTGTCTGGACAGCGGGAGGGCCATTGGATGACCCGTCACTGCCCGCCTGTCGGGGTCCAGTCACCGAGCCCTCAAGGTCATGGTTGGCTAAAGACCCTGAGTGGTGGGAAAAGGCGTCACAGCTCACGCTGGTCCCAGCCTCCCACTGGTGGCGTGCATTCCCATGTCATCTGAGCCTCTTCACCTTGGATGGAAGAGCAGATGTGGCCCCCTGGGAAGATGGGAGATGGTCCCATTCGGCACTGGAAGCCCCGGCCGGCCTGTGTCTCAGCACCGCACTGGGCCCATTTCTTAATGCAGCCAGGGAGGCCACAGCCCATATCAAAGGGACTTGCTTTGCCTGCTTTTGTCCCTCCTTCTTCTGTCTCCCATCAAAATCTCCATCCCAACTCCAGGCACCCCTCTGCACCCTGGCCCCAGACTTGAGGCTGCTGTCCCTGACACTCTCTCCTCCAGCGCCTGCTCCTCTGGCCCCCAGACTGAGCAGTGATCGTGTTCAGCAGAAACACTCCGCAGCTAGCAGAGATCGATACGTCGATAGGAACGTGGGCCGGAACATAAACAAAGGGGGGGGCAGGGCAGGGGGCTAAATGGGCATGGAAGAGGAAAAGCCAGTCAGCCCGTCGGGAACAGAGAGCCCCAGGGAGCACCTCACCTGCATTGCCAATGAAGAGGGCAAGGCTCGTTAACTCAGGGCCTAGTAATTAAGAACCCGCCCTCAGATCTGGTGGGGGCCGAACCCTGCTGTTACCCTGCGTGGTGAGAAGGCTTTGCAGGGAAGCCCCAGCTGAGCAGAACCGCCTGAAGCAAAGGCACTGCGGGCTCCACACCTCGGCCTCACAGGTGCAGCGGGTGGCTTCCCTCACCATTCCCTTCTCACGGCTGGCTTTGTCTTGAGCTCCTTCTCAGAATGTATGCTCGGAGGACAGGGGCCAAGAGTGGGAGTCCCCAAGTTGAGCACATGTGTCTCTGGCCACAGGCACCCAGTTGGCACCCAAGAAGCTGCTGCGGCTTAACTCTGAGCAGCTCAGATATCACCAGTCAAGAAGATTGGAGTGGAGAATAGAGGCCCCAAAGGGCGGCTTTCGGTCCAGATGTTCGTGTTGGGATGAGTGACAGGGACTACCTCTGGCTGGGGTAAGCTGATGGTAGGTTTCCACAGGTGTGTGCTCCGGAAGGCTGTCAGCCTGGCACCCCCAGCCAGTAGGGGAGCACTGGGGTGAGGTTCCATCTGCAGAACTTTAGGCGGCTGGGAAGGACCAGGTAACTTGGCAGGATGCCGAAGGACCAGGCTGGCAGGGGTTCATGTCTGCACTCCGGGTCACAAAAACCTCTGTCCTTCCCCTTGCAGAGTTTGGAAAAATATGCTCGAGCCAAGGAGACGCGATTTGGGGGTTTCTTATGACAGGGATCCTCTGTAGAGGTGCGGGGAATTGCGGGTGGCTGGATTCTCCATCACGCGTCCTCCGGTGGCATTTTAAGAAAGGAAGGGGAGGGGACACAGGCCTGGTGAGCATCCTCGTGCTGTGGAACACAGGGAGGGCTTTTCCAGGGAGGCCGCTGCCCTGCCGATGCTCATTCCTCTGGGAAGTTCTCTCAGTTCCCAAGTTCTTGTGTAAATGACTCATGACTTTCTTCTGGATACCTGTCACCTAGCCTGTGTCAACCCGCTCAAGAAATGGAAGCTTCATTGGGAGAAGAGGGTGTGGCAGAGTGAGAGGAAAGAGAAGCCATTTTGGAGACTGAAGGTGCACAGCGGGGCACCGAGAGCCAGGCAGGAGGGGAATCAGCTGCTGCCTGGCCTCACGCCCCCAGGAGATCACTGGTGGAAAGTTCTGCCTCGGGCTGACACAGAATTGTCCTCTCAAGGGTTAGCTGATCCCAGGGGCTCCCTGGGTTAAACAGAGGCAGAAGATCTGTGGGGCAGGTCAGGACTCTGACACTGGGGAGGGGGCTAGGGAGCTGCCGCTAAGCCTCGTACCCAAAAGGAGGCTTCGGGTGCCCTGGGACCTGTTTTTGCTGACTGCTTGGCTGGAGAGCCTCAGAGACAACGGCTCCCAGGCCCCTGTGGTTGGGGATGCCCGAGGTCTTTCTCCTCCTACCTATTCTTGAGAATGAGTGGGGATCAGGGCGGTTGGAGCAAGTAACAGCAGGAAGCTAGCCCCGTGGCTTCCTCCGGCCTCCATAGGACCATGGAGGAAAGATGAGTAAAAAGGAAGGATGCCTATGGGGGCGCTAGGTGGTCTTGGGGGCGCTGAGGATCAGCAGCCTCTGGGCTCTCCTCGGCCTCACCTTGGCCTAGCCTTGGGTTGATGCTAACTTGCATGTGCTTTTCCTGAGTTTTAGGCTGATTATCTGGGAAGGGCCTAAGAGCATTCCGGCTCCTCATGGTGCGGGGACATGGTGGCCACGGCAGGCTTCAGGGCCCACCATCTATAGTCTCAAGACCAATAGTAGCTGAGAAGGGCCAGGGGTGACCTCTTTGCTTAGCCAGTGGCAGTCGCAGCACCCCCAGCTCAAGGGGAGTTGAAGATTTACGAAGTCCGGTTGCATCCACTTGTCTCACTGGAGCTCTCCCAGGGTACTTTGAGATGAGCGAGTCGAGGTGACTGGATGTGACTTCTCAGGCCATGCGCAGAGTGAATGGTAGGACCAGCACTGGCTTCCAGCCCCACTGTTCTTGTCGCTGGCCCTTTGTCCCCTCTTCTAAGAAGTTACAAAGTGATAGTCTCCCAAGTCAGCCCAAGAAAAGTTAGCCATAAGAATGTGCTTGGGGGACCAGCAGTTGGCGTAATGGCTATGTCGCTGGACTCCCATGTAGTCAACTGCGGTTCGAGTCCCGGACCCAATGGCTTAAACTCACGCCGGGCGCATGTGCGTGCGTGCCCAAGATCCTGAGAGGAGAATGGAGGAGAAGGGATTGATTGTGGCGTGGCCATCCCCCCTGGGGGGGTGATTTCTCACTTTCTGTCTGTCTCTCTAGTGAGCACACGCGCCCTTATAGCAAAAACCTCTCCAAAATAAAAGAATGTGCTTGGAATCTCTACTTCCTGGCCGCTCCCTCCACAGACACCGTCCAAGCCCAGCTTAGAAGGATGTGACACTCCCGACAGTTGCTGCCAGCCTTCATCTTTGAACCTCGTAGTTCAGGGGGACACATGGCATCCGTGCACGGACAGCACGTGTGTCTCCACGGCTCAAACCACTAGAACAATCCATGCCTGGCCTGAGCGGTAAAGCTGCTGGGTAGCCTCC
>NW_006159580.1:2354537-2361425 GCF_000334495.1 Tupaia belangeri chinensis | reverse complement strand
CGGTTCGAGTCCCGGACCCAATGGCTTAAACTCACGCCGGGCGCATGTGCGTGCGTGCCCAAGATCCTGAGAGGAGAATGGAGGAGAAGGGATTGATTGTGGCGTGGCCATCCCCCCTGGGGGGGTGATTTCTCACTTTCTGTCTGTCTCTCTAGTGAGCACACGCGCCCTTATAGCAAAAACCTCTCCAAAATAAAAGAATGTGCTTGGAATCTCTACTTCCTGGCCGCTCCCTCCACAGACACCGTCCAAGCCCAGCTTAGAAGGATGTGACACTCCCGACAGTTGCTGCCAGCCTTCATCTTTGAACCTCGTAGTTCAGGGGGACACATGGCATCCGTGCACGGACAGCACGTGTGTCTCCACGGCTCAAACCACTAGAACAATCCATGCCTGGCCTGAGCGGTAAAGCTGCTGGGTAGCCTCTCGGGTTACCTGGACAGCTCTGGCGGGCACTCAGCTGAGCTCTCAGGGTGAGGTGGCCCACAGGCTGCACAGGGTCGTGACTCCTAGGGGACCAGCACTGATGCAGGGCTTGGGGGAGAGGCAAAGAGACAGCTCGTCGTAGTCAAAGCCTGAAATGATTTGACACCAGGAAGGGCGGCTGGCCTCTCCCTGGAGTTGGCAAACCCTATCTCAAGACCCTCCGGGCCGTTAAGAGTAGGTGCCCTCTCACTGGACTGTGTTCCAGCCTCTGGGGCCTTCCGGGTTGGGAGGAGATTGGAAGTGGGGAAGAGCCTTCACGTATACCTGGGATTTTGAAGTCTTCTATTCCAGTAAGGCTAGCAGGACAAGTTTGAGAAAGACTTTGCTCTTGAAATAGGTTAAATAAAGAGGCCCAACTAGGCAGAAGAGTCCGGGTTTCTCAGGCTCGGTTAGGAAACTGACACTGGAAAAGGCAAGTCTGTAGAGGTAACCAGAAGGGGCCTTCGGGAGTCCTGAGATGGGTCTCCTGCCAGCCGCTTGGCCATGCAGCCTCGATCGGAGACAACAGCACCCAGGCTCCTCACTGAGTGAGGGTGGCCGGGATCTTCGCTGGCACCTCTTCCTGAGGTCCAGGTCTTGGATTTGCCACTGACTAGCTGTGTGACCTTGAGCCAGCCCCCTAATATCTCCACGGGCGCCCCTCACAGATCTTCTGCTGCAAGGATCTGATCAGAGACCGGGTGAGGCAAGAGCGTCACCCTCGGCGAGGTGTACCACCAGCGTGGATGTGAGAGGGTTTGGGGGCCTTGGGGCCTAGGAGGCAAGGGCTTTCGCAGAACAGCACTGGCGTAGCAAGGGCTGCCTGGGCCCAGAAGACAGTCTTCCCCAACTTTCTCACCTTGTGAGTGGCATGGGGCTCTCCAAAATGTGGGGGCTGCCAGGCTGGGCAGGGAACTAACTGCTCAGCGTGGTTAAAGACCCACTGAGCACAGGGAAATGAACCTTCGCGGCTGGCTCAGCGTCCCCCTGTCTTTTTACTGCACATCATAAATTACCACCCTGCTTTATTTTCTTTTTATAGCCTCTTCCAGGACGTTCCTGACGATTTACTCCCTGCTCTGGGCCAACTATGTTAGAAACCATTTTCTTCTCTTTATCTTTCTCTGTCGGCACCTTGGATCTCTGGCGACTGGCCCAGCAGCTGGGGGCTTCCGTGAGCATCTCTCGGCCGAGGAAACATCAGAACTCGGGGCTAAAGGGGACACACCGAAGAATCTGGACACCTAGTGCCTGCCCTCGAGTAGCGGAGACCAGCTGGGAGGGGTGACCCTCAGCGGCCTCGTGTTTGCACGGGCCTGCAGACCCTGCTTCTAGAAGAGAGTCCCTGCCTTCTGGGCCTGAGTGTTAATTCAGGCAGATGCCAGGAGGTGATGGCAAATTCTTCAGTTAGGTGACTCTCTCTGGCTGTGGCTGGTCCAGACTGGGAGTACCTAGAGGTGTCAGGAAGACGGCCAACATCCCTCCGATTTCCCACACCCTCTGTGAGGTGGTTCCCCCTGCGTGAGGGAGGAAGCGGCGGTGCTGGGGGCAGGGTGGATCCCGACGCAGGGGCCCCGGACTTTGCATTGCAGTCCCAGTTCTACTACTAGTTAGTGGCCCTAGCCAAGTCCCTTCTTGCCAGGCGTCAGTTTCCTCATTTGTCACGTTAAGGGGGCTGGGGCTGGTCACGTGAGTTTCTTCTAGGGCTGCCAGGTTACCCCTGGAGAGTAGAGGCCTCACACCCACGACATAGCCAAGCAGTGATTGGCAAAGCGGTGGGGCCCACAACCTGTAAAGGGTCACAGACGACATGCCCATTTTAAAACAAACACTGGCTTCTCAAATGAAGGCAATGGGTGAGGGGAAACGTGAAGGATGCGCGGGAGCCTTTGATATATTTTTACTCTGAGTCTTTTGTACCCCAGTTAAGAGGGAAGTAAAACAGTGGCAAAGCCGTCTCTCCGGGCATTTTTCAGATCGAAGAGGATTTTCGTTCAGCGCGGTTCTCAGTGTGGCCCGTCAGTTCCCGTTCTTCCGGACTGTGGCATGGCTGGGTTGCGACCCGTACTGAGGGTTCAGTGGGGCAGAGGGTAAGACAAGGAGGGCTGAGTTGGTGAAGGATGGAAGGACCCCGAAGGAACAGTCCTCGCAGCGGTGGGGGAAGGGGGCCTGGAGGGAGGGACAGAGGTCCGCCTTCGCCATGCCAAATATGAGATCCCACTCTGGGAAGAATGATGCAAGACGAGGGGCTCGAGTCAGCGTTGGTGCCATTCATGCTGGAAGGTCCCCGGGGGACGGGGCGGATGGGACGTGAAGGGGACTCAGGACTGAGTGAGGCCATCCCTCTCCAGGCCTCAGTTTCCTCATCTGTAAAATAAGGAGGTTGCACTAGACAGGCCCCGCTCTCCGCCTGCTCGTTGGCTGACTCGGAGTGGAGAGGAGGGAGGAGGAGGGCTGGGGTGCGTTGGCATGGGGGCTTCGCGGGGGGCTGGGAGGGTGTCCCAGCAAGGGCGAGCGAGGCATCGCTTGTGCTCAGACTCGTCGACAAGCTGATCGATGCTGAAACACTGTTCTCTGGGTTTTGTTTCTAAAAAGTGAGCCCCTCTCCCACCCCAAAAAAGGAGCAACTTCCAGGGGGAGTCCCAGAGCTGGTAAGGAGCCTCCCCTCCTGCCCTCCAGGGCGTGACAGGATGGCGGGCCGGATGCCAGAGCGCTGCTTCTCAGGGCAACGTTCAGAGTCTGCTCCAATAAATGTATATTTTCCATTTCCAGCGTAGGTCCCCAGATCACACGGTGAGAGACCCTTTATGGCCTCACGTCCCTAAAGAAACACACAAAGTGCATGAGTGTGTGCACGTGCGTGCAGGCGAACGTTTAAAATCAGGCGGTGTTGAAAAGCAATACACATTTCGTTTTCTTCTTTCTTTTTTTCTTTTTTTTTCCTGAAAGTCTTATGTGCTACAGGTTGCAAGGGCAGAAAGGAACGAAGGGGCATGGGAAGGGGAGAGGGTTGGGTGGAGGCGGTTTACAGTTTATCCAGGTGGCAGTGCAGGAGCCTCTTTTTGAAAAATCCCAAAAGTGCTCCTCGTGGCGCTCCTCACATTAGGAAGTGATGTCCCTAACGGCCACCTTGGGGCAGGCTCCATCTAGAAGGACAGTTCTTGTCATTAATGTGAAGTCATCATGCTCATGTGAGCCCAAAGTGGCCAAGAGCTAGGGGGCACGAACAACCCTGGGGTGCGCCTTCCCCGACGACAGCACATCTGGGGCGGGGTGGGGTCGGAAGAGAGACCAGGGCTGTTCCAGAACAGGCCTGCCCTGGCGAAGCCCTGCCCAGAAAATGCGTCTTCTGACTCTGGAGGTGGCGTCCCTGTTGACCAGGGCCAAGTTCCCCTGTCTTCCACACCCAGCCGTGAACTTCTGCTGAAACTGATTCTGGTTTTTAGACTTTCCCCCCCTTTTGCAAACTGCCGTAACTTACCCTCCAGGGCCTGGGTAGAGAATATCAATTATTGTCTAAAACGTCCTGGGGTGAAGGATAGTAACGCTAGCCTGTATCAGTACAGCGCTTCACCCACTCCCAAAGGGTAAACACGTTACGCTAGGAGACAAGGTTACTTCTAACTAACATTAGCCAGCGCATCCCACTTCCTGACAATTCTGGAAGGTTCAAGCCTGTGAGATCAATTCCTTTAGCCTGCAGAGGGCCTGAGAGAATTCTTTTTAAACGACTAGAAGAAAAGAATAGACGGGGATCTGGAACAATGAACTCGCAAACGTACCATTAAAGGTCAATGCAATGTTTTCAGTAAAATTCTTCTTCGTGTGCCAAGCATTGAGCTAGATGCGAACAGGGATGGAAATGCCCTGGGGTCCCAGCTCCCAGGGAAAGGGCAGACAGTCTCCCTGTGGAGGTCAAGCTGTACTCCAGCGCACTTGACCTCTCACAGCGGAGATGAACCATTCTCACTCTCGCTCAGGACCCAGCCGTTCACTAGTCTAGACTCATGCATTCTTTCCCTCCTACCCTGGGGCACCTCAGAGCCCTGTTCCTGGGTTTCTCTCTTGGGAAATTGGCATTGCACCCACTTTCACCTTAGTATATCTAAGCTAAGCCCCAGTTACCCCCACTCCTGCTACTACGTCTCAAACCTACTGTCTCTCCTTACTGCAGCAAGCCCCTAAAATTCAGTTCTTGTTTTCTTGGGGAGGGATCTGGGCTGCCCACAGAACAGTTGACAAGCGCAGTCTTCCTGCTCTCTAGTCCTTGTTGCCTGAAAGGTCTTAACTATAAAGAGATAAAGGAGCTGACCAAAATAGAAGCATCCAGAAATAACAAGAGACAGACTCCTCAATGTTTCCTTTATCGGGAAGCTATAAACGAGCTTCCCTAGCTTATAACTGCTGCTGATCCTGGATGAACCCTGGTCTGGTCCTCTACTTTTAAAGCCAAGGGGCTGTAAAACAGCCAAAAACTCAGAGCTGCCCCTGTAGGGACACCTTCCTGCTCCTCTCATCCAGAGAGCGGGCTGAGGACTTCGAAGGGAATTCACGGTGTTGCAAATGCTCCCCACATTCTAAGGTCCTCTTGGTGAGGCTTAGGTGTTCCCACTCTTGAAGCCTCACCCTCCCTACTCCCCAAGCCTGATGATCCAGTAAAGTTCAACCCCTTTCCTACAGCCACCAGGATTTCCAAAGATACTCCCCTCTTCTGGAGAATGTGACCTAACAGAGCCCAGAGTCCTGTCTTCAGATGATCTGAAATTGGCTCTTCTCTTCTGAGAAAAACATCTCAGAGTGTGTAAATTTCTCTCCTCTTCTCTGGCTCCCCTGCACTCAGCAGTCCCCACTCTGCCATGGCCAAGGGGCACCTCCCTCTATGATACTTTGTCTTTGCTGGGGCGGGGGCCCCTCTCAGTTCTTCTGAGTTCACCTAACTGTCACAGGCCCTGGGGAAGGGGTCTCTGTCTTACTTTTTTTAAAGAATTACTTAACTTTATTTATTATTATCATTATTATTTTTCAGTTTGATCAGAGAGAGACACAGAGAGAGAGAGAGAGAGGAAGTGAGAAAGCAAGCCACCAGGTCCGAGACTTGAACTGTGGTAGGCCATGTGGGAGTCCAGCGCCTTTAACCACCATGCCACTTGCCCCTCTGTCTTGCTTTTCATCTTTCAATACCTACCCCCTTCGGACCACAACATGGGTCTGCATGTTAAAGGTAAGCCCCTCCAACTGTTGATGTCTAAAGTTCAAGCGCTAATTAGAAACGGATTTTCCCTCTTCCTTTCCCTGTTTCGGAGTATATTTCCCTTAGTTGCCGTGGCTCTCTGGGAGAATAACTGTCATAGATGAATGGGGGCGGGGGTGCCTCAGTATTGTAGATTGGAGTCCTCAACCAAAACACCACGGGTGGTTATAAACTTTTTAATGGATTTACACTAACACAAATGCCATCATCTCAAAACCATTTTCTGTTTGCCTTAAGAAATAGCCAATTTGCTTTACATGTTAAAAAAAAAGCTCTTGCGTTATTTGAAAGAATGAGGTGAGGAGGGGGAGTGGGATTGGTTACCCACTTTCAGTTCATTGACTTCCACTTCCTTGGGGTTGGGTTCCTATTAGCGGCATCTGTTAGGGGGAATGGACATGGTTTTCACCTCCTCGCTTTTCATCTCCGGCCCTAACTCTCAGCTAGAGCGGGAATCCGAGTGGGGGAACAGCTGGGCCGAGTGGGCAGGAGTGGCTGGGGAGTGGCGGACTGCCGGTTATCCAAGGCCGTCTGGAACAGACCCGGGAGGGGAATGCTGCCCACCACTCCCTGGGCAGGGGCGTGCTGGGGGAGGAAGCCAGGCTTGAACTTTTATTGAGGAGGAAGAGCTTTGGACTTCACGGTGGATGGAAAGGAATAGGGCTTAGGGAGCAAGCCTGGAGTGCTCAGGCTTCCGAGAAGGGCTGACTGGGTGAAGGGAGGTGTCCTGGCCCACCCTGCTGGTCTACTGCACGCCAGTCTTCAGCCACACCCCGCCCATTCCTTCAGGCCTAACGGTTTAGGGAGGCGCCGTCTACCGAGCCCCTTCCCCCGACAGCCATTGCTGACCCCGGGACGATCTGGCGGCTCAAGGTATCCGGCGTGGCTGGGCCTTCTACAGTGAGCCTCACCCTTGCCTGCAACCCGAGACCCGTTAGAAAGCGCGTGAACGCGGCTCTCCCGAGGCAGCGAGGCAGCTCAGCTCCCAACGGGACAGGATATTTGAAATCAGGGGTGTCTCGGGAAACCCTCTCGGCTGGTCCTCGCCCCGGCCGGGAGTCCAGAGAGGCTGAGGTCCGCACACACCCGCTGCGGGAGCTCAGAGTGAAGGCACCACCCGGCGGGGCGCACCGCGGGGGTGGGGGCGGTGGCGGGCCGGTGGGGGGGGGGGG
>NW_006159580.1:2347826-2354320 GCF_000334495.1 Tupaia belangeri chinensis | reverse complement strand
CCTCCCCCGCCCCCCGGCCCCCGCCCACTGCCTTGGCGCGAGGCCGCGGGGTAACAGCTATTCCCAACGTCTGCCTGGGTCCTGCCGCAGGGCTTGGGGGAGCTCCCGCGCCGCAGAGTCCCTTCTCCCTTCCCGAGGGCGAAAACGGCTCTTGACCACTAGAAGGGTCCACAGATCCGGGCGCGGAAGCCGGGCGGGCGAGGGGTGCTGTACTGGAGGCGGGGGAGCCGGAGCCGGGAGCGGGAGGAGGTGGGCTGTGCTTGGGCGTGGGGTCGTGGGCCTCTGGAGCAGGTGGCCTCTGTCTCTGCCAGGAGCCTCTGTTCTTCGCCGGGCTGGGTCCCAAAGGGAGGCCAAGGGGGTGGACGCTTGAACAAAAGACAGGGCTTGCAGGTGTCTGGGTGTCGGGTAGGCATTGCCCGACTGTTAGGTAATACCTGGGGGAGGCCGCTCACCCCAGGGAAGCAGAATGTGGGCCCCAAATAGAAAGCAAGCAATCCTTGCTCCCCAAAGGACCCCGATACTGTGGGATCCTTCGGATTGGGGATCTGTCGTACTTTGAGGAAGCTCGGCCTACGGCCTGGTTCGCCCCGGTTCTACGAAGTGAGCTTGCGGGGGCTGCCTCTTCAGGGGCGACTGAGCATCTTGAAGAAAAACTGGCCTGGAGGGTGGGACTGCGGCTGCGGCGGCCAGAGAACAGGAGGTTCTCAGAACGCTCTCAAGTGAGCGCTTGGAGAGCGGAAGTCGAAGTCGGGCAGCTCCCCGCAGCGAGAAGTGGAAAGTTCGAGGACTTGGATCAGCCTACAGCACTGGCAAACTGCAGGGGTGGGATAAGACTGGGTGCGGCCTGTTGGGATAAAAGAAGGGGGTGCGTTTGGAGGGGAAGAGGGCAGGGAGCCCCCCAACACCCATGATACCAGCCCTCCCATCATCTTTTTGCTGTCAGTCCTCAACTACATTTGGGAACACGTTTCCTGGCCTTGCAACCTGGTTGTTGTCTAAGTGTGTGTTGGGGGGCAGGCAGGGCAGTAGGTTGGGGGGATTAACTGCGTCCCTACTAAGATACACAGAGAAATGATCTTTCACAGATTAACCCAGAGGAAAATCGTGTGCGCCTAACCCTGAGTTCCAAAGGGTCTGGGTTTGAGTCCAGCAGGTATTAGGATGCTCATGCCTTCGTTTTTCTACCATGAAGATCTCGAAAGGAGTTCTTTCCTTCCCGTATTCTCTCCTAGGACTGGCCAGAACCCTGAGGGGATAAGGAACTGTCTCATGGCTGCCTCCGGGGGTGGGGTGGAGGAACCTGAGTGGGTTATGGCCTTAAAGCAGCAACTTACAGGCAGGCCCCTACCTGTCCTTTGGGGTTCTGGAAGGATCCCAAGGTGTCAGGCCAAGATTCAGATGAGCTGTGGTTCGATTGCCTGCATGGCATCGGGGGCACGTGGAAGGCAGCCGCAGCAGCGTGGTCACCTTCCCTTTGGAGGGCTTTCTCCACTTGCGGGCAGGCCCCCCGAAGAGCATTGAACCTTGAACCGGCCAGGTGGCTGGCATTGGAAATGCACATATTACCGTTACTGGGTCCTGAAGAAGGCTGAAACCGTGGGCACGTTTATAAGCTCCACATCAGCAGTGGGGTGGGCAGGAGGGCTGGGGGCCGAGCAGAGTCACGGAGAGCGTGCGGGGAGGTACGTTACCTTGAGCCTTCGCTACTGCAGAGTGGGGCCGAGTGGGCCCGGGAGCTCCACTTCAGATAGTTGTATTGTCTTTTAGGGGAATGTAAGAGGAAGTTCCCCTCCCCTGGACCACAGAGGAGTTCTGGGCTGTCTGTGGGCCAGGACAGAAGCTCTCTGTCCCCCTGCAAAATGTTTGGAGACTACATATTCTTGCAGGCGTGAGCAGCCTGGGCTAATTTCCCAAAGAAAAGGTGCCAAGGAATCCCTGAGCCTGCCTGCCTAGCCCAAAGAGATTAGAGTTGAAAGGGGAACGAACGCCTTTGGGTGGGTGACTGGGTGTGTGTCTGTTTCAAGTGGTCTCAGCAGTGTAGGTTCCAGAATCAACTCTTGGAAGGCGGTGAGGGCTTTCCCTAATGCGGTTGGCAGCTATGCGTGCTCCGGGAGGTTCCCCTTCCCAGGGGAGGGGCCCTCACGGGCCTGCCAGGCCCCGTAGGTCCCTGGGTTCTGTGTGTGCTCTTCTCTGCCGCTCTTGGTCCTCAACCACCACCAATAGCAGTCCCCAACTGCTATCAGTCCTCATATGTTGGTCCTCCCAAAAGCCCGGGAGACTGAGCCCCCATGGCCCAGCAAAGATTGCCTGGGACGATGTGGTGCCCCAGGACTGTGCAGACTCACGGTGCTCTGAAGACTCCAGACTGGCAAAGGGCGGAGTCTCCAAGGTGGACTGGAGGCGGATGGTGGGCACCGATGGTGTCCCCGAGCCACACCTTAGGTTGACATCAATACGAGGGCTTGTCAGGCCCCCTTCAGAGGCAGACTCCCTCTCCTCCCTGCAGAGGTCACTGTGGAGACATGAGGACAAGGGGGCCTGCTTTGACCCCTGACAGAGGCCCCCAAAAGCTGAGCTCTCTCAGGGGAAGAACTGACAAGGACCTCGCAGAGTTAGGCTCCAAGCCCCTCAGAGCTGTCAGAGAGGTCCCCAGTGGCCTCTGTATTGGGGACCAGGAACAGGAGCTCTTCTCGCAGGGACCTCTGCAGCTGTCAGGTGGGGATCATCATATGCCTTCGAAGACCAAGGGAGACTGTCATACCCGAGGCCAGAGGCGGAATCCACGCCCCACAGCTCTGCCTGCAGAGACGTGAGGGAAGCTGGTTTCTCTCCTCAACTCCAGGGTCACGTGTCACTCTTGGGGGAGTCAAAACCAAGTAGGTGATGGCTCCTTACCTGTGTGTCAGGTCAATGGGACTTGAGACCGAGCTACTGGGAGTGGACGACTCCTCCTCTGCATGGCCTCGTATGACTTCTGAGACCAAGCCTCTTGTGCCCACACGGGGCCCTCCTCGGCCTCATCCCGTGGGTGGCAAGCCCACATCTCCAGTTCCTGCCTTCTACCAGCTTCCTTGGAGGAAAATACCTCCAATAGAAATGACTGTGGGGGTCACAGTGCACCTTAGCCACAAATCCAAGGTAGTGAGACGCCTACCTACAAGTGGTCCCAGACGGTGATAGAGACCCCTGGGGCCTAGGCCAAAGCAAGCCTCCTGGCCACCTCCTCCCCTAGCCTCCCAAGTAAAGGTGGACTTGCAGGAGGAGCCCATAGGCTGAACCAGCAGCGCCTCAGACGACAGAGCCATCAGAAAGTTCTGGCCCCTGGCCCTGGGCGGGGTGGTGTTGGGGAGATGGGAAGATGAGTCGGGAGTGGGCAGTTCACGATTTCCCTGGCTGTCCTGGAGACCGTCACTCTGCTGTGGCAGATCAGTGAGCTCAGAGAGCAACTGCTGACAGAAGAACTTGGGCTGTAGTGGGCACGGGAACCCCTGTGAAAGCTGCCTCCGTTTCTCCCCTGCAAGGGGTAGGTCCCGAGCCCAGGGTGGCCTGAGTTGGCAGCCGCCCCAGGGCAAGGAAGAAATGTTTCCTGGGGGAACAAAGTTCGCCTTACCCTTCTTCACCCTGATTAGGCAGAAAAACACGAGGCTGCAGGCCCGCCCGCGTCCTGACTCTCTGTCCTTGCGGAGAGCAAGGCCTTTGCCTGCCTGGCCTCTCCACACGCCTTTCCCTGCAGCCCCGTCCAGCAGGGGGCGCCATGGGGAAAGGCAGAGGTGGGGTCACTCACGATGCTAGGCTGGCTTCTCCGTCCTGGGTAGAGTTCACTGGCATGGCATGGACAGATGTGGCTCAAAGCCTGGAGTGACCTGAGACCACATGGGACAGACAACCCAAGCACTCCTGTTGGTCTGTTCTGGCTGGACAGGTAACAATTCTCATTCCAGATGAAATTAGAATCCCGATCCGAGGAGGCCAGGATGGGGTTGAGTCAGAGAGCAGGCAGAAAACTGCGGTGCGCTGCAGGTACCAGCAACACAGGCTTCCCGGGGCAGGGAAACCTCCGACTTGGTTGGTAGTAAATACGTAAACCTGTTAAAATAAATGGATTAGCGAAAGATCTCTGCTCAGCGCTCTTTAAACTCAAACATCTGTTCCCAATAAATAATTCACATAGTAGATATTAATTAGGAGGCTTGGAGGAGGGGATGTCAGCTTTAAAAGTGCACCGAGAGGCCTCGTGGCCAAGAAACGCAAGAACCCACACTCAGGCAGGAAGGAAAGGGCTGACCGCGCTGCTTCCCTGCCTGTCCCTTGTCGCCGGCTGCATACCTCGTCCCCCAGCTCCCAGCAGGCAGGTGGTTGCTGTCTCCCACCCCCAGCACGGTAGTGTCCCTGGTAAGAGCAGCCCACAGCTGTGGTCGGGGTGTCCCCGGAGCCCTAGGCCTACAAGCTGGCCCACGCTGTTGGTTCCAACACCTGCTAGGAAAAGCACTGAGCCCTGCATGCAGCAGGGGGCTGTGCTGGAGGCCTTCGCTGAGCCCTCACAGAGGGACACGCGCATGCCCCCGACCATGGGCAGAGTTTGGTGGCAACGATGGGAAAGTCTTGGACCACTCACTAGCAAATATCTCCTTTTCCCTTCGGCCTCCTGTTCCCCACTTGTTTTTCTGGGGGGTCCCAAGCCCCTTGCCTCCTTTTCTCAGCAGTTTCCTTTGGAGTTTTGGCTTCTTTAGCAGATCATAATTGCTTTCAACTTTGGAAGGAGCTGCTGCACTCCAGGGGACCCCATCCCTGGGCCTGTGCATACATTCCTGGGCAGAGTGGGTGGCTAACATCAGGTACCCAGCCCAGCTCCTGTTGCCACAGCGTGGGAGGGGAACTGCCTCCCCCAGGCCTGGCCGGAGGCCAGCATCCCAGCTCCTCTGGGTGACCAGTGGGCAGGTCCCCAAGACTAACTGCGAATGGAGAAGATGCACAGAAAAACCCGTGGTGCCCTCTGATGCCTCCTGTCAAATACTGCAAGAGTTCTAGAGGATGGGACCAGAGAAGCTGCGCGGGTGCCTCACCCCTCCCCAAGGGTGGGACCTGCCCTCCAGGGGCGGTGCCTTTCTTCAGGCAGGAGAGGGTTCCCGAAATTCTGTGGTGGACAGGTCTCTGAGCACCTTCCCACTGGCCCCTAGGAGTACCAGCCAGAAGCGCTCTGGTGGAAGCCATGCATTTGCCCCGGTGAGGGAGCCCGGAGTGACCCGCACAGCATTTTCTCCGTGCAGTAACTAAACGTTTAATTCCTGAAAGTTTTCCTTTCCTAAAGGGTCTGGCTCAATTCTTTATTCCGGAATCTCTCAGTACTGTTCATTTTTTAAAAAAAGAATTATTTATTTTATTTATTCACTCATTTGTTATTTGACAGAGAGAGAGACACACACAGAGAGAGAAAGAGAGAGAAGTGAGAAAGCAAGCCACCAGGTCTGGGACTCAAACCGTGGTCAGCCATGTGGGAGTGTCCAGTGCTGTAAATACCATGCCACCTGCTGGTCCCCTCAGTGTTGCTATTAATAGCAATAGATATTTCTTCTCCATTCAGAGGTCTTTGAAATGGAATGGAACCACATAGAAGTCCCTCAAGCTGTTAGGCTCTTAGCTTACACTTTCAAGACCAAATTCCAGAAAGAAGTGTCAGTACCCTTCCACGATCCTGGAGGTCCTCCTCCTTCACTTCAAGTGGAACTGCAGAGACCCAGTGCTTGCCCAGTGCTCTGGACTCTGGCAGGTGTGGCAGAGTGGTGGGTGATTAGTGTGTGTGGCCATGAGGGAGAATCCGAGCGACTGCACAGTGGGCTTCCCAGCGTGTGCAGGGCTGCTGTGGCATGGCGGTGGGAGCTGGTTGGCTTTGCTTTTGGAGAACTTTTTTTTTTTAAACACACAGTTGGCCTGTGGGATCCAGCCTCCTTAACCATTGTGCCTCTGGCTGGCCCACGTGTGTCTTTTTTTTTTGGAGAGATTTTCACTGTAGGGCGCGTGCGCTCGCCAGACAGACAGAGAGAGACATAGAGACAGAAAGCGAGAAATCACCCCCCAGGGGGGATGGTCACGCCGCAATCCCTTCTCCTCCATTCTCCTCTCGGGATCTTGGGCACGCACGCACACGCGCCCGGCGTGAGTTTTAAGCCACCGGGTCCGGGACACGAACCGCGGTCGACTACGTGGGAGTCCAGCGACATAGCCATTACGCTAACTGCTGGTTCCCAACTTTTGGAGAACTTTTAAGCCCCCGTGCCATGGGCCTCGGGCTTTAGACCAGGGGTGGGAAGGCCAGAGAAGTATGCTAGGCCTTGGCATCTCATGGTAGTTGAGAGGGTTAGACTGAGGTGTTTACACAGAGGCCCAGCCCAGGTGCTGCGAAGAGGAGCCTTGGAACACATCACAATCTTAGTGAGCTGTGGGGCTGTTACATCTCCTTGGGAACAGGACAGGGCATCCTCCCTAGGGAGGGAAAG
>NW_006159580.1:2306256-2347807 GCF_000334495.1 Tupaia belangeri chinensis | reverse complement strand
CCCCTTTGGACAGAGTGGGTGGTCCCGGGTTAGAAGACCAAGTATGGCTGGGGTGGGACTCCTGACTCTGCCACCTGTCCCATCATTCGGGATGGTGCTATGGAGGCCTCTGAGCAGCCAGCTCGGGCAGCCTCCGGTCACACAAGCATTGGGAGAGACTTGAGGTGGAGAGAGGATTGGGCCAGTGGCGAATGGCCAAGTTAAGTGGCTTTGTTTCAGCCACAGGAATCAGCATTTCTTAGCCTCTAATGAGAAATGCCCCAACGCCAGAAGCAGAAAACCCCAGTGACTGAAAAAAAACAGAAACCCTCCCCACATACTGAGTGAGAAAGCCCTGGCTGGCTCAGATCCCCAGGGTGCAGCCAGGCCCCTGGAAGTCAGCAGCAGACTCGGCCAGAGAGGAGGCTGGCCCACAGCCAAACTGCCTTCTGCCCGACCTGCCCACCCTCGTGTGACCCAGAGGCTACCGCTCTCTCAGCAGTGACAAGAAGTTTTCCAGAACCCCAGTCCAGGAAAGTGTTGTGTATGTCCAGTAAAGTGTGGTGTATGCCAAGGCAGCGTGTAGGGACGTAGCCAGGGCAATGGGAAAGAGGCAGGGTGAAGGTCTCCACACCCCGTCTCCCCCTCATCTGTACACCTGTGGTCTCCGAGGGGCAGGCAGGGGATTGAGTGGTGGTCCGTCATTCCCTGTGGCTAGAAATGCAGGCAGGGTCAAGCGCAGGAAGCTCAGAACACACGTGTCCCCACTGCCTGCCCAAGCCCTCGGCGGAGTATCAAACTTCATTCTGTCTTCTCGAGGTCTCCGGAATGTACCTCAGCGCCCTCTGACCAGGGCTTCCTTTTGGATGTGGGGAGTCCTCCACCTGCTTCCCGTGGTCAAAGTGCTACCATTCAAGGAGGAGCCTGAGGGGAGTCCCAGCATATAATGGGGTCCAGTGTGGCCACACGAGGCGTGTGGCAGGGCATGCACGTAGGCTAACACGGGCACAGTTGGCACGTTAACCGAGCGACAAGACGGTATGCGTACTAGGATATGCATGGCGTGATATGCATGAACGCCGACACATGCCACCGAGTCTTAAGGCCAGACCAAGTGTATTCCAAGGCTAGCCTGGCTAGCCAGCAAGAAGGCAGAAGTGTTACAGCTCAAGTCTCAGATTTGCCTCCCCGAATGCAAGAAGGCTCGGCCTTTTATAGAAGAACAGTCCCTGCCCAAGTTCTCAATCAGGTCCTTTGATTCAAATGAAGGATTAGAACACAAGAGCTTGGATTTGTCGTTCCGTTGCTGGAGCATCTTTGCCAGCGTCCTGCAGCACGGACCCACCTCGGGTCACTGCGTCTTTTCCCCCAGCCTTCTCAGCACGTGAGTGCGTTCCGCAAGCAAACTTACAAAACAGTAGTGAGCTCTAGGGTTTTCTCATTTAAACTAGTTCCAACGGGTCACAAATGCCCGGCCTTCATTCAGATCTCAGTTCTAATGCCGGTCCCTGGGGGAAAGGGGGCACCCCTCAGGCCAGGTGGCTGTCAGGGATGTGTCCATGAGGCTCTCCCTGGTGGCATGTGGCAGTCTGAAACCATGTATGATTGAATTGTGTGATGATTAATGGCTCTCTCCCTCTGAGACTAACCTGGTTGGGCTCGTCATCCTCCCCAGCCACTCCGGCATGTAACAGGTACTCAATAAATATTTGTAGAGTGCATGAATGCCGGCAGTATCAGTATGAGTTCTCCTCTCCCTCACACTCACCTGTGTAACCCTCGTTCATTGGGCAGTTCACTTCAGTGGCTTGGCTGGCTTGCTCCAGGAGGCGAGTGGCAAGGAGAGGGGCTGAGCTGCTGCGCGGTGCAGAGGTCCAGAGAGGTGCATGGAGGAGCCCAATGCAAAAACAACACACACAGGAACAGCGTTCCAGGGCGTGGCCGAGGGAGGTGGGTTGGGCTGGGGGTGGAGGAGGTTCAGGAGAAACGGTGAGGAGCGCTCCAAAGGAGAAAGGCCTGCCTCTCAGAGGGAGGCGGAGGGAGGCGGAAGCAGAAGGACTTGGTGGGCAGGCCCCTTGCTGCGGATGCCAGGAATGGACGGTTTCCAGGCACCGTGTGGGCAGAGGTGCCCTCCTGTGCTGAGGGCAGGCCAGGAGCTGGTGCAGCCCTTTTGGAGAGCTATTTCCTGATGAAAAGCAGCTCCCCCTCGGGGATGCTCTGCCGGAAACACTCGTGTGACTGCAAGGACACGCGTGCAAGGGTAGTGGCGGCTGCAGTTGTAGTTGTACAGAATTGGCAACACCCTGAGTAGTGGTTTGTTGAGGAGTAAGGAAATTCACAGTGCAGCATATAATGGGGTCCAGTGCGGCCTCACCAGGCGTGTGGCAGGGCACGCACGTAGGCTAACACGGGCACAGTTGGCACGTTAACCGAACCAGGCCGAGTGACAGGACGGTATGCGTACTAGGACCCCACGTGTGTTTTCAAAACAAACTTCTATTCGTGCACATAAAACTGTTACGTGTTCATATATAAAAGTCTAGAAAGATACGCACTTGACCTTTAACACCATTTCCTCCAGAGAATGGGATTGGGAGTAGGTCAGAGGGACGCGTGCTTTCTGACTCTCTCTTATCGCTAACGTGCGTTTCCCCTGGAATAAAAAGGAAGAGGCGAGGTGGTAGAACGAGGCGATGAAGGGGGCGAATCTTACTCTCTGGGAGCTCGGAGTCATTAAACTGGTGAAAGCAGAGGATAATTACGCCGTGGAGAATGGCGAAGGCAAACAGCCCACCGTTTCCAGGTGCGCGGCATCTCTGAAAGGAGATGCAAGCTCCAGGAGAGGCCTGGTGGTGGGACGGTGGTGAAGGCAGGGGGAGCAGAGCAGGAGCAATTTAATCAGGATGCTGGGGAGAGGGACCCTTGGCTAGAGAGCCAGTTGGGGGAGCAGAAAGGCTAGTGGGCCCCAAAGCTCAAGGCAGAGGAATTACCCTAAAGAAAGGTGAGGAACTTATTGAGGGTAGGGGGGGGAAGGGTATCAGCAGATCATGTGAAGTGGCAGGTTAGGGAGGGGAGGGGAGGATATTCACAGTTGGTGCCTTGGATTGTTGAATGAATACTGTCAACCGAAAGGGGGAGGCTAGGGGTGGGGACAAGGGTTTGAGCAGATGGTAAACTCTGGGAACGGAAAAAGAGGATCCACAGGTGTTAGTCCACTGGCGGCCAGGTAGCAGCAGAAGGGGCCCTGCTGGGGTTGCTAGGCATGTTGTTACAGTGGGACAAACTGTCACTTCACTGAGCTCAAGTGCAAGACCCTAGAAAGTCCAAGGGCACGTCATCCCGAGGGTGGAGAGCAACAGGGCAGGCCCGTCACAAAGGGGAGGGAACTGAGGGTGTCAGTGGGTTGGCCACGAGGAAGAGAAAGAGCATGATTCGGAAGCAGCGAGCTCCAAGTTGGGGTGAACAGCACCGAGAGCGTTTCCAGAGCAGGGACTTGGGGAGAGTCAAGATGGGGCCACTTTGGTGCTGCTTGGGTTTGGCGGTGGGGATCGGGTGCAGGATGGAGAGAAGACCCCTTGGAGGTTGCTAAGTTTTCTAGGGAGGACAGTATTGGGGTAGAGAGAAAATCGGAGAGTCTAAGGCCAGAGCTCTCGATTCATTCATTCAACAAATATTTATTGAGCACCTACTATGTGCCAGGCATCCTTCTAAGCCCTCATTGGCAAGGTGAATGTGGAAGGCCATGAGGTTGTTGATAGATGAAGGTGGGAAGAAGAGGGTGATACGGCCTGGGGTGGTGGGTAGGTGAGGGCGCCAACAGCAAGAGGAAGCATTGCTGAGGTAGGGACTAGAATGGATTGGAAGATGGCGCCAGAAGCCAGGAAAGCACTGACTTTGGGGCCCTGTCTGAGGTTTGGAGGGCCTGGGGTGGACAAGAAGTGCAGCCTCTCTGTCAGAAATTATAACCAGCATCAGGGAAAGACAGGTTTTGTATAAGGTGAAAGATGGCGGGAAGCAAGTGCCCACAGCTTCCTCCTCCATACCACGGCCTCGTCCCCCTCCCCAAACAACTTAGATCTCTGGAACAGCCCAGGGCTGATGGGAAGGGAGGGAGAAGGGGTGTCAGCAGATGGTGTGAGGGGTCAGGATAGGGAGGACGTTCACGGTTGGTGCCTTGGGTTGCCGAGGAGAAGGGCGAGTCTCTCCTCCATCATGAGGCTCATCCCCTGGTGTCCTTGCCCACGCCCAGCGCTATCTGAAAACAGAGATGAACGAGAAGACCAGGCAGATGACAGTGGTTGAGAGAGGGCCTCCAAGGAAAGAGACATGGATGAAAACACAGACGCAGAAGAAGGTCCTCCTGAGAGGAGAACACAGACGCGCACAGAGCAGGCAGGGCCGGAAGACGGTCGCGCAAAGAGCAGGAAGGCAGCCCTGTGATGGGACAACCACCAGGCTCCGCCATGCCCCGGGGATCCCTTAGTCAGCCAAAGATGCAGAGGCTCCTTCCTGTCCTCAGGCCACCCTGGTCTGGGGGGCAGTGATGGGAATGGCCTGGCGCCCGGGGCTCTCCTGTAGACCTCAGGGAGGACACCTTGTCCCTCCACCTTGACACCTGGCCCCTCTCACGGTCCACCTTCCAAACTGAGCTCCACTTTCTCGGCTCACCTGCTCTGCCTGTGGCCCAGTCCCTCCCCTGCTGACCCTGACTTGAGCATTGTGGCTGCACGCCCCCTCCCTGGGGAGTAGGTGTGGCACGTTCCCCGTCTCATGGCCTGTCTGTGGGCACAACGGCAGCAACCAGGCTGTACTCCTTTAGGTTGCAATGTAAGTACCAGGCAGGACGACCTGGAGCCTCTGGCTTCTGAAAGCCCAAGGCCCTGCTCCAGTAGGCGGCCGCTCTGGGTCTGGAATGGCGGGGGGGCAGGCCACTGGGGAGGGGCACAGGACGAACTCTGGTGGAGGTCCTTTTTCTCCTTGAGCCCTCAGATGTCTTTGGGATGCCTCTGAGGCTGGGGCGGGGGGGTGGCCGCATCAGCCCACCGGCATGGGGCACGCGCTGCCCTTCTCTGGCTCCTGTCAGCCACGGCTACTTCTGGGGGATGGAGACAAAGCCAACTGCTATCTGCAGGGATGGGGGAGAAGGCGAGCAGGAAGTGGGGCCTAGGAGTCAAGACAGAGGGGTGAGGAAGTGAGAGGGTCTGGAAGGGAGAGCCCCCTGCGGTCTGCAGGGAGCCGCATGGGAATAGCAGTAGATGTTCCAGGGGAGGGTGAGGAGGCGGAGCTCCAGCGTGAGCAGCGGACAGGTCTGGAAGCAGGCCTGCTTTGGGATTGGGAGGTGGGACACGGACAGTGCTCACCTCGCCTGCAGTTCAGCTCCCAGGGAGGCTTCTGTGGGGAGGGAGAAGGGACACAGGTGTGGAATCAGGCACCTTCCAGCTCTCCTGCAGGTGCCTCCTGGTGGCCCCGAGCCTGGACTGGGAACTGAGTGTAGAGCAGCTTCTTGCCTGACCACCCCACCCTCCGCGAGGTCCTAGCCAAGGCCGCCTCCCAAGCCTTTGCTCCAGTCATCAGTGAGCTCCGCCTTCTGCAGAGGCCCCCGGGCGGGCTGGTGGTTGCTTGGAAACCACCCTGCTTCCTACAGAACCTCTTCACCTGTCTTTCATCCACCACACTCAGGAAAGGCTCACAGTGACAGTGCAGTGTGCACCCCACGGGTGATCGTGCACCCCACGGTGGTCCGAGGTGTTCCTGGGCCTTCTGCTGAGGGCAGAGGTGTGAAGACATGGTGGCCGGGTGCCAGCATGCCCCTTCATTACCCATACGGGCCTCTCGAGCTCTTTGCATAGCTAAGCTGTGCTTAAAATTGATTCTCAGCATAGGGAACTCTGGGGAGGCCTTCCAGCCCATCTCTGGAATAGGGCCTTAGAGCCTGAAGGCCCCTAGTCCTGATCCCGTAGAATGGCACGAGCTGGTCCCTGGTCTCTGCTGACATATCCTTGAAGACTGGAGAGAAGTGACGCGCTCGCCAGCTCGGCCACCCCCAGCTCCCGGCACCCTTCCCGGGCAGAACAGCCTAAGTTGGTTTCAGGTACAGAAATCCGCTGCTCGTGTCGTGGGCGGGCTCTATTTTATCTTCCATCAGTGATTCCGCTTTCACTGGCCTCGTGTGTGCGGGGCCAGCCACACCGGCAACAAGGCCTCCCCGGTACGCGCCCTCTTACTCTTGTCCACCCCACACCGTTCCAAGCTCTCGTCACTTCCCCAGGCCTCAGGCCACGCCCTCTGCAGTCTCTCCCTCCGTGGCTTAGAACTGAACTAGCCACAGCCGAGAGTCGTCTTTCTCTTGGGCATCCCGTTTCCCCATTTGGAACTAGCATTCTGTGAGGCAGGGTCCCGCGTGGCTCTCTGGACCGCAGGCTGGGGACAGCTGTCCGCTCGGACGCCTGCATGCTCGGCTCTGCTTCTGAGCTGTGCTTTTGGTGACCCGTTCTCGTATCCACACACGTTTCTGACACGTCGTTCTGTCTCAGATTCCTTCCTCCTCCAAGTTCAGCCCCCAGGGACCTGCCTGGTTCACCTTTCCCCCAGGATTCCACCCACCTCCTCGGTTTTCCCCCAGGACCAGGGCTGCATTGCGGTAGAAGGCAGGCGGCCAACCCCGTCCTGCCTCGACCCTTCCATGCCCGCAGCTTTCCCGACCTTGGGACAAGCACACGGGACCTCTCCAGGAACGGCTGGATGGGCTGTCATTCAGTACAAAAGGAGGACGGAGGACGAAGGGACGGGACCCCGGCTCCAGGGAAGCCACCGGCGCTCCCAGTTCCACTGCCCAGTCTCTATCGCGGTGTCAGGGACGCTCCGTGGCCTTTGTCTCATGTCCCAGTGGAGCCGAAACAGTCCCGTGTCTGCTCTGTCTGCTCCGTCTCAAATCCTTCTCCAGGCCTATCCCGAAGTCTCTGTGCCTGACACTTTCCACTTGGCTCTCCTGCTCCTCCATCCAAGCCCCTCTGCCCTGCCCTGGGCCACAAGGAGGCTGAGCCAGTGGACCACGCCAATGTCTCCCTGTTGGATTGAGAGGCGCTGGCTAGGGCCAGGCGAATGAAGTTGGCGAGAGACATCTTTGCAAGTGTCTCCCCGCTGGGTGGCAGGGACTGATGGAAGCCCTCTCTGAGTCTTGTCCCTGCGAGATCCCCTGCTTTAAGGTCTGTTTCTTACCGAAGCGTGTCCTAAATTCTGTCCTGTGAAGAGCTGGGTCACTGAGCTTTGCTCACTGAGAGAACCATGATGGTCATTTGCCAGGCACAGTTCTGGACCCCAAGGCTCCTCCGCCTAGGATGTTGGCGACTAATCATGATCACTCTGTGACCGGTGCAAGTTCGTGACGGCTGGAGTCGACGATTACTGTGCCAGTAGATTTGGAGTCGTAGGTCTTCCCGAATCCCTGAGCCACGAGCTAAAGGCTGCTGAGAAGGATGGGATTAAAACAAGCTTGGTTTGCCCTTACCTTGTAGGCACTGGCATGGTCAGAGGCTGCCGAATAAGGAAAGAAATCGAACCTTTATTGCCACCTCAAAGCCCGAGTGCTGCATGAAGCAGGCCATGACGGCCGTCCCCGCTGACCAGCCCATGATCTGTGCCCCCTGCCTCATGTACATTGTGACCTTCATGAAGAGCCTTGTCCCTTTCAGAGCAGCTGTGTGCGTGTACCAGTTCCCGGGCGCAGACAAGTGTATGCACCCCTTCATTGAGCAAAGAAAACAAGCCACAATAATGCAGCAAAAAATGCAATCTAAGGATCTTTTCGTATGGAATAGAATTTCTAGCAGAAGACGATCAAGACGTTTCCAACAGTCCAGCGCACAGCGGCATTACTGACAGTCTCTGGACTCGAAACCCGTGTTGATTTTTTTTTAATCAATTTTTTTTTCCCAAAAAAAAATGATAAAAAGTGTAAATGAACTGACTTCGGCGTGGGGTGGGCCTCGTCTCCTCCGTTGACGGGATCCGATACAGTCCTTCACTCCAGGGTCACTTCTCGACTTCTTAAATCCGGGTTTCCTTTTGGTCAACACAGAAACGTCAGGCTCTGCCAGGAATTCCGCTGCACCTCTGGGGTAGTCCGGGAAGCAGCCCCTCCGCAGGTGGGCACCACGGGTGCTGGGGAGGGGCAGGCTGTCTGTCCGCAGCCCAGCTCCACACCTCTGCTGGCTCCACGAGGAGCGATGGGCGTGGCACAATCGCTAGCTGGCTCGTTTTCTGAACGCACACTTCGAGTATGTTTTGATGTGGACGGCGTCTCCCTGAGATTCTGAGGCTCTTCTGCGACTTCCAGGCCGGCTGGCTAGATAAGAAAACCTGAATTCAAAGGAGAAGGAAGGAGAGAGGCCTGCGTCCCCAAATCTTGCGATGTTCTTCCAAGAAGAGGAACCTAGAACTTTGGGGGAAGTTGCCATTTAAGGGACAGGTCCAGGAAGAGCCTCAGTGAAGGAGGATGAAGGAAGGGCAGGGTGGGAGTTACACAGAGAGAGAGCAAGGAGGGGAGGAGACATTAGGTTCTCAACAGAGACCCTGGCTGACGATTCCAATGGCACCTGGGCACGAGGTGCCGGAGGCCCGAGAGGTTTCCCGTGGACTCAGCAAGCGTGACGGCGAGATCTGCGGTGGACTGTGTGGTCCCAGAGGGAGGGAAGGGGTGGCTCATTAGCAGCCTGAGAGGAGCGGGCCCTGAGAGGGGTTGATGATTTCCGGACTGAGGGAGAAGACCGGAGGGGCCAAATCATGGGGCAGTGGGAAGGCAGACTTCGGGGGGAAAGCGTTCTAGATGATGGGAATGGAAGAAAAGAGAGGCCAACAGAGGTCGCTGGCCTCCCCTTCCATTAGTGGAATAGCGGAGGGCATTTTCTGAATTTGGGGGCTACTGGTTGCAAGAAGTCTGAATGAGGCTTTCAAGGGATCGAAGCCACAGGGCCAAGCAGGCCCCAAGAACCCAGTCAGGAAGGGAAGCGCGGATCCCAGACTTGGCACGCCTGCAGCTTTCTTGCAATGCTGAAAGCCTGCAGTTGAGGTTGGAGAGCAGACTGGTGTGGGGGGTGGGGTGGCTTGAAAGAAGCTGAGTCTAGGCACAAGAACCCAGAGTGGTGAAGGCCAGCAAGAGGAACGCCCCTCAGTAAAGGATGGAAGTGAAACCTCCGGATTGAGAACCCAACCAGGACCCCAGGACCCGGGGCATTCCATGAGACTGAAAAATGGGGACATTTTTCACAATGACTATGATTGCCTTTGTAGTCAAAAAAACTAAGTCAGTTAACAAGAAAGTCCACCTGTCCCAGTGCCCGTTAGCAGTAGAATGGATGGCTAAAGGGTGCAGCGGGGCCCTGCGCTGCTCGGGCACACAGGCTGAAGTGCAAAACACTGACTCTGGAGCAAGGGGAGTCGGACAGAAAACGGCCAGAGAGGATTTGCAACCGCTTATGTAAAGTTCAAAACCCCTGCCAAAGTCTCGGGGGTGAGACTTCAGGAGAGTGATTGCTCATGGGAAGGGGCTGACTGGAAAGGGCGCCCGGAGGGCCGGGACTACTCTGTTTGCTGATCTAGATGCTAGGCCTGTAGGCCCCTTCCGTTGGTAAAATGCGATGGCCTGGATATTTATGACGCGCATTTTTCTGTGTTTCTGTTCTACCTTTGTCAAAAGTTTTTGTTTTTTTTTTTAAAAAAGACTATGAAGCAATTGTATTGAGCTTCAAAACCGGTTGCTTCTGAAACCAGCTCCAGGAGATGTTGGCCCTCCTGCCTGCCAGTGGGTAAGGGCAACGGTCAGAGCACAGTGATTCTTCCTGTCCCCTGCTCGGATGAAGCCGCTCTGGCTTCTGTCTGCCTCCCCCTGCCTTGACCACTCAGATGGTCAACCATGTCATAAACACTGAAGGCCACTTCCCCCTGGAAACTTCCAGGCTTGTGTCTGCCCTCCCCCGTCGTTCTGCAAGTGGTGCCCAAATGGAGATGCTCAGAGACCTGGCCCGACTCAGTGGGCTGGGCAGGGTGCCAGCTGCCCTGGATCTACTGGGCACGGGGGCTTCCCCTAGTGTGGCCACAGACGCCCAGCAGATTCACGACAGCCCCGCTAGGGGCTCTGGCACCCATTCTTTTGAGGTCTCATAGTGTCTGTACCAGACAAACAGGAATTCGAGGGTTTCACAAAGGTGTTACATTAATACCGATACCTGGGGCAGCAGGTGGCATGGTGGTTAAGGGCACTGGACTCCCACATGACCAACCATGGTTCGAGTCCCAGACCTGGTGGCTTGCTTTCTCACTTTCCCTCTCTCTCTCTCTCTCTCTCTCTCTCTCTGTCCCTCTCTGGTCAAATTAAAATAAATAAGTAAATAAAATTAAATAAAATAATTTTAAAAAATACCAACACCTATGAGAGGCATAGAACCTCCTATTGTTCAAAGCATCGGCATGCACATTATCTATGATCGGGGCTTTGCCCAAGTTCTAGCAAGACAGGCGGAAACATTTCTCCTCGCCAGGGGACCTGTGGTCCCCCAGGAGCCGACGCATGGTGGCCAAGGCCGGTTTATACAGTGTGGCCAGCAGGCCTTCTCCCTCACCTCTGCAGTCATCCACAGACTGAATGGGTGTCTGGCATTCATTCATTGACAAAACGCGTGTGTGCGTGTGTGTGCTTCTGTGGCCCTGCCTCCCCGCTAGCACTGGAGGGATCCTCGTGCAGCCCCAAAGGGGCCACTTAGCTCCTACTTCCAGTGTGCCCGTTGGGGTGGGGTCTGCGGCTCCCCTCTCTCTGGCTCTCCGTCCTGGCAGGCTCTATGCTTGAGGTGGCCTTTGTGGCTCTGTGCTCAGCTGCCAGGGCACCCAGGGACAGGCCTGGTCTTTTTTTCTGTAGGACACTTTTTTCCTCCCATTTTCAAATATTCTCCACGGCTTCCTGTGGGGCTTTGCTCTTTAAGCAGTTCCTTTTGATTTTGTTCTGTTACTAACGGCCACATTTCACTCTAGCTCCTTTGCTTGAAATTGAGTACTCAAGAGGGGTCTGTCGGGGCCTTCTTTCTGCCTCCAGAGCAGTAAATGGCGTCTGGGCCCCGGGCCCCAGGCCCCAGGCCCCTCCCACTGCAGCGTCTGTCACTTTGGAGAACAAGCCCAGCCACGTTCCTGGCCCTGTGGATTTGGAGATCTGTATTCGAGGATACAGGGACAGGCCTGGTCTTTTTTTCTGTAGGACACTTTTTTCCTCCCATTTTCAAATATTCTCCACGGCTTCCTGTGGGGCTTTGCTCTTTAAGCAGTTCCTTTTGATTTTGTTCTGTTACTAACGGCCACATTTCACTCTAGCTCCTTTGCTTGAAATTGAGTACTCAAGAGGGGTCTGTCGGGGCCTTCTTTCTGCCTCCAGAGCAGTAAATGGCATCTGGGCCCCAGGCCCCAGGCCCCTCCCACTGCAGCGTCTGTCACTTTGGAGAACAAGCCCAGCCACGTTCCTGGCCCTGTGGATTTGGAGATCTGTATTCGAGGATATCAGCCATCCATCGCAACCAAGAGCTTACCCACATGCAGCAAAGTTGCCCGACCGACCCACGGGTGCGGCCCTTCCTGTTTCCTTCCCTCCTGTAGAATTTCTAGTCGGTCGTAGCAGCTGGCCATCAGAGCCGCCTGCGCCCTGAGTCCTTTCGCCCACGCCCATCGAGACCCCGCACCGACCGCCCCAAACCATTCGTTTTATTTTCTAGACTGAAGCTCTGCCTGTAGAACGTTACCTGGCTTGTCTCCGCTTTTTCTGCCACTTACTGGGCCTGGCAATAGTCCGCCCCTGTCTTTGTTGAACCCCTTTGCATCTCCTCCTGACCACAGGGTTGGCACGAAGCGGAATCCCATGCCGTTTGATGCCAATCGGCATTTTCATCTGAGTTGAAAACTGCCCAGATGCCATCTGAGTCGTACTCCCAGCATTCTAGAGCCGTTTGTCCAGCCCGGGCGTTCGGTCTCAGAGGCCCCGCCGGACTCCGTCTCGCATCCTGCCCCGGAACTGAGGATGTGAGCTGCGCGGGGAGCTGTAGGATGGAAACACTGGTGCCGAGAGGGGCCACAGAGTGGAACGCAGGCCCATCCTGGAGCAGGCTGGGGCGGCTGGAGAATGCCTCCCTCGCTGCCTACCTGTGGATTGAGCTGGAAGGTGGAGACCCTGGAATCCAGGGGGAAGTTAATAACGGGGGCGGAGGAGGAGCTGGAGAGGATGGAGCAGAGAGGAGCAGCTGAAGAAGACGCAGTGTCCGGAGAAAGAGAGCGTGAGAGAGGAGCCGGGCAGACCCACGCTGGGGCAGGTGCTCTGCCGAGCTGCAGGCCCACACGGAGAGGCTGCAGGCAGGGGTTCCAGCTCCGGCAGCAGAGACGGGCGTCTGGGAGATGACGGCCACCCTTTCGGGCCATGTGTGAGCACGTGACCAGCCATCTGACAGGATCCCCTCTTCTGCAGCCACCCTCTCATGCTTGATTTGGGTGACTTGCTCTGGCCGGGGCTTCAGCTCCTGCCCTTCCTTCCCCACCGCACCGTCCACTGAGAGCCTGTGGTCAGACTGCACCCTCAGCCAGGCTGAAAGAGCCTCTTTCCTGGGCTCAGAAGTGGACGTGCACCGCCTCTGTCCCTCCAGTGTGCCCCCAGATCCAAATGATTTGAGTTCCCCACTGCCAGGCCCTTTCCCCACCGGCTTCCTTATCCCCAGCAAACTGTCTCCAGAACCACTTGGCCTTCGGATGCTTTGGACTGACAGGCCAAAGGGAGGCAAAGGCTGTTGGGGCCTCTCCAGCTTGGCCCGCATGGGCTTCAGAAAACCACGGGGCCAGCCAGGAGCAGAGCCTCGCTGCCCAGCAGTGCCAGCCCGTGTCCGTGGCCTTAGGAGTTCACGCTGCAGTATTACTGAGGAGTGAGGTGGCATTTTTTTGGGCCTGTTTCTTTTGTATCCAGGTGTCTTCTCCTTATCCTCCTCTGCCTACTCTTCTAGGCCTGCCCGGAGCACTTCTCCCTGAGGCCTTCTTGGTCCACTCCAGTCCACTGCCGTCCCCAGTCCTCTAGTGACCACTCAAAATTTCAGCTTGTATTGAGCACATCCATTAGGTTCCATTCCAGGCTCCATTCTGTTTGAATCTCTAAGTGTTCCTTGGCGTTCTTGTTCTTTCTAGCAAGCGGATAGACTCCTTGAGAACAGGGCTGGGCTTCCTACCCCTGCCCCATCCTAGGGAATAAAGCAGAGTTTAGGTGGCAGCCAGAAACGCTGGCGTGTACGCCCATGCCCGCCTGAGCAGAGGTACCTGACGGTTCCGTGTTGATGTGATGGACCGAGCCTGGCACCTGCCGGGACATCAAGGACTCTGCTCCAGCGCGGATGGCAGACGTCTCAGCGGGGCAGGAGAGATGAGTTCTCTGCGGGCAGTGAATGGGTCAGACCCATTCTGGATTTGCAAGGGACCAAGGGCATGAAGAGAAGGCTCAGGTGACCCATGGGTTTTTGTGTTTTTTGGTGGATGAGGACCCCCCCAAAAAGCTTGTTTAGGAAGGATATGGACTTGGAAAAGGGCCCAGGAGACATACCTAGGAGGTCCCCTAAGTCACACCTGGCATCTGAAGCAGGCAGGCGGGGCTTTGGAGTCGCTTCTCTGCATGTGGGACTGTGGGACCAGAAGCCACCATCCCCACCAGCTCAGCTCAGAGGATAGAACTGGGGAGAGGAGTGGTGGGATTTTGGGGTATAGACAGGGAAGGAAGGAGGCTTTTCCAAAGGCCTGAAGCTGGGGTTCACAGCCAGGCTCTGGGAGGGCTAGAAACGGGTCATAGCCCATGCGGCTAGTATATACAGAATTAGACTGAACAGTAGGGGACTGATGATCACCCCTAAAATTGTCTCGCTTCTTAAGGAGGGATCCGAACGATGTGGAGAATGGGAAAGGAACTCAGACATGATTTCAGCTGGGGCCCCTCCAGGTCAGCCTTGCCCCTGCGGTGACACTGGCTTGAGTCAGGGCAGCAGAGCAGCTTCCGGCAGGGGCATGGCGGCCAGACTTCCGGCACAGACAAGCCAGGCATAGGCTGTGCAGACAGGCTTCCCTAGAGGCCTGCAGCTGGCCGGCTTTCTCCAGAGAGCAGGCCTCTGCTCTCCCATCCAGTCCTGCTTCACGGTATCTCTTACTCTTCCTACGAGAGCTTGTGTTCCTCCGAGCTGAGGAGGCACAGATAAGTTCCCACAATAGCAACTGTCTACCCGCTCCTAAAGCATTTCTTCTGTGCACTGTGGGCCTGCACGCATGCCTACAGCCTAGCCAAGCTGTCCCTCTGGAAAAAGTCCTCCCAGAGGCCCTGCAGCTCCAGCAGCCATGCCCTCGAGGTTCTCCTAGCCCCTGTTCATCTTGTTTTTCTTCATAGCACTTACCATCACCTGAGCTCACCCCGGCCGTCTGTCTATCTGTGCATCTCCTGTCCAGAAGGCAAGCTCCATGCAGGCAGCGTTCAGGTCATGCCTGACCACCGCTGTCTCCCTGGCTGCTAGGACAGGCCTTACATAGACGGGTGCTCAGTGAGTATTTGTTGAATGGATGAATGGATAAATGACAACAGATGGAGACGCACCAAGTTTCTAGTGGCATGGAACGGGGCGAGGGGGTTGTCAAACTGCCTTGACTCTCACCCCAGGACGCTGTCTTGAGAAACTGTCTGTTGGAGGGAGGACCGCCAGGGGCCTGGTAAAGTGTGCACGCTAGGCCTCGGCCAGCCGTGGGGTGTGCAGAAAGATCTGTGGGCTGGCATATGCTGCACTGGAGCCTGAACCCCAGGAGGCAGGAAACAAAGGACCAAAAATGTCTAGTCCCACTCCCCCACCCAGGAGTAGGCGTGCCCTCGAGGGCCGGACTGTGGAGAGGGGGCTCTGAGAGTGAAGGAGGCAGGAGTGTGGTCCCCAGGCCCACCTGATGGAGTTGGAGGTGTGGGTTTGCAGGCTGAGCCTAAGGAGTGTCACAGACTTGGAGGATGGTGGAGACCTGGCCCCAAGCCATTTCAGCTTTAGCATGGGCAGATCCAGCCCTGTTTGCTCGTCCCACCCACCTCTAAGCACCCAACATGGCCAACACAGTGGGAAGTCAAAGGACCAGAAAGCACCTCGACATTTCTCTCCCCAGGCCACCCTGCCCACAGGGTTTCCCAACCTCAAAGTGAGGAAATAGCAGACAATGGAGTCCCAGGTGGGGCGGGGCCACACAGAGAACCCACCTCCCTCCTAAAGGCAGATTTCTCTCAAACAGCTTGATGATACTTTCACCTCTCTTCTAGGGGTTTCATCCCTCTTTCTAGACTTCAACTAGAGAGTTTAAATCTTTTCTTTTTTAGAAGAGAAAATATCTGGGTTTGGGAAAGAGAGCTGACCCCCTGACCAAGCTGACACTGGTCAGAGTGGGGACGTGTGGGGCTTTCTCAGACAGATGTATCTTCTGTGCATAATTCCACAAAGGAGAGAAGGGGGCGGTGACCTCCACTCCCCTCTGTGTCTTCTTGGCCTGCCCTGCCTTAGCCAGGCAGCACACCCCTAAGGGTAGGCACATCCCATTGCATCCCCAAGGAGCATTTCAGTATGAGCCTCAGGGAACCTCCAGGCCTTAGCACTAGGGCCCGAGAAATGGAGAATGAGCAATGGCTTTGGATGCTCCGCTCCTGTCCGTGGGGCCTGGAGTTGGTGGGCATCTGCAGGCTCCCACCGCCACCTGCACAGAACAAGTGGCCCATCGGCATGTCCTCTGAATGGACTAGCTGTCCTCCAAAACTGTCCCGGGTCACCCCCAACTCCCCACCCCACTCACTTCCCACTCCTTGTCCCCTGTCCCCACCATGTCTGCAATAGAGCTCTTGCCAACAGGCCCCATCCTACTTCCTGGTCTCGGGTCCGATCTCCATGGATTCCTTTATGCATGGACCCCAGAGTCATGGCCTGGGGTCTTCCTCTTCCCTTCACAGCTACACCCACCTACTCTACCTGCCAAGGTTCCTCTCCCTGCCCCTCAACAGAGACTGACAAGAGCTGGTTTTCCTTTCGGTCACCTCCTAGTTAAGTGTGGAGTATCTGTCCACTTTGAATGCTTCTCTGCAAAGAACAAGGAGGAGAACCAACAGGTTCAAGAAATCTGAAAAGCAGGCATGATGGGTTTGCCTCTGACCGACCAACCAGAAACATCAGTGGGAGGGGAGGGCCTCTCCTCTAGATGCCTTTGTAGGCCCTCAGGCTCTGTCTTCACTTTGGATTTCCTTGAGTCTCCTGAGGGTCACCTGAGATCTAATTTTCCTGAATATTGTATGTGGACTCCCCAGCTACAGGAAGTCAGTGCAGCTGGGGGACAAAAATCAGCTACTTTGAGCAGCACTGAAGGGCCCTATTGAAAATGAGGCCAGCTGTCCCAGAGGGAGGAAGCTGGGACAGACAGTGGCAGTGACCGTATCAGCCACTGAGCCTCACTGGCAACCCCAGGACCCCCACGCATCAGAGAAAGTCCAGGCGAGGGTCTTGTGCAATTCTCAGCAGGTGGTAAGGGGCGAGGATTTTCCAGGTACGAAAGCCCATGTTGAGGCCTACAAAGGAGGTGGGGGGGTGTCCCCTTGGGACTGATCTGCCTGAGTCTGGTTCATAGGTGCCTCTCGACGAGGATGATAAATCCGAATGGCAGAATCGGACCATAAACGTTTTTAAGAATGCCATATCTGGAAGGATCGGGGACTCAGTTTTCTAGGTGCGACGCCATTGCTGGGATACATAGGCTTAGGAAGTTAGCGCGTGCAAACTTAAGGGAATGGGGAGACTAAGAGTTACCTCAAAGAGCCACCGAAGCAGAAATCTGTCTGGGTACTTGGTATCTGATACAGGCAAACGAGTAAAAGTGGGCTCGCGGGCACCCTGCTAGCAGAAGGGCACAGCAGAGAGAGTGTGCGAATGGCTTCCCCAGAGACGGGGTTGAGAGTGGCAGGGAACTAAGCCTCTCTCCTTGGTGTGAAGAGCTTGGAGGAGGAGCTTGGAGGAAGAGCTAGGGAGGAGCTGGTGGCCAGGCTCTGAATCAAGACCTTCACGGACTAGGGTGACAGCAACCACCATGGTGGGCCAGCCAGTTTCCTTGTCAAAAAGCCATCTGGGGAGTAAGGGAGCAGAGGTAACCCCCAGCTTCCAGTTCTGCAGCAACACGCCAGCTGCAGTTCCGAGGTCGCAAACAAAGTATTTGGTTTTGAAAGAAAGAATGTGTAAATTCCTTAGTCATTTTCAGCAGGGGCAGGCTTGGCGAACTGGACTATGGCATTTTTACTGCAGTGAGGTCCAGGTAGGAAAAGAAAAGGGAAAAGATGGCCCTACTTGTATCATGAAGATTCTGGGAAGGAGAAGAGGAGAAGCCACGCCGGGTTTCAGCACCGGAACAGGAAGCGCACCTACCAGCTAAACAGAGTCAAAGGGCAAAGAGTGCCACACCTGGGCATGCACCAGCTCCTTGGGCACCTTGGTGGCCAAGCTGAGGAGGCTGCTGAGTCTTTGTTTTCTTGACCTATCCTGGTTCCCCGCACACGATAGGCAAGACCCAGGAGAGGCTGGTTGTTTGGCCGCAGCGGCGTGCCCAGCGGTGTGGACACCAGGCTGGACCATGAGGAGCTGCTCTGCCAGCTCAGTGCCAGCAGGAGTGCTGCCCGAGCCCAAAGGAGACCCAACCCTGCCCCGCCATGGGGACAGGCGCTGGTCACACCTGGAGCCTGGGATGGCCTCTTTCCATGACTCAGATTGACCTTTAATAAGCCAGACTGGGCATCCGGGCTATGTTTTTTTAAGCTGCAGGCCAAATAAAGACGTTGCATTTTTTCTGCCCTGTCGCTGCCAATGCAATGTTACTCCCCTGTCCTCATGGCTGCCATTGTGATCAGGAATGTAGCTCTTCGAGCTCCAAGAGGCTTCCCCGGCTGCCAGCACCCACCCTGGTCCTAGCCAAGATGTTGCCAGAGTCAGGAGTGTTGAGAAACAGAGAGTAAAGTGCTGATACTAAGTGATCCCATACACTGCGAGTCCTGTGTCCTGCAAGACGGTGGTGGGCCCGGTCTGTGATGAACCAGTCAGATATGCCCCTCTGGGCTCAGACTCCAGGACCAAGACCTGGCTGTCCCTCCTCAGGCCCCCTCCTGACTCCCCAAGGTCCAGAGGATCCCTGAGGCTGGGTCCAGGGCCATCCTCTTCATTGGCAGGGAAGGAGCCTCTGGGTGGAGTTTGCTCAGCAGCTACGGCCAACGCGGGTAGGGAGCTGGACAGCAGAGTCAGAGATCAACCCCGCCTCCAGGGAGTTCCGCCACAGACCCCGAGCTACAGAACAGAAACAGGAGTGGCAAGGGGGCTGGACGCAAGCAGGACATGGACGGTCCAGCCGAGGCAGGTGGTCTCGCACAAAGGAAAGCAGCAGGTCCGGGTGGCGTTGTGCTCGGAGCAAGTGGAGAGAAGAGAGGCTCTCCCCTCTAAGGCAAGGGAGTCCATCTTACTAACCTCTAGGAAGGCCGGCTGATCCAAGTCACAGCACCGGAAAGATGTCATGGGGTGAACAGGATCCTTGGTTCTTGGCGCCCACTGACAAAGAACTGAAGACAGACGCCAGCAGAGAAGCCGATGGTACAGAAACTATCTGGCTAGGTAAAGCAAAGGATACTCTGGAAGGGAGAGTGGGCGGGCTGAAGTCAGACCAGTCCTGGAGTCATCTGGATGGGTTGTTTTTTTTGTTTTGTTTTGTTTTTTTATGAAGGCTCTGGTTCCCTCTCTTGGTCCCTCCCCTGGCTGGACCTCTTTCCATTCATCATGGAAGCGCCTTTGACAGTCTGGGGCTTATATACTTTACACACTTCTGCAAGCGCATTTCCCCAGAATGCATCGTTAAAGCCCGAGGTGGGGTCAAAACTAATACAGGCTAAGCGAGCACTGGTAGCTCACAGACATGCCGTAGGCCAGGTGCCCGAGTTGGGCCTTGAGTCCCCTGGCTGGACCTCTTTCCATTCATCATGGAAGCGCCTTTGACAGTCTGGGGCTTATATACTTTACACACTTCTGCAAGCGCATTTCCCCAGAATGCATCGTTAAAGCCCGAGGTGGGGTCAAAACTAATACAGGCTAAGCGAGCACTGGTAGCTCACAGACATGCCGTAGGCCAGGTGCCCGAGTTGGGCCTTGAGGCTGGTGATGGGGGTGGCAGTGGGGTTGAGGTGGGGGCGGGGGAGCAAGCTTGACCTTGAAGTAAGGCAAGCAGGAGTTTGACCTGGAGGCGCACAGTAGGGACTTTGTGGGTAGCAGAATGGCTGAAACCCTTTCAGGAATTATTGGCTAAGGGCCAAACCAATCTGGGTGGGCCTCTCTGTTGGGGCAGTGGGGGTGAGGGCAGGCCTACCTCACTGCCTGTCTCTAATTCCTACCTGACAAAACCAGATATGTATTGGTAGCCTTCGTGGGGCCGTGGGGGCGAGGGCAGGGTGTGAGTGCAAGGCAGGGGACTGAAAAGAGATGGTTCTAGGCAGAAGAGGCCGTGTCCAGTTGCAGGGGTGAGTTCAAGGGTCCTGAAGTCCACTGAGGAAGAGATAGAAGGTGTGGGTGTCTGTCCCAAAATCACGCGGGCGTTCTGGCCTGAAGATCCAGCCACCTCCCAGTTTCACCACATGTGTAGAGGCCGTCCCAGAGACCAAACTGTCCTGCCACCGGTGACCAGGAAAGCAGACGAAGGAAAGAGATGTGTAAAATGAGGCCTTTTTTCCTCTGGGCCACCCTCCAGTCCTGGCTCAGTCAGCCTCGGGTGGGTGTCTGAAGCCCCTCCCTCGGGAGCTCCCCCTCCCGGCCCCCATACAGCCCCTAGGCCCCTGCACCTTCCTGTCCTTGAGCTTCCTCAGAGCCCTGGCTCCACTGTGGAGAAACTCCAGTCAGGAAGTTTTGGGGTCAGCAGGGGAAGAGGTGGCAGAATCCTGAGCTTGCAGGCTCTCCTGCAGGAGTAACATAAAGGGCAAGCAGCTCCGGGCAGTGACCCTCTGGCCCGACCGAAGTTCTCACCCGTCACCAACTCACTCACTTCTAGGGGGAGACAGAAATGACTTCCCAAGAGTTCTGTCAGCCCCAGGGCGCATCCAGAAGATTCTGTCACCCTGGCTCCTGTAGAGCAGAGTAGGAACAGTGATCTGAATTTCCTTCATCAGTCCGAACTATGCTCAATAAGAAAATTTAGTGCTAACTGTAAGTGTCCAGAGATGGGTCTAATGAGGGAGACACAGGAAAGACAACGACAATGCAACTGCAAAAGAGGCTTTTATTCTTTTTCTAGCTAGCTGGGGTCCGAGTTTCTGCCCGTCGCAGTGGGCCTTCACAAGGACCCCGTACCTAAGATAAAGGGATCTTTTATAGTTCAAGATGTTCTCTACAATGTAACACACACAAAGGGGAACCCCTTTTAGGAATTATTGGCTAGGGGCCAAACCAATCTGGGTGGGCCTCTCTGTTGGGGCAGTGGGGGTGAGGGCAGGCCTACCTCACTGCCTGTCTCTAATTCCTACCTGACAAAACCAGATATGTATTGGTAGCCTTCGTGGGGCCGTGGGGGCGAGGGCAGGGTGTGAGTGCAAGGCAGGGGACTGAAAAGAGATGGTTCTAGGCAGAAGAGGCCGTGTCCAGTTGCAGGGGTGAGTTCAAGGGTCCTGAAGTCCACTGAGGAAGAGATAGAAGGTGTGGGTGTCTGTCCCAAAATCACGCGGGCGTTCTGGCCTGAAGATCCAGCCACCTCCCAGTTTCACCACATGTGTAGAGGCCGTCCCAGAGACCAAACTGTCCTGCCACCGGTGACCAGGAAAGCAGACGAAGGAAAGAGATGTGTAAAATGAGGCCTTTTTTCCTCTGGGCCACCCTCCAGTCCTGGCTCAGTCAGCCTCGGGTGGGTGTCTGAAGCCCCTCCCTCGGGAGCTCCCCCTCCCGGCCCCCATACAGCCCCTAGGCCCCTGCACCTTCCTGTCCTTGAGCTTCCTCAGAGCCCTGGCTCCACTGTGGAGAAACTCCAGTCAGGAAGTTTTGGGGTCAGCAGGGGAAGAGGTGGCAGAATCCTGAGCTTGCAGGCTCTCCTGCAGGAGTAACATAAAGGGCAAGCAGCTCCGGGCAGTGACCCTCTGGCCCGACCGAAGTTCTCACCCGTCACCAACTCACTCACTTCTAGGGGGAGACAGAAATGACTTCCCAAGAGTTCTGTCAGCCCCAGGGCGCATCCAGAAGATTCTGTCACCCTGGCTCCTGTAGAGCAGAGTAGGAACAGTGATCTGAATTTCCTTCATCAGTCCGAACTATGCTCAATAAGAAAATTTAGTGCTAACTGTAAGTGTCCAGAGATGGGTCTAATGAGGGAGACACAGGAAAGACAACGACAATGCAACTGCAAAAGAGGCTTTTATTCTTTTTCTAGCTAGCTGGGGTCCGAGTTTCTGCCCGTCGCAGTGGGCCTTCACAAGGACCCCGTACCTAAGATAAAGGGATCTTTTATAGTTCAAGATGTTCTCTACAATGTAACACACACAAAGGGGGGGGGGATGAGAAGCGAGGGTCCAGCTGTCACCACCTGCTTAGGTCTAGATAAGGGCTCTCAGCTAAGGGTCTGGAAGACCTTGCCTCGGAGGTGCTGGGCCCTCCCGTTTTCCACCTGTCTGAGAGTTCCCAGACTCCTGGTTTCCGTCCTTGAGGCCCTAACACAGTGGGCTCCGTCCTTGAAGACTTAACAGGGTAGCATTAAGCTAACTTGCCCCAGCATTCCCTAACATGGCGGTGATTATGCTAACTTGGCCTAACACTAACCAGCATTTTGGAAGTTTGCTTACAACACAGGCCCTGAAAAGCTAAGTGCTAAATCCATCCCAGCTGCAGAAAGGAATTGAAAATGGACCAGCAGGGAGAGTGAGAGCGGCTCACGTTAACCAATCAGAACTGCAGTCGCCATCCTCAATCTGCATAATGATGGCCCAATGGGGTGTGGGGCGGGATCTATTTCTTTATAAAGGACCCGGCCTCATGTGGGGAGGCATATTGGAGACATGAGCTTCAGCACTGAATCTATTAACAGTAGAGTTGTAATCCTTCTCCTACCTCCTTGTCTGTTAACCCTTGCTTGGATGGCCTATAATAAAACTCTGTTTCGCCATGGTGGCATGATGCTTGGTGAGTTTGTGTGTGCATTGGATAACGGACTCTCTCCCCAACCAGAGGTTAACAAATCAGCAACCACAAAGTGACCATAGATTTCACAGTTCTTTCCTCCATTGTTGAGAGACCCTTCGATCCAGTTGGGACTTTCCATCAGCCTTAAGGACTACCTGAGCACATTTTTCCAGAAGGCTGACTGGGAAGTTCTTGTTCCACCAGGGAGGGGGGGATGCCTTTGAATTTTAGTGCTTTTTATGTGTGGCAAGAGACAGTCAGAGATTCAAGACCAGGTCAGGGCTGAATTTTCTGAGGCAAGAAACCCGAAGACAACAGAACCTTTTCTTTGTCCGACCTCCTTACATGATCGTGGGTTAGAGCCCCACCATTGGAGTGGGGGATCCTTGTGTTGATCATGGCTTAGACCCACCCCCAATGGGTCAGGAAAAGTTAATGTCCTGAAACTTGGATTGGAGTCCCAAGTCCAAAGAGCTGGTCATTTCTGGACAGTCAAGAAGGAGGTGCTTTTGTTGACCTCTTTGTTGATGGTGGGTTAGAGTCCTACCTTCTGAGAGTTTTGGTGGGTTAGAGTCCCACTCTGGCATTTAGCTTAAAAGAGCCATAAATGGGGGCCAGCCAGTGGCATGGTGGTTAAAGCCCACGTGGCCAACTACACAGTTTGAATCCCGGGCCTGGTGGCTTAAAAAACACCCTGGGAACATACTCAAAATCCTGAGAGAAGAAATGGAGGAGAAGGGATTGTAGCAATGACCATCTTCCCAAGAGGTGCTCTCTCACTTTCTCTGACTCTCTCCTGTGAGCACCTGTGTCCTATAGCAAAATTTAAAAAATATATAGAATCCTAACTTTTCTTTATCCCATGTGTTTTAAGTGTCTCTTCAATCTGTAACCTGAGGCTCATAAGCAAGCCCTAAAGAAACTGCTGATGTGCAGATACTGTGTCTCAAGCACATTCTGACCTTGAGGGGATCGCACCGGGAATCTGTAGCCAGACTTGTGCCTATAAAAGAGTTGTTCTATTGGACTAAAGGAGATAGGTCAAAGTTGGGTACAAGAACTAAGTCAAGGTCGCATGCAGGAAGTAGGCCCAGGTTGCAGCTGTAAGAAGAGTGTGCACGTTACTGGCGTACCAGAAGGAGAGAACACAACAGAAATGTTAGCGGAGTCTCCAGTGGCGGCACCCTAGGCTGCTTACTTGAGAACTGGGGTGTACTTCGTTATAAGTCCATGAAGAAAAAGACAATGATTCTCTTTTGTAAGTGTTTGACCCTAATAAAAGTGAGATATGGCCAAGCAATAGTTTCTGCTACTCCAGCAGCCACATTCATCCTACCAGAGGTGGCTCCTGCTTCCCCAGGAGCGGTCTCCATTCCCATCATAAAGAACCCCCAGGAATGGTCTCTCCCCTCCACATGCTTATTGGAGTACCAACTTTGGAGGAGAATTGCCCAAAATGTTTATCAGGGAAGGATGGAAACCCTGTCTGACAGCTGACACAACTGACAGCAACAAGGAATGATTGGACCCCAAGGCTCCAATAAGGCCAGAGAATCCTCTATTTCCCGCCAGGAACCCAAGGTAACCATGAACATGGGTAAGAAACTCATGGACGTTCTAGTGGACACTGGAGCCCCATACTCTCTAAACACGCACTGTGTCCCTCTTTCAAAAGAAACAATGGAGGTCACTGGGGTGGGTCTCTCAGCAAACTGCTCGTAGGTGTGTCCTCCGACCATTAGGATGTCATTTGGGAAACTGCATCATAGTGCACAAATTCACAGACATGCTAGAATGCCCGGTTTCTTTGTTGGGATGAGACCTTCTAACTCAACCTCATACCTAGGTAACCGTCCCATCAGGTGATATTGAAATCCGGGTACCATCAGAATACACCTGCACTCTCCAGGTGGCACTGCTATCTCTGGGTGGAAAATAAATACTCAACATTCCACGAGTAACTCTCTGGGTAAAAGTCAAAGGTCTGGGCAGATAGTAGACCGTGGCGAGTGAATTCAGTCTTCCCTATGCAGGTCAGATTGAAATTGGGGATTAAGGCTCCAGACCTAAAACAATCCACACTTAAGCTGGCAAGAGAATGAATAAAATCATTCATCTCTGCATTTCTAAAATACTTACTCAGCTGTGTGAGTACTCACACACCACCTCTGTTCTGCCAGTATAGAACTGTGCACAGGATTTCAGGGCCATTGACCAAACAGTAGATATCTGTGCGGTCGCGCCAAAGTCCTGTCCTCTAATTACTACCCCGACAACTGCCCTTTGTTGGTTGTTAGTACTCAATTTAAAAGATGCTTCTTACTGTATACCTTTAGGTCCAGATCGTAAAAGCTATTTGCTTTTGAGTGGGAAGACCTGAAACTGATATTAAACAACAATTCTATTAGACCATGCTATCACAAGGGTTTAAGAAATCGCCCACTTTATTTGGGGAAGCACTGGCAAAAGACAAGAGAGCTCCAATTAGGGGGCGGAAGGCTCCTCCAGTGTGTGAATGATGATCTCATAGCTAGCAGGACCAAAAAGACATCAGATCAAAATTTCGTATGGACCCTCGATTTGGTGGCCAAACAGAGTTGTAAAAAGTTAAAGAAAAAGGCCCAAATTTATTTTATTTTATTTTTATTTTTTTGGAGAGGTCTTCACTATAGGGCGTGTGCGCTCTCCAGACAGACAGACAGAGACATAGAGACAGAAAGCAAGAAATCACCCCCCCGGGGGGATGGCCACGCCACAATCCCTTCTCCTCCATTCTCCTCTCGGGATCTTGGGCACGCACGCACACGCGCCAGGCGTGAGTTTTAAGCCACCGGGTCCGGGATGCGAACCACGGTCGACTACGTGGGAGTCCAGCGACATAACCATTACGCTAACTGCTGGTTCCCAAGGCCCAAATTTCTCAGCCTCAAGTTGTCTACCCGAGTTTTGAATTAACAAGGGGCCAGAAAAATCTACTGCCTGCCTATGGGAAGACTTTGGCCAAGATGGCTCCATCTACTACCCACCAGCAACTATGGGGATTTCTGGGATTGGCAGGGTTCTGCAGATTATGGAGTAGATTATGGAGTGTCAAAGCGCATTGGATTCAGCAAGAGAAAAACTTTTCACTCTCCCAGCCTTAGGGCTGCCAGATATTAGGAAACTTTTTGACCTCTTTGTGTACAAATGTCAAGGGTTAAACTTAGAGTATTGACTCAAAATCTGTGAAACATTAGACAATCGTTGCATGCTTCTCCAAATAAGTATAGGCCTGTTTACAGGCTTTTAGCCTATGACCTCCTCCAAGAAGCAGAAAAATGGATCCTGGGTCACCCTAGTACAATGTGTACCCCACACGGTGTGCTCCCTCTCTGAGAATGAAAGGGCTGCTATTGGCTAACATCTGAAAGACTAGAAAAGTATCTGGCAATTTTACTCGATAATACTAAAGCTGAAAGCAGTGACTACTCGATCCTGCTACCCCTCTCCCTAGTTCCATGGATGAACCCAGCCATGACTAGCCAAACAATGACGTTCACTATAGCAGGCCTGATTTGATGGAGCAATGTCTCAGAAGCCCGGCTTGTAGATGTTCATAGGTGGCAGTTGCTTCATGGACCAGGAAATCTGGAAAACAGGGTAGGCGATAGTGACACTCCAAGAGGTCTTAAAGTGGAAGTCCCTCACCCCCAGGAAACGCAGAGGGGAGGAGAGAAAAACATCACTTTGTTGCAGAGCGAATGATAATGGAAGCGGACAGTCCTCCAAAGTAGGCAAAGATGCCGAGATGTTCATAATGGTGGTGCGATGCTCCCTCTTCATCTTTAGTAGTTACGGTCTTTGCTATTGTTCTAAACTACCCCGGGCCTTCCTTGGCTTGGCAGAATAATTACTGGCAAAAATTTCCAGAGCCTTGGCCAAGTCTGGACATCTTACCAAGTGCTGACTACGTCATCCGAAGCCATATTTTGCACATAGACATAGTGGCCCCATCATCCCCCCCCAGTAGGATCCCTCTTCATCTTTAGTAGTTACGGTCTTTGCTATTGTTCTAAACTACCCCGGGCCTTCCTTGGCTTGGCAGAATAATTACTGGCAAAAATTTCCAGAGCCTTGGCCAAGTCTGGACATCTTACCAAGTGCTGACTACGTCATCCGAAGCCATATTTTGCACATAGACATAGTGGCCCCATCATCCCCCCCCAGTAGGACTTCACACAATTTTGCACATAGACATAGTGGCCCCATCATCTCCCCCAGTAAATCTTCACACACTTCCCCCCTTTAAGAACGCCCTGTGAAAAGCCACCTCTAAATGTCACAAAGTAAGATTAGCCCCCTTGTATTCAAAACCCTCCTTCCCCCTTATTTCTTCTTATTCCCTTGTCTATGATGAAGATTTGTGTGCCTTGTTAGACAATGTCTAAAACCGGCTGCCATATTTTCAGGCGGACATCTTTGACTCCATCTGCCTCCTATTTTCAGAAAGGCTGTGACCTCAATGGAGAACGCAGGATAGGTAATCAAAGGATTCTGAGCCCTTTGTATAAAATGCTCAAGACTGAGCCACACCATCCGTCTATTCATTGACCCATGTATCAGACAAATCTCAAGACAATACCCTATCTAACACTATCACTGCATCTTTTAACTTACCCACAATACTAGTAAACCAGGGCTTTAACATCCAGCACTCATCAGCAACTTCGTGCACGCCTCCTGGGTATATATATATTTTTCGTCAACATTGACCAGTCATGAGCTTACCGATGTGTTGACAGCTGGTGCATGCAAGGTGTTTGTCTATTAGGTGAGCTGACCATCGCCCTTCCTGTTCATAGTCTCGATGACACTAAATACTGAACCTAGTTTCTTAGGCCTATTCTCTAGGACTAAGCAGACACTCCCTGCTAACCAAGAAGAGGTTCTGACCTAAATATGGTAGTTTTGTTGCCCCGGAGGTGGCATCTAGAAGACTAGGAAAGTAACAGGCAAGTTTACTAGCTAATCCTCCCACGAACACATGAGCAGAAGCCTATCCATTGTCATGGGCAACCTAGTAAATGAGGCAGCACAGACAGTAGTACCCAGCAGAAAGTTTTGTGTTCCTTTGTCCTGTCAGTTCAGAGTAGCCCTAGACTACGCTGGCAGGACAGGGAGGAACACTATGGTAGCTAATACACCTCACCGTGACTGTATTAACGCCTCCTCTGGAGTTGAAACACACACAGCGAAAATGAAACAAGCAACCTGGTTGCAACAAACATCTAAAGAGCCAGGAACTGACTTGTTTGGGGGATTCTTCTCTTGGGTCACACAGAGGCACCGGTCTATACTTTAGGGTATGTTAAACTTGTGACTTTTGCTGTGGATAATCTATGTAACTGGGTATTCCACAATTAAATGCATTCTCCTGTGTAAAAGCTGTAAAAGGGGGAACTATTTTGGGCACTAGGAGTCCCTCCAGTGTAATGCCAAACAATTTCATTCCTCAAACCCCAAAGTATGCCCTGACTCACCAGGAAGAAATTAGAATGATCATCACTCCTTTTCCTCAAGGTTGAACAATGATCAAAAAAAAAAAAAACAAAGAGAGAGGGACTTATAACAGGAAACTAGTCTTAATAAGAAAAACCTAGTTCTCACTACATTTCATAAGTTTGCTAGCAGAGTGGGTACGCTGAAAAGACTTAACAACCTAAAGTCTACTCTAGTTATAGAAAGATTAAAAATAGAAGTTTGGCTCCTGTTAACCAACCAGAACTGCTTGTATAATTCTTAATTTGTATGAAAATAAACCAGTGGGATGCAGCTTATATTAACCAATTGGAAGTGCAGTTATAACCATTTGTATAAAAACGGACCAGTGAGAGTGTGGGTCAAGATCTATGAACTGACCCAGTACAACCGGGAGGCAGACTGGAGGCTTGGTCCTTGTGGGTTAGCGCTGTAGTACTTCTCCTGTCTCCTTGCCAGCTAAGCCACTGAGACCCTGAAACGAGACTTCTGCCTCAAGGCTTGGCGGCCTGGTACTTGGCAGAGTCCCTGCTCAGCGGACAATGGAGGCTCCCTGATTGGTAAAGAAAGTGTGTTCCTATAAGCCTGCTTTCCAGAAAATGAGAGGCCTTCAGGTCATGGGGAGGGAGCTGTGGGGGCTTCCGGAGTCCAGCACCCAGCGTCCCATGTGCACGGTCGGGGGAGCTGTGTGACTAAGCCCTGCTTCTGTGGGCAGATGGGTGGGCCCTCTCCGGAGACACCACTGTCCTGTCCTCACACGCCGGGGGCCTGAGTCCAGAACAGGTGAGCTACATGCTTTTTAAACGAACTGCTGCATGGTAAAGTGGGGTAGGGGTGGGGAGAGAAGCTCCCAGCTGGCCCCATGGAAGTGGGGTAGGGGTGGGGAGGGAAGCCCCCAGCTGGCCCCATGGATGAGGGAATCCGTGAAGCGAGGTAATCCCAGAATGTCAGGGCCTCCTGGGGCTGGGGCTCAGACAGAGGCCGGAAAGGGGCCAAGGACAGAAAGAAAACGGTTACATCAGGCAGAAGCAGAAGGCCTGGGGGAGGAGGCCTTTATTATTACTAAGTAATAATCAAGATAACAGTCATGACTTTGTTCATACATTCATTCGTGGAGGAGATACTTTGTGCTGCACGATCACACACCCAAGGCCTTGGGAGTACAGCTAGGAACGAGACAGACAAGCGCTCGCCTTCCTGGACCCGTTCAGCTACGAGGATGGGGGACAAAACAAATGCAGACAAATGATTATCATGTCTGAGAGCCTAGACTGTGGTAAAGGAGATAAAGCCAGAGTGATACCACAGCGCCACAGGAGGCGGGGCCTCCCCTTCCCCTGGGGGTCAGGCCGATCTCTGCAGAGCTGAGCAGGGCTGAGCAGGGCTGAGCTAGATCAAGTACAGAGGGAACCATGTGATCCGGCGGGGAGAGCAGTCTCGGCAGAGGAAACGGAGGTCTCCCTGCCTCAGGGGCAGGGTGGAGGGGATCGTGGGAGGCCAGGAGGAAGCGATGAAAGCCCTCAGTACAGCCCCTGTGGGAGCCCAGAGAATAATCCCAGAACCAGCCTGTGCCTGCCTCTTCTTTAGCGATGTGCTGTCTTGCTTTTTCTGTGTAGTCTCCACCCCGATGATGTGTTCATGTAAACACAGCGTGTGCTTGTACCCCTCCCTCTCCGGCCACTACGTAACCTAAGGCTTTTCGGTCACCTCGGACTACCTCGGCCTAGGAGTCCGCCTATTTCCGTTGGACGGCTAATGCTTATGCTGGCTCTTGCTAGGTTGTCTAGGGTGCTTGACAGGTTTCTTGTCACCTGTTCACTAGAGGCTATGTCCCCGCACCCCTGCCCCATGGCAAGAGGTAGTTTCCAGAACTAGGCAACATTCTCGAAGTTGGTTCAGAATCTGCCCCTCCACGTGTGCACCTTAGATTCAATACCCGGAAGGAAGGGAATGACACGAAAACCAAGGAAGCGATGTGCAAAACCAGCTGGACGGGCTGCAATTGTGTCCTGCCTTCTGCAGACCTGGGCTCATCCGTTGGCGCCTATGACTGGCTGAAGCTCGGTAACTCTGGGTTGGCAGGGTACACTCTTAGGTTGGGTGACGACTTGCCTGTCCATTAAGCTAGGTTACAGTTCATTATTTTTGGAATTTGCGCTGGGCCCAATTCATCACCCAAGCGCAATTACATTAATTTATTTCAGCTTAATCATTTCCCCTCCTTGTCGTCCTCTCAGTCTTGAAAGATCGATGAAAACCACGGGCGTAGGCAGTGACGCCGTCCTCTGTGACCAGCCATCTCAATGAAACTGCCACACGGGATTTACAGTTTTATGATAAAATCTGTTAGCTAACACTGAGGGCCCTATGCTTTTGTTATCCCATCGTAATGAATCCATTGACATAGAAAGCACAGTTGTATATGACTAGTTAAAAATTTGTGTTCCCAGGTTGATTCTATGGCCTGATGCTTAAGGGGCCAGATCCCACATGGCCGACCCATCCCACGTGGTTTAAGTCCCAGACCCTGTGGCTTGCCAAGCTCACAGACAAGCATGCACACAGGCCCAGAGTCTTGAAAGAGGGAGAGAGAGGAGAGAGGGATTGTGGCATGGCTGTTCCCCATCATTTTCATTCTCTCTGTCTCCCTCTGACAAGTGCATGCAGTCTCTGGCAAAAATTAAAACAGCAGCAACACAGACTCTGTGTTCGCAGTGAAAGGCCCCCTGAAGCCCCAGAAGAGAGAGCTATAACATTTTGTTGGGAAAATTCAGTTTCTTTGTGCTGTGTATCGTGTTGTCTTCCAAGCGGTACCAGCACCGATGGCATGGCCTCCTAACTTGTCCTTGGCACTAGCCCACAGACCCCATAAGGCCTGTAGTTTTTAGTCAGAGCATAAACCTTTGCTAAAGCCGCCCAGATTGTAGTCCCGTGAACTGCCCTATGCAGAAAGGCAGTGTTAGCACTGCCAGAACTAAGAGGATGAAAGAAGGGAAGACAAGTCTCAATGGTGATTTTCTGTAACCGGTGGAGCTGGCCTAAGAACAACCTATTGCTAACCACTGTTTTGTAAGTTTGCAGAACCCTGCACTGAGACCACTGAGTAACCTGTCGAGTCCCACTGTAGGGAGGACTTGAAAATGCTGGCTGCAACAGAGCAACTAATCAGAACTGAGTCCTTTCAATCCTTCATTTGCATAAAAATGGACCAACAGGCATGCGCAATGGTGGGGGGAGGTCTATTCCTTTATGAAAGACCCAGCCTTACATTTAGGGAGTCAGGTTTCAGTCCGATGTGTGTTGTAACACTGCTCCTGACCCCTTGCCAGCATGAATAGCCTGTGATAAAACTTGCTTCAAAGCATAGTGGCATTACTGTGCATTGGGCAATGGACCCAACCTTGAGTGGCGACAAAGCGGCCCACATCTGGTAACCAGGCAGAGCTAACCTATAAAGAAATTCTAGTGCTAACTGCTGTTTTCTAAGTTTGCTTGTAGGACTCATCTGCTGGAAAGAGCGACATCAAGAAAGCCCCCCCATTGAAAGGAGAGGGTGAAAATATTGCCTGGGGACGAAAGGACCAATCAGAAGTGCCCAAGTTTCAATCCTTCATTTATTTAAAATGGACCTGAATGGGAAGTCTTGGGTGGGGACTTTTCCTTTATCAAAGCCCAGCGTTCTTACATTCCAGGAGGGAGGTTTGACACTTGAGCTGTAACATTCCTGCCTCCCTAGGCGCACCTGCAATAAAACTTCTTGCTTCAAGGCTTAGTGACCATGTGTGTGTGTTTGAGGCAGAATTTCTCTGGCCAGCTTTACCTTAAGTTCTCCAACATGTCAACAGTTCCAGAGGTCTGGAGCCCCTTCCAAGTTATGAGTTATGGACCCAAAGTTTGAGACATAAGCTTTGCTGCAAGTGTAGGTGGTGAGAAGAGCTTGATGGGGTCCTTTCCACCAAAATTCAAGGGCAGTCTCCCCCTGATGTCACTTCCAGAAGACCCAGTCTCTAGGCTCTAGATCATGAGAGGTTTGATCATCCCTGGCTGCTGGATCACTGACGAAAATACACTCTGACATAATGCATTAAAGCCTTATTCATTTGGCCAGTAAAAATAGTTCTATTACTGGACAGCTCTCCAGGGATGCCCCTAAAAGGAAATATCTTCTAATAGCATCCTAGGATAAGCATGTGGCAGCCCAAACATTGGTAATAAATCATTTCAGCAATGTTAACCCCGTCACCTAGCAGTCTGGATCACCTGGGATAATCCGGATCATCTTTGTTGTCCCGGAAGTTGTGGAGTGCATGTCTTCTAGCAATGGAAGCTTCCACTAGTGGCCCTCCGAGTTCTCCAAATACCCACACTTACAATGAATTGGGATTTTTGTTCCCTTAAATGCTCATTTGATTTTGCTGCATTGGCATAATTAAATTAGCATGAAAAGATGACTTGGGACCAATCTTATGATTCCATTCAAATTAGTTTTGGTACTGGCTGTGGTGATCACTACCTCGTTCAATGACAGAGTATGATTTCTGGGAATGTCATACAATCTCTGGAATGCATATCAATGCACATCCATGTAAATACAGCTCAAAGAGTGGGCATTACTTATCATTTGCTAATGTTTCCCATACAATTCATAAAGACCTCTTTCATAAAGACAGAGCCCACTGAAATGTTCCGGGAGCCTGTCTGGAAAATCCCAAAGTCAGAGGCCAGGAGAGAACACGGTTTCGTTTAATAATTTGTGATTTTATTTAAGTGTTTTAAGCTTTGTATTTTGGGTAACCATTACAAAATCAAAACTAAGTGATAAAAGGCTCTGAAAAATATGGAGGGCCAGCTCCATGGCCTGCTGGTGGAGCAGCCAGAGTCCCACGGCTGACCACTAGACTCCTCAGCCCTGGAAGCTTGAGAAACACTAGCACATACGAGTATGTGCTCCAGATCTTAACGGGACGGAGAGGTGCAGGAGAAGGGATTGCGGTTTGACCACGACCCATTGGAGGGTGCTCTTTCCATCTCCCTTTCTCTCTGTATCTCTGTCTCTCTACCAAGCACGTGATCCGCTGGCAAAAAAAGAAGCGGTAGATACAAAAAAGTTACACGGCTGTAGAAAATCCTTTACTCTGAGGTTTAGTTTTCTTAACTAATCAAGGACCTAATAAAGATAACATGAGACCACGGATATTATTATTATTTTTTAAAATTTAACTTTATTTACTTATTCATTTATTTTAATTTAATTTGACCAGAGAGGGACAGAGAAAGAGAGAGAAAGTGAGGAAGAAAACTTCCAGGGCCGGGACTCAAACCACGGTCAGTCATGTGGGAGTCCAGCACCTTTAGCCACCATGCCATCTGCTGGCCCCAACCACAGATATTATTTTGATACAACAGAGAACCTCTGTTTCCTAGACCAGTTACCTAAAAGGTAAAACTTTTCACAATCTCCTATTAAGAACATAACAATACTCTTTCAGTTTTTTTGAGAGGTTTTTGCTATAGGGTGTGTGGGCTCACCAGAAAGACAGAGAGAGACAGAAAGCAAAAACTCACCCCCCAGGAGGGATGGCCATGCCACAGTTCCTTCTCCTCCATTCTCCTCTCGGGATCTTGGGCATGCACACACACGTGCCTGCCGTGAGTTTAAGCCACCAGGTCCGGGACTCGAACTGCAGTTGACTACATGGGAGTCCAGCGACATAGCCATTATGCCAACTGCTGGTCCCCAAGAACATACCGATACTCTAAAAATCATTTTTGTTTCAGCAGAGAGAATCCAATTCTAATTTTGTATCAATATACTTTTGATATTAATATTCAATTTTTTTCAGAAAAACCTGTAAATATTTCCCTTGTAATTTTTTTTCCTATAGGGCATGTGCACTCGCTGGGGTGAGACAGAGAAACAAAGAAAGTGAAAAAGCATCCCCCAGGGGGATGGCCACGCTACAATTCCTTCTCCGCCATTCTCCTTTTGGGATTTTGGGCATGCACGCACACACGCCCGGCATGTTTTTCAAGCTGGGACTTGAAACAGGCAGTGGCCCTGTGAGACCCAGCTATCTTAACCACACCGCTACTGACTGGCCCTTCCTTGTAATCTTAAGGCGCTTAATCACACATAAAATTCCCTTCACCAGATCCACCCTCCACAAACCACCTACGACCTTCTTACCTATTCCATTGTCCTACACTTCTCTTTCCATTCTGGAAAAATCTAGTCATTCTACCTTAGGAAAATGAACTCTCTTTTCAACTTCCTTTGCCAGAAGCTTATAACCTCCATATCTCCCTCTTCTGCTTATAGGTTGCTTCCTACCTTCTATCTATTTCCATCCTAAATCCAGATTTTCAAAGAACCTTTAAGCAACCTCTGCATTATACATAATTTATTCTTTTTATAAGAATATATCCTCTTAAGTTTTCTTTTTTTTTTCACCAAAAACAAACCTTACTTTTCCTCATATACTTACATTTTTTTTTAAAATTTTCCTTTTAAAAGTTTGCCAAAGGGCACATACGCTCACCAGAGAGAGACAGTGAGAGAGGGAGAGGGAGAAAGCATCCGCCACCACCACCATGGGGAGTGGTCGTGCTACAATCCCTTCTCCATTCCTCTTTCCTTTTCAGGGTTTTGGGCACACGCACGCATGCGCACATGCACCTGGTGTATTCCTGCAGCCTTCAGGTCTAGGACGCAAACCACACAGTCGGCCATGAGGGGTGTTTTCCTAACCACCAGGACACGACTGGCCCCAAAGTATCTTTCTAGTTATTTTAGCCACACACATTAATTAGAACTTTTAACCCACGGTGACCTTAATTTCCAGTGAAGACAAGGAAGCGAGCAAGAGCACACTGTCAGATCAGCAATCTGTGGAATCTAGAAGCTTCTAGCTGTGCTGTCTCGTGTCCACCTGAGCATGTTCATTGTAGCTTTCATTTCTCTGTAATACGGTGGTATTGAGCAGGCAAAAGTTTTATTTCTATCATTTTGGATTTTCCTTAGGTGTGAGAATCCAATTGTTGTTTGTACAGATTTCTTTCAGCCTCAGCTTTCCAGTTTTTGCTGATGGTAATATTAAAACTCTCTAGCACAGGAGGGACACTCCTTACATTGAAGTTTATCCTACTTCTGTCTGTTTAACTCACTTGTTCATAATTACGCTGGATTACTCGAAGACATTGAACAGCTAGCCGTCATCCTGACTCATTCTTCCCACCAACAAACTTTTGAGATATAGAGACAACATAAGATTCTTTTTTCAATAAACCTAGGTGAGAAAAGCCATGCACCTTTATTAAATATAATGTTGAACACTCTGAAGACATGCCTCCTTTAATCAAACCAACAGTCTTCTTCTTTACTAAGAATTATCCAAGTCACATGAGCTTGAAAAATATTTGAGACAGTTCTTAACTCTTTCGGAGAAGATTTTACAGACACATGCCAATTAAATGCAACTGCTTTAATTTAATTTGCCCATATAATTAAGACACGGGGAAAAAAATCACCACCCCTAATATGCATTCAGGTGTTACAGAAAACAGACCACTGAGAAACTAAGCAGCACCCAGAGAGTAGGGGAGCTCGGGTTCATGTCAGCGGCCCCAGAGGAGCTCATACCCCAAGTCCGGGCCCCACCTGGGGAAGTTACGGGGGTTGTACAGTCAGTGCTCGCAGATGCTGCAGACTGTTGCAGACATCTAGGAGACTAGAAAAGTTGCAAGGCAGCTTGTAACCTTCCCCAGCTCCTGCAGAGGCTGGCCATCTGTTGAAGCAGGCAATGTGCAGGAGCGGAACAGCAATCCGTTAGATGATACTTCCTGTTTGCAAGCAGCTTTTAAAGGTAGAGTAGCGCTGAGTTAGATCGCAAACAGGATCCGTATCATTCCCCGCTTCGAGGTCCTCAGCTTTCCTCTGGGCATCCTAGCACAGCCTCACAGCCTTTCGCCTCTCCTAGCCCGAGCTGCCATTCCTTTCCTTTTCCAATTAACAGCCAAGCCTACAGCAAAGACTAAAGCACTTGCAACCAGAAGGTCATGGTTAAAGAAGTGTGACAACCTATCTGGGAGGGTCCATTGTCTCGGACGGGTGTATTCTCCATTTCCTGCCACACATAGATTGGTCAGCCTCCAGAGTGACCAAAGCAGGGCTCTAGCAGCTTCGGCTTGTCTCTGAAGCATCCCTCAGAGAGCTTTGTCTGGTCTATTTTTGTGATCCAGGCCTCAGGTGGGCCCAGAGCGGCAGCCCTCTTAACTCCAGTGTGATAGATCCATGGGGCAATGCCTATAACCTCAACAGCAGTGGGAGTGACCAGCACAACCACAGGAGGGGGGGGGGCTCTTTTTTCTAGCCTTTTACCAATACCATATTTCTGGGCTGGTAGGGGTGTACCCGGTTTCCGAAGGGGAGTGGAGCCCATCCCAGAGTGTCTTGCACTGTATGCCGAAGGGTGCACCCAGGGCTGGTCGATGGGGGACAGGCTAAGCTGTCCCAGCTGTCCAAAGTCTCCTCTAGGCTTAGAAATGATAGGAGGAGGGTGTCCAAACAAAATTTCAAAAGGAGAGTAGCCAGATCTACAGCAGACCTGGAGAAGAGCTCAGGGTGATGGGGCCGACCAAGTCAACCCTATCACTTGGCCTAACTTAGCCAATTTGGTTTTAGTGTTTGGCTCATGGGCGCAACTCTGCTCAACTCTTCTTGAACTCTCGGGACGCAGGCGGTATGGAGTTTTCATTTGATCCCCAAGGACTCAGCTACCATCTGGGTAATTTTGGAGATGAAAGTCGGCTTGTCTGATCCTTGTCAGTGGTAGGCCACACCGAGGGATAATCTCCTCGGGTAACACCTTGGATACCTCATGGGCTTTTTCTGTTCTTGTGGGGAATGCCGCAACCCAGCCCAAACAGGTGCAAACTGGCACCAACAGGTATCGGCAGCCTAGCATGACCGACCTCAGGCGAGTCCACTTCTAGGTCTTCATGCGTGGAGGACCAATAGCCTGGGCTCCGGGGACTGGGTGGGCTTCTGGCGGGCGTTGTTCCTGGGCAGGTCATGCACCTGCCGCTGACATGGCTTCCCAGGGCAGTGCCTGCTTAGGAGGGTCTCTAGCGTGGTCCTTACCCAGTGTGTCCATTCATGGTACTGAGGCACCAGCGTCTGAGCCAACATATGAGGGGAACGTCATCGCCCATCTGGTAGCTGCCACCAAGCTTCGCTGGCCTGTGCCTAACTCAGCTGGGCCCGTGAATCCTCTGGAGGCGGATTCCAGCTCATGCTCGGCATTTTGGGAGCTGGACTCCCCTTCTCCACGTAGTGGTCCCCTCTTTTGTTTCAGACGTTCATTTTCCCAGTGTCTGGGCTCTTTGGTGGACTGGGATGCCGGTCCTCCAGTGGATGGGCCACGAAATCCCCCTAGGCTGTACCTGAGAGTTTGCACAGAACTGGACCCAAAGGGACAGAGCCTGAGCCATCTACAACCAGGAGTCTACGTTAGGAAACCGGCCCGGGTGTGTGGGCCTCCTGGTAACAACTCTACGGACTGCCTTGAGCGTCGGGAGCTGGAGGGTTCCCGCAGAAGGCTGGTCTACATCCAAATGGGCCACTCAGGCTCACAGGGTTCCGAGTTTCCCTGGCGTTAGCCTGAAGCTATCATCGCCCATAAGCCTTTCTTGACATTTTTAATCAGGCAAGGCCGGGAGGCCTTGACTTGCTGCTGTCTGTTGTGGTACCTGTGGGGATGGTAGCCTATATATTGTTGGCATCGCCACTCCGCAGAGATGTGTTCCCAGAAAGCCCTTTCCTCTACTCGGTGAAGGCAGGCCTCTAAACCCTGCAGCCTGTCTAGGTCCCAGTGGGCCCCGGAGTATCTAGCTTTAGCCTCCATGTGTGGCAAGAACTCCAGTTCCTCCAGGTGGGTCAGGGTCTAACATGAGGCAGGTGGACACGCAACAAGTCCCAGGGGTGTAAGCCAGAGAGCTCAATCATGTCTGGAAGTGGACGAAGCCGGGAGGAAGGCACAGGGGGACCCAGATAGGAAACTCTTGGTTCAATGGGGCCTGGGGGACATGGCTGGGACATGTTGGCCTGTGGCAGGAGAGGTGGCACAGAAAGAGTGGGTTCTTGTCCTCAGCCGACCAGCATGAGCAAGGGTCTAATTGGAGCCAGTTCCCCCCACCGAAACTGAAGGGACAAGCTTTGGGCCCACAGATAAGGTGACTGATAAGGCTTGGTCTTGTTGGGACAGAAACAATTTGGAAATGTTCTCGAAGAAGGTTGATCTGAGAGCTCAGGAACACCAGGGAATCTTGGACATGCGGAGAAATCCCCCTCCTGATGTATTCCTCCTTGTAACAATAACACAAGACAAACATAGGATGAGTGTCCACCACCCACCTGGCTGCACGCCCCGGGGGAACCGTAGCTTTGGCAAGTCGGTATGAGCCCCTGACCTGGAACCGGTGTGCAGGGAGGGGCCTGGTGCCCTAGCGCTGGGCATTGCCCTGAGCTTTATGGGGTCACCATGGAAACACAGGTGAGGACCCACTCAGACCTGGTGACCTAAAGACCATGGGAGCCACACACACGCACACAGTCGCTCCAGAGCTCATCACAGTATCACCCTCCTTTGGGAAGGTGTCTTGACCAGTGGCTCCAGCTGGAGACCACGGAAGGCCCAGAGTTTAACCTCAGTGCTCTCCTCCCTTTGGGAGGGTCCCCAGCTGGTGGCTCTCATGGGAGACCATGCAGCATCCTGAACTGGTGGCTCCAATGGGAGGCCACAGAGTGACCTGGTAGCTCTGATGCGTGATCAAGCTCCCCTTCCATCCAAATAGGACAGGACGTGACGGGGTCCCAGTCCTGGGACCTGACCTTATCCGGCGTCCCAGCCTGTGAGTAGGTCCCGCTCTCCATCGAGTCTGGTCAGGGCTGGTTGCCACGGCACATCAGGGTGATGAGGAACGACCTGAGTAAAGACCGGGTGGTTCCACCTCATTCGATTCTGGGTTCCCTTTGTGCCGGCAGTTTCCTCCTGCTGGACCAGTGGCTCAGCGGGGCTGCGGAACCAGTGGCTCAGGGGGGCCAGCATTGTTGGCTTCCCCATCAGGGAACAAGAAGCGTTGCAGAAAACAGACTGCCCACAAAGCGCCAATGGAGAGGAAGCGAGCTCGGGTACTACGCCAGCGGCCCCAGAGGAGTCTGTACTCCGAAGCCTGGGCCCTCTCTTGGGGAAGTTACAGGGGGTATATAGTCAGGGTTCACAGATGGTGCAGACAAAAGAAATCAGAAAAGTTGCAAAATAGTTGCCAAACAATTTGTAACCTCCGGAATTCCCAGAGAGACTGGCTATATGTTGAAGCAGGCAATTTACAAGAGGGGAAGCAGTGATCAGTTAGATAGTAAATACTTCCTATGTGTCAGCAGCTTTGAGAAGCAGAGTCGTGTTTAGGTAGCAAACAGGATCCACATCAGGTATAGACAGAGAGAGAGAAACAGGCCTTCTAGAACCAGGACTGATACTTCAGGTGTAAATACTGTCATTCGCCTAATTCAAGAAAGGAAAGCATAGCCCAGATGAAACAGAAGAGCTAGGGCAGGAAAAGACATCTGAACACAAAGATTAAGTCTCACTCCGTAATGTGGGTTTTAACCCTCTTTGATACCTTCGAATGTTTCACAAACTGCTTCCAAGTAAGTCCCCTGTATTTAGGCCAGGAAGTGAGGCCAGAGGAAACCTTTATGTCTCCCACAGACGCACGGCTGCTCGTAGTCCAGTCCGGGAGTGCGTAGCCTAAAGGCCTCCACTCGGGGCACCGCTTGCATCTCCCAGGGTCCACGTGTGTCCAGACCACAGACTCCCACTTTGGAATCCAATTAAAGTGGGGCTTGATGATGTGAGACCGTCACATCTCCAACCCTGAGCGCGATTCCCTTGGAACAGGTGACTGACAAGACTCGCACTCATCCTGTGAGCACCGGAAACCTTCAATCCATTCAAGGTGGAGAGCGCTGACCCCCAGCCCCTACTCACCGGCAGGAAGTACTCGCTCACCACGGTCCAGGTGAGACCTGCAGCTATGCTGAGAGTTCGGTTTGCCTGGCCGCCACCAGCAAATCCTTCAAGGTTTGCTGAAAAGCATCAGGTGACATATTTCGAGGGCAGGCCATACTTAAAATGCATGAACAACACACAGAATCAAGTACTCCCCTTGACCAAATACCAGAATGGACTACCCCACTAGCCAGACGTGGGACTCAAATCCAAGTTTTGAGACTTTAACCTGTAAGAGTCTTCTGAGAGTGGAACCCAGACCCACAATCATCAGGGAGACTGTACAAAGAAATAAACTATTTCTGGGGACCAGCAGGTGGCGTGGTGGTTAAGGTGCTGGACACTCCCACATGGCAGGCCACGGTTCGAGTCCTGGACCTTGTGGCTTGCTTTCTCATTTCCCCCCTCTCTCTTTCTCTCTGTATCTCTCTCTGTCAAATTTAAATGAATAAAATTAAATAATAATTTTTAGAAAAAGAAAGAAAGAAACTATTTCACTTTTGAAATAGTTTATTTACCCCAAAGATGTTTGGATCCCAGAACCCTGAGCCGTTTCTTGCTTCAAGCTGCGATCCACCCAAGGTCAAAGGTGCCATGACCTGGAGGTTAGAGCCTCCCCAGGCAAAGCTTCTGAACAAAATGTAACCAGGAGGCCGCTTAAGGTTGACAGGAAGTCCTAAGCCCGATGGGAGGGTCTCAGTCTCGGGTAGACAGTTGGTGAGACCTCATCTCTTCACGACTGCCCATTTTGTTATCAAACGCGGAGCTCAATTACAGCCCCATGCGTACAAAAGCCAATGATCACGGAGCCAGGCCTGGAAGCAGGAAGAGTTTTATTGCACAGCTGGCCAGCAGGGAGACAGGAGCACTCCCAGGCAGGTCTTCACTGTCGCGGGCAGGGAGAGGGTGGGGCCTTCTTTGCTAGTTCAGAACTGGTCGGTGCTGGGCCGTTTCCAGTTCCATGTTGCCGGCACTCCAGCCCAGACTGCAGCAATGTAGGGAACCCTCTACTCCTAACCTCCTTTCCCAGAAACAGGGCCTGTTCTCAATCCCTCGAAACCAAGCGCTTTCATTCCCCTGCAGCTGGGGTTGCTTTAGGTCACTGAGCTTATTTGCACGCGTGTGTCCTGCAAGTGACCTTACACGGGGTCATTCTGGGTTTTCCCACTTAGGGCGGGTCTAGCTAGTTTTACTAGCACTTGAAAAGGATATTGGAGGGGAGGGGAATGAAAATGCTTGATTTGCTTAAATTGTCCTAAAATGAGACAATCATTTAAATATTTTTGAGTTACCAGACATTCTCACAAAGCACTTTGTGTGATGCCGGGGAAGAGAGTGGTGCGAAGCACGATCAGCATGTCTTTAATGCCCGCTAGGTGTCCTCTCCCCACTGGTGGGCAGCGAGAGCCCCTTCTCTTCCTGCCAGTCCTCACTCCGGGTGAGTCGGCTCAGAGAGCTCAGCAGACAGGCACTGGCAGTGCTCTTTGCCCGAAGACACGACCCGTCCCCAGCTGGGCCCATCAGTGGAGGTGCAGTCCTGGTGGCCTCCCTGTCCAAGTGCCTGCTGAGTCAATAGGTAGGAGAGGCAGAGGAGCAGTGGGAGCCCAAGGTGGGGCCTGGAGAAGGGTCACACTGCAGGAGAACACCGAGCAGGGGGGAGGGGTGTGGGGGAGGGGGTGCGGACAGTCCCAGGCTCGGCAGGGCTATTTGACACTCCACCACCTAAGGTCCCTCCACCACCCCGGGTTCATGGGCAGG